>NC_060175.1:26281672-26644172 GCF_021184085.1 Oncorhynchus gorbuscha | reverse complement strand
AGTCAGGAAGTTAAAGCTTGGTCGCAAATGGGTCTCCAAATGGACAATGACCCCAAGCATACTTCCAAAGTTATGGCAAAATGGCTTAAGGACAACAAAGTCAAGGTATTGGATTGGCCATCACAAAGCCCTGACCTCAATGTGTGGGCAGAACTGAAAAAGCATGTGCGAGCAAGGAGGCCTACAAACCTGACTCAGTTACACCAGCTTTGTCAGGAGAAATGGGCCAAAATTCACCCAACTTATTGTGGGAAGCTTGTGGAATGCTGTCTGAAACTTTTGACCCAAGTTAAACAATTTAAATGCAATGCTACCAAATACTAATTGAGTGTATGCAAACTTCTGACCCACTGGGAATGTGATGAAAGAAATAAAAACTGAAATAAATCATTCTCTCTATTATTGTTCTGACATTTCATATTCTTAAAATAAAGTGGTAATCCTAACTGACCTACGACATGTATTTTTTACTAGGATTAAATGTCAGGAATTGTGAAAAACTGAGTTTAAATTTATTTTGCTAAGGTGTACGTAAACTTCCGACTTCAATTGTATATACAGAGGGTACCAGTACAGAGTCAATGTGCACGGGCACAGGTTAGTTGAGGTAATTGAGGTAATATGTACATGTAGGTAGAGGTAAAGTGACTATTTCTAGATAATAAACAGAGTAGTGACAGTGCTAGGGGGGGGGGGGGTAACTGTTCAGGAGTCTTATGGCTTGGGGGTAGAAGCTGTTAAGAAGCCCTTTGGACCTAGAATGAGCACTCCGGTACCACTTGCCGAGGTCTTGGATGACAGGAAGGTTGGCTCAAGTGATGTACTGGGCCGTACCCACTACCCTCTGTAGTGCCTTGCGGTCAGAGGCCGAGCAGTCGCCAAACCAGGCGGTGATGCAACCAGTCAGGATGCTCTTGATGGTGCAGCTGTAGAACTATTTGAGGATCTGAGGACATATGCCCCATTTTTTCAATCTCCTGAATAGACGTTGTCGTGCCCTCTTCACGACTGTCTTGGTGTGTTTGGACCATGACAGTTCGTTGGTGATGTGGACGCCAGGGAACTTGAACCTCTCACCCTGCTCAACTACAGGTCCAACTTTACAATGTTTTACTTAATCATGATCATGATGAAAGCTAATTTGTGTTTTAGATTGAAAGAAAATACACTTAAAAAAGCCACTTGTCTTTTCCTATTAGCACCGACTTTGCTGATAAATACTTTGTTAAGGGGAAAATATATCTGATACAATTGTGATGTTGTATTTTGTCTCACCTAAATGTCTATCTTAAGATATATGCACTAATTGTAAGTCACACTGGACAAGAGCGTATGCTAAGTTACTCAAATGTAATGTGCAGATACCAACATTGTATTACGCAACACAGAATTCCAATAATCTTTTTCATTTCCCATAAACACACTTATCAAATATTTAACATAAACCAATTACAAAGCTAAAGCTTTCAGTGCCTATTATTTCCTTTCAATACTTATTTTCTCAAAGTAAAAAATCAACAAGGTAGTAAGATAATATGGATACAGTGAACCATAGGATAACACCTGAACTGCTTACAGTTGTACAGCCACACTGATCATCACTATTACCCTGTTGAAGGTATAAAGAGTTGGGGAGCTGTCCATGGTGGTGAAACATGTACAACTCTATGACAGGGAACCAGATAAAAGCTTATTTAACTCCAGTCCAGAGATAAACAAGTGGGGAGATGTAAAGTAAAGATGAAAGCCTCTCAGATGCTTGGATCCAAATAATAGATGACAATAGATAATAGACGACAGTGTCTGGCAGGGAGGGAGAGAAGCCTTGTGGAGAATATCAAGGGTTGGAGTCCTTGAATTAAATGTGTGTTTCTGGTATCAAAGTGATAATGCATATTATCTGTATTATCTGTCAAATATTGTTGTATCTCTAAGAGTAGTACCTCCTTTATAAACCTGATAGTGGACAATACTAGGTTTCTTGGGTTGGAGTCCTTGAATCTAATGAATGTCTCTAGTATCATAGAGATAGAGATGCATACATAAATACAAATATACATACATACTGTGTCTCTATCTCTATCTAGTTTTATAATCCCCTTGGAACATTGATAGTGGACTATATGACACACCCACTACCCTTTTACTATGACCCAGTTTAACATCAAGTCCTTTTTGAAGTGTTTTTATTGGTCATATGGGCGGTCCAACATCATGATAAGTGTAATTAGTAGACAACAAATGAGCCCTGGTCTCTACTTCCTCTGAAGCCCACCTAGCAATCATTGCATTGTTCCATTACTTTGAGCTCTACATAACCCTTAAATGCAATATCAATAAGCTGAATTGTATAATATTTTATTTTAGGTTCCTAAAAAAAACATACATGACAGGGTGCAACTCTTATTTCCAAAGTCATCCTACCATTATACAGCTGAACTTTCATGTAATCCCACACCATGACAATGTTCTCATTAACTGTAGTTAATCCAGTCTCTCTATACACCAGGTGGTATATTCATGTTTGAGATGTGAAGAAAAGATGACATTCAGTACTTGATCACAGTCAGAGATGAGCCGGTTCCTGAAAAGAAAGCTCTCGAGTTGCCATAGTAACCCAGAGTCTGGAGCAGTCCGAAATGTTAACTCAAAGACACTCTTTGTACAATCTGAACTTTTAATGGAAGAAAAACCCTACCCTCCTCTCCACTGATTTAACTTACTCAGTCATTACTGAGTAATTGTGGAAAAGATATGTGATATTTATTTGGTGAAGAGACTTTGAATTACAGTTGGACATAACATGAAGCACAGGTCAGACTCGATTACACATTCCAACCACCATATTTTGGTACAGTTTCTCTACAGTTTTGAAACACAATCTCAAGTTCACATTCCCACAAATGGAACAATGCAATTTCTAAATAAATATAGTGCCTCTTAGATGCAACATTTCTAGCAACAGTACGTAAAATGGTGTATATTTGCTCCTCAGCTTCTGATTGTTATTGTCATCATCAGTGAACCTATAACCTTGGACACCATGGTGACTAGTGATGGTTAATTGGTGTCTGATTAGGCTGCTGCATTCATCAGATGTGGAAAATCAATGAGATTAGTCTGTGAATGGACTTCAGTCTGATGTGAACATTTTGTGTGCAGTCAGTGAATGCTAATGTCCATAAAATCATACTGTAGAATGTCAGGTTTTTTAATTTACTGTTGCGTTATATTATATTCAAGCAATAAGGCCAAAGGGGGTGTGGCTAATGGCTGTTCTTACCTAACGCATGACTGGATACAGCCCTTAGCTGTGGTATATTGGCCATATATCACAAAACCTGAGAAGCTTTATTGCTATTATAGACTGGCTACCAACGTACAGTGCATTCGGAAAGTATTTGGACCCCTTGACTTTTTCCACATTTTGTTACGTTAAAGCCTTACTCTAAACTGGATTAAATCGAAATAAAAAAACTATAAAATCTACACAACACATCCCATAACGACAAAGCAAATGCAAGTTTTGAGAAATGTTTGCAAATCTGTTAAAAATAAAAACAGAAAAACCTTATTTACATAAGTATTCAGACCCTTTGCTAATAGAAATTGAGAAATTGAGCTTAGATGCATCCTGTTTCCATTGATCATCCTTGAGATGTTTCCACGACTTGATTGGAGTCCACCTGTGGTAGATTGGGAGAGAAGGGCCTTTGGTCAGGGAGGTGACCAGGAACCCGATAGTCACTCTGACAGAGGTCCAAAGTTCCCCTTTTGAGATGGGAGAACCTTCCAGAAAGAGAACCATCTCTACCAGTCCTCAGTAAAAGGCACATGACAGCCTACTTGGAGCCTGTCAGACCTTGAAAAACAAGATTCTCTGGTCTGATGAAACCAAAATTGAACACTTTGGCCTGAATATCAAGTGTCACATCTGGAGGAAACCTGGCACCATCCCCATGGTGAAGCATGGTGGTGGCAGCAACATGCTGTGGGGATGTTTTTCAGCGGCAGGGACTGGGAGACTAGTCCGTATCTAGGGAAAGATGAATGGAGGAAAGTACAGAGATCTTTGGTGAAAACCTGCTCCAGAGCGCTCAGGACCTTTGACTGGGGCAAAAGGTGCAGATAAGAACCATAAGCACATAACCATTTTTTAAATTATGTATACATTTGCAAAAAAAAATCTAAAACCTGTTTTTTCTTTGTCATTTTGGGGTACTGTGGGTAGATTTATGACAAAAAAAGTGTTTCATCAATTTTAGAATAAGGC
This sequence comes from Oncorhynchus gorbuscha, assembly GCF_021184085.1. Lineage (NCBI taxonomy): Eukaryota > Metazoa > Chordata > Actinopteri > Salmoniformes > Salmonidae > Oncorhynchus > Oncorhynchus gorbuscha. The sequence continues at coordinate 26,639,899 of NC_060175.1, read as the reverse complement.
TGTAATGTAAGAAAATGTGGAACAACTCTGTGTAATTGTAGCGTCACCATCTTCATTGCGAAAATAAATACAAATAAGAACATAACTTTGGACTACATATTCAGAGGCAATGAACTGCCATTGATCAGCACAGCAATTGATAATACATGTTGTTCTGAGCTTATGTCAATTTTACACAGGTAAGCTAACGGTGACAGAAATCAGGAATGCAGACATACTATATTTGAGTGACTGCGTTTAACACACCAGCACCTGTTGTTATGTTGGGCAACTAAATATATTGCTAAAATAAATATTTAAGGAAATACAGGCAGGCACCACATTACTACAAGACAAAACTACTTACTAAATTAAGCCTGATGGTCTTGTAAGTATATAAGCAAAGCTTGATTTCATATAATAAAAAAAGCTTGAAATGGTAGTGGAATGGGTTAATGTCTTAGTGTGGTGTGTGAAGAGTCCAATCCCTCACCTTGTATGCAGTACAAATCACATTATTGTGGCAGCACCTCCTCTGAGAGTATGAATTAGGCTGTTTGAGAAGGTTTGAATCCTAAGCAACATGCCTACCATTTGTTTGAAGTACAATATACCAACAGCTTCTGTAGTAGGTCAATCTAGTATGTAATCTATCAAATTGATCACGGGGCGATTTGTATTCGATAGCAGCAAGTCTTGAAATAATCCTCCATTGTTTTCAATTTCACAACATCCTGTGGTGAGACTAAAACAGGAAAGGCCAAAATGTTATCCAACCAAGGATTAAGTAGACTGTAAATGCCAGTTTTGGCGACATGGTGTGGAAGCTGTAGGCGTTTACAGGGCATCCTCATTTATTTTCGGCCGCCTTAGACAATACATTGACTGGCGGATTAATATATTTTTTGTGTTTTTGGTAAACAGTTTTCCGAGGTATTTTTACTCCAAAACACGTTATGTTATAGCCACAGACACGATTTAACCAGTTGTAGAGACTTCAGAGTGTTGTCTATACACACATACTTATCATTTGCATATACTATATTCCTGGCATGAGTAGCAGGACTTTGAAATGTTGCGCGATTTTTAACAAAAAGCTGCGAAAATTCGCATGATCTCTACTAAGCCCTTATTATAGCCAATGGAGTTTTTGCTGGTCAGGTCACAATATCCTACTTATGATGCTGAGGCTTCGGAATCTGAAAAAGTTTAGACCTTTCTTGTCTTCTCTTGACCACACCTCATCACCTGCTTAACTTGTGATTTCCTCACCACATCAATAGCCAGAGATATGCATGGTATCCATGGGCAGCTGGGAAAGCATGGACATGTTCATACAGTACTGATGGTCCTATATCACAATACCTCACTCACAGCAATGGGTATTACTGCAAGTCTACTATAAGACCTAGAAAATCTCTCACTTCCACAATGTACAGCATGTCTATGGGACGTCTGGTCTGGAGCTGGGGGCGCTATTGGGCTGCAGCCTGTAGTCATCTTTTTTTTTTGGGGGGGGGGGGGGTCAGATGGAATATTGCAGATAGATTGTGGCTTCTATCAATGTAATTGTCTGCATAATTTCCAATCCCCCATAAATATATTTTTGTAAATATACACTACCACTTAGAAATGTCCATGTTTTTGAAAGAAAAGCACATTTTCTGTTAAAATATCATCAAATTGGTAAGAAATACAGTGTAGACATTGTTAATGTTTTAAATGACTATTGTAGCTGGGAATGGAAGATTTTTTATGGAATATCTACATAGGTGTACAGAGACACATTATCAGCAACCATCACTCCTGTGTTCTAATGGCACGTTGTGTTAGCTAATCCAAGTTTATCATTTTAAACGGCTAATTGATCATTAGAAAACCCTTTTGCAATTATGTTAGCACAGCTGAAAACTGTTGTGCTCATTAAAGAAGCAATAACCTGGCCTTCTTTAGATGAGTTGAGTATCTAGAGCATAAGCATTTGTGGGTTCAATTACAGGCTCAAAATCGCTAGAAACAAATACGTTTCTTCTGAAACTTGTCAGTCTATTATTTTTCAGAGAAATTAAGGCTATTCCATGCGAGAAATTGCCAGGAAACTGAAGATCTCATACAATGCTGTGTACTACTCCCTTCACAGAACAGCGCAAACTGGCTCTAACCAATACAAAGAGGAGTGGGAGGCCCCGGTGCACAACTGAGCAAGAGGGCAAGTACATTAGAGTGTCTAGTTTGAGAAACAGACGCCTCACAAGTCCTCAACAAGTCCTCAACTGTCATTAAATAGTACCCACAAAACACCAGTCTCAATGAAGAATTGCAGGAACATTCTCCTGGAACAGGGTGATAAAATCAATAGTGAAGAGGCGACTCCAGGATGCTGGCCATCTAGGCAGAGTTCCTCTGTCCAGTGTCTGTGTTCTTTTGCCCATGTTAATTTTTTATTTTTATTTGCCAGTCTTAGATATGGCTTTTTCTTTGCAACTCTGCCTAGAGGGCCAGCATCCCAAACTATTACTATATCATCGATCAATTGACTATGACTTTTCAAATCACCCAGCAGTGCTATTTGCAGAGTTATCTCCGAGTAAGTTTAGCAATTTTTCAAATTGTGAACCTGCGACCAAAATCAATCTACATATGGGCAGTACCAAAACAAGTAATCTACTCATTCTGTCTCTTTGCAGCAAAATCTGCAGAGCTGAGATGGTTGTATCTCCAATATATATAACATTTTATTGGTTGCAAGAATTTGATATTATAATTTATATTGAAAAACTCTACATTTTGAATCCGGCTACGTTCTGTGTACCAGTTCATAAATCATGTGCCATGGAATAAGTACATTGAAATCTCCTCCCAATTATTTTGTAACCTGTATGGTGCAGCTGTCAATTTCTTGGTCCTGGTATACTTTTTTATTTATCACAATTTTCTTTAGCCAATTTTGGTCTTTAATGCAGGGCAGACAGACAAGTTCCTTACCTTCTCCCCTTTCCACTTGTCTCCGTTTTTTGCAGCCTTTACACAGCTTAGTTGACCCTCTTCTTCTTCTGAGTATGGGTGGCACAGGAGGCTGCTGAGGAGAGGACAGCCCATAATAATGGTTGGTACAGAGTAAATGGAATGGCTTCAAACACATGGTTCCCATGTGTTTGAAGTACAGCATTTGATACCATTCCACTCATTCCATTCCAGCCATTCCCACAAGCTCGTCCTCCACAATAAAGGTGCCACCAATGTCCTTTGATGAGTATTATAGATAGATGAACTGACATCTCGAAAATGATGCGCATGCTTCAATGGGGCAGAAGTCCATGTGTTGGTGTGACTCAAGCATTTCACTACATCTGCAATAACATCTGCTAAATATGTATGTGACCAATACAATTTGATTTGATTCTGAATGGCCAGATAGCTAGCAACAATGACAAGAAACTGCCATGTGGGGAATCGTAATGGCTCTTTTCAGCCAGTTTTATCTTGTTTTTGTTTTGAGGTGTTTTGACTGATTTCATGTCAATGCTAAGATGGAAAAAATTCCTAAGCATCAAATAAAATGATTTATTTGAGAGACAACAAGTGCTCATTGCGCAAATGCATTTATGTTTTCAATAAACATTGGAGTCTAAATATAGTTTACATTTTGTCAACAATCTAAGTTTTGCCCCATAGTTGCGCACATATTGGTTTTGTGGCTGTTCATTAGGAACAAAATGGGAGCAAATGGGCTGAAACAGGGAGGAAATATCTGAACTTGTCAATTAAGAATAATTGTTTTCTTTTTCCGTTGCAAATCATTTTTCTACAGTGTGCACTAATGAATACGACCCTGGACTGGTTTGCATAACGTTCCTGTGGGACCTGGGCCAGGTAAAGTTACTACTTCTAATAAGCCACATAAGAGTGCTTGGCAGGCTAATCATCACCAAGTCAATGATATCACAACAATGAGTAACCTATCTATTTTTGGTGTCCGTATTGAAATGTGTTTGTGAGATCATGTTGCCATATCACTATGACATTCATATCACAGTTTAGTCCTACTGTAGGAAACGTTCCACATTCTCCTTTTCATATCAAGTGGAGAGTTTAACAAAGTATCCTGCAGAGTTCCCAATCTGAGTTGTCTCTATTGGATCAGATCGGCAGGGTAGATCACTGTATGATCATAGGAGCAGTCTGTATATCGTCCTCTCTCTGAGTATTTATATCCTGCAGCAGGGAGTGTCTCTCCCCTCTCCCCTTACCTTCTCCCTCTACCCTCTCCTCTCTCCCTGGGTATGGGGAAGTGATCCACGCACCAAAGCCCCTTTGAAAATTCCAACCAGGCCAGTCTCACTTTCCCAATATAACCCATTGCTGCTAGCCACACCCATGTGAACAGCCTGGTGGCCATCCTCTGTCTGAAAGTGTCACCGTTTGACAGTGTGGTGTGAGTGTGTAGGTATGTGTGTAGGCAGAGTGAGTCTTTCTGGTCCTCTTACTCTCTACACTCCCATATTGGAATAATTGTTGTATTTAATTGAAATTCATTCTAAAAACAGTAGCTGTTCCCTTTTAAAGGCACCATGATGAGAAAGACAGATCCAGTGGAGACAAATATTGACCTGGGAGACACTGATGATGAAGACCTTGATGTAGACCTGTATGAGGAACATGAGGAGCCTCAGCTGCTATGGAAGGCTGAACTGGGGGACAGGATGGATGAGGTGGAAGCTGTGTCCCCGTTAGTGGATCTTAGTGACACCAAGCCCCTCCTGAATGAGAGAGACCCTCGAGGAGTCAACGAGTGTTTGAAGGTATTTCACACAACCTCACATCAATGCATCAACCCATAAAAACAGGAGCTAACTGCTAACCAGACAACATTTGTTTTGTGTTAATACATGTTTGTCAATTTGAATGACTTAATGAATTAGTTCTTTGTGCTTTCAGGATTGTACCCTGAAACGGGTAACACTGTCACAAGCTTGATATAAGGTGCTGTTTTTTCAATCAGATTATCTGTCTTAACCCAATTAATCAAACATAATTACTTAAACGATCAAACACATCTGAAGAGTATTATATTTCTATAGACATGTGGTATGTCCCAGTTGTTTTTTGTATACTTGCACTGCCCTCTGGTGGTCATGTCACTGACTGCAGTTTATCTATATTTTCCTTTGAGTGTCAAACACAAACTGTCTGTCTATAAACAATCACCCCAAGATTATGATTCTGCCTCTAGGTGAGCTTTGAGCATGTGATAGCAGAGCCGGCGTCAGTACGTAGCGGAGAGTGTGGATCTGGAGCAACGCCCTGTTCGAGGTCACCAGGGTCTGGATCTACCGCATAGTGACCGTCCTGCTGGCTATCCCTGTGTCCATCATCACCGGACTGATCTTCGCCATCCTCAGCTTCCTACACATATGGTACGTCTATAATATCAGTTCACTGTTCACTGAATACAATACATGCCAACTGGGCATACACGTCATTTCAATGAAATGACGTTGAACCAACATGAAATAGACGTTGAAATGACATCTGTGCCCAGTGGGTGAACCATAAGTTACCATCTTGAAACTATTCTCTTCTCTTACTCCCTGTATTCTCTATCTAATCCTGAAAGGTTCTTTAGCCCATTCGTGCATCCTATCCTTATAATCACATACTGGCTGCAGAGCCTATGGAGCATCGTACTGGACATTGGTGTCCGCCCATTCCTCACTAGTGCATCAAAGTGCTACGATGGAATCAGACTTCGCCTGACTCTGGAATGACAGAATATTGGACCTTCACACAAAATCAGGATTTGGAATATGGGCTTGTTCCCAATTTTACCCTACTATGGAATGTCCTCTTGGGAGACTATCAGGCCTGGGCAAAGTATTTGTAGGATGCTCTAGGATCAGACCAGGGGCACAACTACAGGCTTTTTGGTTGATCATGGGATCTTACAACTGAACTGAGATCAGTGTGATTGTGTCACGCCTTGGTCATTGAGGCGATTCTCAATTGGAGTCAGGTGATTCTCGTTGTCTCGGATTGGGAACCGTATTTAGGTAGCCTGAGTTCGCGTTGTATTTTGTGGGTGTTTGTTCCTGTCTCTGTGTAGTGTTCACCAGATAGGCTGTAATAGGTTTCACGTTCCGTTTGTTGTTTTCGTATTTCAGTTATTTCATGTACCGCAATTCCTTCATTGAAGTCATGAATAACCCACACGCTGCATTTCGGTCTGACTCTCTTCATTCAACAGACGAATGACGTTACAGAAACACCCACCACCACTCACAGACCGAGCAGCGTGTGAACTGGCAGGATCTAAAGGAGGACGTTATGGACAGCAGAAGCATGGAGTATACTACGTGGGAAGAAATTGACAGGTGGGCGGCCGACCCAGAGCGAGTGCAGGAGCCCGCCTGGGATTCCCTACAGCAATGCGAAGAGGGCTATAGACGTATGGAGTCGAAAAGGAAAGCACGGCGACGCAGAGCGAAAACCGAAAGTAACGGGGAAAGCGCAGAGAGAGAGTGGCTGAGTCAGGATTCAGACCTGAGCCTACTCTCCCTGTTAATTTTGAGGAGCAGCAATATGAGGACTTCTGTTCTTGGGAGATGATATTAGACGGTAAAGGACCCTGGGCACAGCCGGGAGAATATCGCAATCCCAAGGATGAAATAGACTCGGCTAAAGCGGAGAGGCGCAGGTATGAGGAGGCAGCACAGCGACGCGGTTGGAAACCGGAAAAACAGCCCCAAAAAATTATTGGGGGGGGCTAGAAGGGAGAATAGTTATGCCAGGTAGGAGACCTGCGCATACTCCCTGTGCTCACCGTTGGGCTAGAGAGACCGGGCAGGCACCGTGTTATGCTATGGAGCGCACAGTGTTTCCAGTGCGGGTGCAGAGCCAGCTGCGGCACATACCAGCCCTTCCTATTGGCCGGGCAAGAGTGGGCATCGAGCCAGGTAAGCTTGGGCAGGCTCGGTGCTCAAGAGCTCCAGTGCGCCTGCATGGTCCGGTCTATCCAGAGCCGCCTCTACACACCAGTCCTCCGGTAGCAGCTCCCCGCACCAGGCTTCCTGTGCGTGTTCTCGCGCCAGTACCACCAGTTCCAGCACCACGCACCAGGCCTCCAGTGTGCCTCGCCTGTTCAGCGCAGCCAGCGCTTTTCTCCTCTCCTGCGCTGTTGGAGTCTCCCGCCTGTTTAGCACAGCCAGAGCCTTTCTCCTCTCCTGCGCTGCCGGAGTCTCCAGTCTGCCCAGCGCCGCCAGTGCTCCCAGTCTGCCCAGCGCGGCCAGTGTTCCCAGTCTGCCCAGCGCGGCCAGTGCTCCCAGTCTGCCCAGCGCTGCCAGTGCTCCCAGTCTGCCCAGCTCCGCCAGTGCTCCCAGTCTGCCCAGTGCCGCCAGTGCTCCCAGTCGGCCCAGCGTCGCCAGTCTGCCCAGCACCGCTAGTGCTCCCAGTCTGCCCAGTGCTCCCAGTCTGCCCAACGCCGCCAGTCGGCCCAGCGTCGCCAGTCTGCCAGGATCCGCCAGAAGTGCCAGTCTGCCAGGATCCGCCAGAAGTGCCAGTCTGCCAAGATCCGTCAGATCGGCCAGACAACCTGAATCATCCAGTTCCACCAGCCAGCCAGGATTTACCGGAGCCTACTACCTGCCTGACCTTCCTCTCAGTACTGGGCTTCCTCTCAGTACTGGGCTTCCCCTCAGTACCGGGCTTCCCCTCAGTACCAGGCTGCTTCTGTCCCGAGCTGCCCCTCAGTCCCGGGCTGCCCTTCTGTCCCGAGATGCCCCTCTGTCCTGAGATGCCCCTCTGTCCCGAGATGCCCCTCTGTCCCGGGCTGCCCCTCTGTCCCGAGCTGCCCCTCTGTCCCGAGCTGCCCCTCTGTCCTGAGCTGCCCCTCGGTCCCGAGCTGCCCCTCGGTCCCGAGCTGCCCCTCGGTCCCGAGCTGCCCCTCTGTCCCGAGCTGCCCCTCAGTTATGTGGGGATCAGGGTGAGGACTATTAGGCCATGGTCGGCGGAGAAGGTGGATTATCCCAGGACGCGAAGGGGAGGAACTAGGACATTTATGGAGTGGGGTCCACGTCCCGAGCCAGAACCGCCACCATGGACAGACGCCCACCCGCACCCTCCCTATGCTCTTGAGGTGCGTCCGGGAGTCCGCACCTTAGGGGGGGGGGGGGGGGGTTCTGTCACGCCTTGGTCATTGTATTTTGTGTTTTTGGTATATGTTTGGGTAGGCCAGGGTGTGACATGGGTTTATATGTTGTGTTTCGTATTGGGGTTTGTATTAATTGGGATTGTGTATGATTAGGGGTGTGTCTAGTTAGGCTTGGCTGCCTGAGGCGATTCTCAATTGGAGTCAGGTGATTCTCGTTGTCTCGGATTGGGAACAGTATTTAGGTAGCCTGAGTTCGCGTTGTATTTTGTGGGTGTTTGTTCCTGTCTCTGTGTAGTGTTCACCAGATAATAATAGGTTTCACGTTCCGTTTGTTGTTTTCGTATTTCAGTTATTTCATGTACCGCAATTCCTTCATTAAAGTCATGAATAACCCACACGCTGCATTTCGGTCTGACTCTCTTCATTCAACAGACGAACGACGTTACAGATTGATCAAAACTGGATACTTTTTAAAAACAATTTCCAACAAGGTGATTGGTTACTTATCTAAGATGTTGTCAGAAGTTAAGGTGAAAAGGGGAATGTGTAAAAGATTCACACTGATTTAGGATAATGTTGTATCTGGTATGCACTTGAACTGTGCTTTGAGTTGTCCTTTTCTCATGTGATAGTGTCAGATGATTCCCATGTTTGATGAGCACATTCAGTATTATTCAGACAGCACTGGTGTATAGTGTTGTTTCAATAAAACCTGACCACACAGTTCCAAATATGACTCCACAATTTTTTTGTGGTATAGTAGAACATTAACGTTTACTACAGCTTTACTTTTATCATATATATTCTGATAAAAATTGGATTGCAGGATATCTAAAATAAAGTGTTAAAGATTTTGATCAATATGCAGCAAAATCAGATTTGTTTTCATATACAAAACCATTCAATTGAAATATCCCCTATTCTTCTAAGAGACACAACTTTTCTCAATATCAATATTGTACTCAGTACAGTAATACGATTCAAGTAGCTGGGTTCTTGTTATTGTATTATGACCTGATTATGTCATCAGCCATTCTTATGCTAACATCTAGTACCTCATTACATCTTCACTTCACAGGTCAGGGTCTGGACGCTGCTCTCTTCCTCCCTGGAAAGGCCCCTGACTTCCCAGAATAGGAAATGGGGTACTTCAATTAATTAATCAAGCACAGGCAAACTCCCTGTATTTTAAGTGAATCGTGTTTCACACACACAACTGGCCTGAATGTTTATTGCTTGACAGTACTCAGTGGTACCACTCAAGACCTCCTTTATGAGGTGAGGAGTTTGTCCTGTAGTGAATGTTATTATGAGAAAAGCAGATTTTACATAATCAGGTCACCATGGGTGAGAAGGAATATATTTAACGTTTGGATTTTACTGTACCACTTTTAAAAAACAAAATATCCTCCCCATGGGCATGACAAACAACCAGAGGAAACTATGGTTGACATTTTGTTTTGTTTTAAACCATTCATAATAAAGTCATTCTACCATTTGATAACTGTATATTGCACAATACTTACAATGAATTTGGAGATAAAAAGTTTCAATTTAAAGAACTAATATTGGCCTAAAATGCCTGAATTCGATTATTATTCCTAAATCCAGGTGGCCAAAATCTAAATTGTGCCTGGGCTGGAATAATACATTATGGCCTTTCTCTTGCATTTCAAAGATGATAGTACAATTATTTTTTATAAATGCACGTTTTTTTCTTTATATTATCTTTTACCAGATCTAATTGGTATATACTCCTAAATTAATTTCACATTTACACAAACTTCAAAGTGTTTCCTTTCAAATGGTATCAAGAATATGCATATCATTGCTTCAGGTACTGAGCTACAGGCAGTTAGATTTAGGTATGTCATTTTAGGTGAAAATTGAAAAAAAGGCTCGGATCATTAAGAGGTTTTTAAGCCAATAGTTGGGAGGTGGGGAATTTAATGGATGTCATAAGGTGATTGCACCAATTTGTAAGTCGCTCTGGATAAGAGCGTCTGCTAAATGACTTAAATGTAAATGTAAATGTAATATTATGAAGATTACTTACTATATACTGTATATGCATTGCAGTATTTTGTGATTGCTATGGACACACAGGTTTCCATTGTACTGTCCATTTGTGGTTGCTATGGAAACACAGGTTTGAGTGACAAGAAAAAACAGGCAGACCTTCATGGTACATTCCATTTGTGGTTGTTATGGAAATACAGGTTTGTGACAGGAAAAGAAAGTGAGCCATGCATGATATATTCCAACATCATCAGCATGCTACATCTCCTGCCAAGTTGTTTTATTTTAGGTGAGTCTCAGGTTTTATGGGGTTAACGCTAGAAAGCATTTTGATGCTGTTTATCCCCACCGTCCACTCTCAACTTAACGTGTGGTAGTAAATGTATCACAAACTCAAAACGCTTAGGTCTACATGTCAGTCTCAGATCTTTGCACAGTTCTCTGTCTTATCAGCAGAACCACCTGCTCAATCATATATGACAAGTCTCTCCATGGAGGGACTAACCAGAACATATCTTGGTAGTGTATCATAAGGCATTATATATAGCTGCATCATGGAAAGTGTCATCCAATTCTCTGTACAGACCTCACTTGTCTGAGCATTGCTATATGGTTGGTGGCACCTTAATTACATTTACATTTTACATTTAAGTCATTTAGCAGACGCTCTTATCCAGAGCGACTTACAAATTGGTGCATTCATCTTATGACATCCAGTGGAACAGCCACTTTACAATAGTGCATCTAAATCTTTTAAGGGGGGGGGGGTAGAAGGATTACTTTATCCTATCCTAGGTATTCCTAATTGGGGAGAACAGGCTAGTGGTAATGGCTGGACCAGATCAAGTGGAATGGAATCAAATTCATCAAATATGTTTGATGCCATTCCATTTGCTATGAATCTGGCTAATATTATACCCTTAGAAGACTCCTGTGATCTTCACACTATATTGGGCTACAGTAATTACTATGGTGAACCATCAGGGATGTGTGAAATGCAACATAGGTCTGCTTTTTCCTTTAAGAAATGCTTAGGGTCCCAGTGTGAGGTATGGCATGAGTGTTGATAGAGAATGGGCCTTACTCGTGTGTGTGTGGGTGGTTTGGTTTTACTATCATTGTGGGTACCAGAAGTCCTCACAAGAATAGTAAAATAAGGAAAATTAGGACAAGTGGAAACATTTTGCTAGTCCCCAGAAGGAAAAAATATCTTTAAGGCTTAGGGAATAGGTTGAGGGTTAAGGTTACAATTAGTGTTAGGTTAGGGGTTAAGGTTTAGGGTTTGAGGTTAGGGAAAATAGGATTTTGAATGGGAATCAATTGTTTGGTCCCCACAAGGATAGTAAGATAATGTGTGTGTGTGTGTTTGTGTGTGTGTGTGTTCATTCTTTGGTGTGTTTACAAGATGTTTATAAGCGATTATTAACGAGGATTTGTTGTAGTCAACAAAGTATGTGTGTAACTGTAGGCTATGTGTTGTGTGTTTGTGTGTTTGTGCTATGCTATGGCTACAGTGGTTACAGTTTGACAGGACAACTAGGGGCAGCTGCCTGCTGGGTGCTGCTGGCATTCCAGGAGTGACATCACAGTGAGGGGAAATCCAGAAGCCTGGGTACAGCCACTCCCTGTCCCACGCCCTGTCCCACTCCCTGTCCCACTCCCTGTCCCACTCCTCACACTGCCTCTTTGACGACCACTACACTGCCCAGCTCCAGGATAACTACCAGCCTTACTGAGAGCGCTCTTCTCAGACCCCTCTACTCTGCCTCGTACCTCTCTGCCTCGTACCTCTCTGCCTCGTACCGCTCTGCCTCGTACCTCTCTGCCCCGTACCTCTCTGCCTCGTACCTCTCTGCCTCGTACCTCTCTGCCTCGTACCTCTCTGCCCCTCTCCTTTGATTAGCATATGACTGCAACCATGGCTGACATCAACAATGGTTATGAACAAAGGTTTCAGGCAAACGGACATCATAAAGAGATTGACCTGATCAACAGAGACCCCAAGCAAGTCAACGAGGATGTAGTGAAGGTAGGCTATATTACATTTAAGTGTGTGTGTGTGTGTGTGTGTGTGTGTGTGTGTGTGTGTGTGTGTGTGTGTGTGTGTGTGTGTGTGTGTGTGTGTGTGTGTGTGTGTGTGTGTGTGTGTGTGTGTGTGTGTGTGTGTGTGTGTGTGTGTGTGTGTGTGTGTGTGTGTGTGTGTGTGTGTGTGTGTGTGTGTGTGTGTGTGTGTGTGCACCAGAAGTGCTATCCTTTGGGTTACTATTGTGACCATCAAATGTTCACTGAAACAGCCAGTATCCCTGTAGCTCTTACCAACCCAGCTACAGATAGTGGCTCTATTTGTGGGGAGGCAAACACAAGGGCAGTGGAACGCATTGTTTATCTGCCATAACTGCCATCATGGAATTTGTTCTAATACATGTTTTTACATAATGTCTTTGATGGTTTTCTCTGGTATTCTTTGATTTGCTCATGAATCATTAGGCTTTTATGGTTTTTATGGTTTTAATGTTTTTTCTGGCTTTTAGTTTTTTTATGGATTTTATGGCCCTCTGTATATATTCAGTAAGTGTATTTATAGTTACGGGTAGTGGTGTCAGATGGACTGCAGCTTACAAATTCCTTTCCTTTAATTAGATCTGTGACTTTAAAACAGGCGGATTGTTAGAAAGAGAACGTCTATCTATTCATGTTGTAGGAATGTATCCAATTGCCTTATACAGTATTTACTCATGATAGATGAATTTGCTTGGGACAGTGAGAGGTTTCAGGCAATATAATACAGTAGTTTTTAACTGAGCTAAAAGAAGGTCCAGCTGCTGATGGCTGTAGCATAATGTACTGTAATACCCATAATGCGTTGCGTAAGATATTAGGTTTTAACTTAGTAAGATATTCCTGAAGCTAACATAATGGTGTCCTGTCTCATTGCCGTTGGTGTCAGAAGCTGGACCCTTTTATCAATTACAGTACAATGGCCTCTCTGTCTCCCCCTGCAGGTGGACTTTGAGGATGTGATCGCTGAGCCTGATGGGACTCACAGTCTGGATGGGGTGTGGAAAGCCAGTTACACCACCTTCACTGTGTCCAAATACTGGTGCTACCGCATCCTATCAGCCATTTTGGGGATCCCAGTGGCTCTGCTGTGGGGCTTCCTATTCGCTTGCCTCTCCTTCTGCCACATCTGGGCCGTTGTGCCATGCATTAAAAGCTGTCTGATCGAGTCCCAGTGTCTGAGCCGCATCTACTCCCTGGCCATCCACACCTTCTGTGACCCCCTATTCGAAGCCCTGGCAAAAATATTCTCAAGTGTTCGGGTGGTGCTACGGAAGGAGGTGTAGGGTTCAGAAGCATGGGAATGGGACAGGGAGGAAGTGGTTAGGCTGCTCTCCACCCATTTTTTAGCAGATGCTTTCAGCTACATTAACTTACAGTTAGTAAATTCATCTTAAGATAGCTAGCTGAGACAACCACATATCACAGTTGTAGTACATTTTTCCTCAATAAATAAGTTATCAGCAAATACAGTGCTAGTAGGAAAAGACAACTGTATGTTTTATTTAATATGGTCTTTGTAGAGGAAGGGTTTCAGACATTTTTTTGGAAGATGGGCAGGGACTCTGCTGTCCTAGCACCAGGGGGAAGCTGGTTCCACCATTGGGGTGCCAGGACAGAGAAGACTTTGACTGGGCTGAGCGGGAGCGGACCTCCTGTAGGGGTGAGACGAACAGGAGGCCAGAGGTGCCAGAATGGAGTGCTCTGCAGTATGCCACGTAGGCTACTTCCCTGGCCTCCTGTCTGACTGCTGATGCTGGGTCTGGGTCTGACCCATCTTTCAAACAGAGTTTGTGATAGATAGAGATTATTGTGTTCAATCAGAAGACAAGAAGAAGAGTGCCCGCATCTGGGTGCCATAGATTGGGGTAATCCATGGTCTATACAACATGGTACACTACGAACAACACTCATCCATGCTTGATTGATTTGATACTTAAGTATATTCCATGCTCTATTCCATGGTCATTTTTCACATGTTGATGCTACAATAAATTACTTTTTCCAGGTATATGTGATGTCTGTCTTTAGCGCTCGTTGTGACATAGAATCTTCCTACAGTACTGTATGTAACTGATTTGGAAAAAAATCTGTGAAAGAATTCCAGGTATGCTCAGGCAAGGGTGAGGCCAGATATATCTACACAAACATGCCTCAGTGCCAGTGGTGAAGGTTATATGTAACGTACAATATCTATGGTTGAAGTGGGAAGTTTACATACCCTTAGGTTGGAGTCATTAAAACTAGTTTTTCAACCACTCCACAAAATTCTTGTTAACAAACTATAGTTTTGGCAAGTCGGTTAGGACATCCACTTTGTTAATGACACACTCATTTTACCAACGCTCGGGTTGGAGCGAGCGGTCGCATCTACACTTCGGTCCGCAGGTAGTATAACTTTTTCATTACATTTCATTATAGTACAACGGTTTGATTTGTCTAATCTTAGCAATTTCTTCTTAGCTAGCTACATAGCCGTCTTTGTATCAAAGATAATTGCGTTATTATCGTATTTCGTTGTCCTAACGTAGGCTACACTGCTATCTGCCCAAGCAGCTAGCCAGCTAGCAAACGTCCACCGTCTACCGTATAGCTGCACTGTAGAAACTATTACACTCAACTGAACGACTTGATTAGTGTAGTGTTAGCTAGCTACATAGTTGTCTTTGCTGTCTTCGTATTCAAGATAATTGTGTAGTTTAGAGTGTGTAGTCTTAGAGTGATTATCTTAATTTACCGAGGTTAGCTAGCCAGCTATTTGTTGTCCTTAACGTAGGAGACACTGCTAGCTAGCCAACAGCTAGCCAACGTCTTCCGAATAGAACTCAACAACCCGGTCGCATTCCGCTTCGCTCCACAGGTAGTATCACATTTTCATTTAATTTCATTACAGTACAACGGTTTGATTTGTTTGATCGTAGCTAGCTACATAGCCGTCTTTGTATCAAAGATAATTGTGTAGTCTAGAGCGATTTTCTAGGTTAGCTAGCCAGCTATTGTCGTTCTTTTAATGCAATGTAACGTAATCAACACTGCTAGCTAGCCAGCTAGCCCCCGAATAGCAACACTGTAGAAACTATTACACTCAACGGAACGACTTGATTAGTGTAGTGTCAACAACGCAGCCACTGCAAGCTAGCCTACAAAGTCAACAACGCAGCCACTGCCAGCTAGCCTACTTCAGCAGTACTGTATCATTTTAATCATTTTAGTCAATAAGATTCTTGCTACGTAAGCTTAACTTTCTGAACATTCGAGACGTGTAGTCCACTTGTCATTCCAATCTCCTTTGCATTAGCGTAGCCTCTTCTCTAGCCTGTCAACTATGTGTCTGTCTATCCCTGTTCTCTCCTCTCTGCACAGACCATACGAACGCTCCACACCGCGTGGCCGCGGCCAGCCTAATCTGGTGGTCCCAGCGCGCACGACCCACGTGGAGTTCCAGGTCTCCGGTAGCCTCTGGAACTGCCGATCTGCGGCCAACAAGGCAGAGTTCATCTCAGACTATGCCTCCCTCCAGTCCCTCGACTTCTTGGCACTGACGGAAACATGGATCACCACAGATAACACTGCCACTCCTACTGCTCTCTCTTCGTCCGCCCACGTGTTCTCGCACACCCCGAGAGCTTCTGGTCAGCGGGGTGGTGGCACCGGGATCCTCATCTCTCCCAAGTGGTCATTCTCTCTTTCTCCCCTTACCCATCTGTCTATCGCCTCTTTTGAATTCCATGCTGTCACAGTTACCAGCCCTTTCAAGCTTAACATCCTTATCATTTATCGCCCTCCAGGTTCCCTCGGAGAGTTCATCAATGAGCTTGACGCCTTGATAAGCTCCTTTCCTGAGGACGGCTCACCTCTCACAGTCCTGGGCGACTTTAACCTCCCCACGTCTACCTTTGACTCATTCCTCTCTGCCTCCTTCTTTCCACTCCTCTCCTCTTTTGACCTCACCCTCTCACCTTCCCCCCCTACTCACAAGGCAGGCAATACGCTCGACCTCATCTTTACTAGATGCTGTTCTTCCACTAACCTCATTGCAACTCCCCTCCAAGTCTCCGACCACTACCTTGTATCCTTTTCCCTCTCGCTCTCATCCAACACTTCCCACACTGCCCCTACTCGGATGGTATCGCGCCGTCCCAACCTTCGCTCTCTCTCCCCCGCTACTCTCTCCTCTTCCATCCTATCATCTCTTCCCTCTGCTCAAACCTTCTCCAACCTATCTCCTGATTCTGCCTCCTCAACCCTCCTCTCCTCCCTTTCTGCATCCTTTGACTCTCTATGTCCCCTATCCTCCAGGCCGGCTCGGTCCTCCCCTCCCGCTCCGTGGCTCGACGACTCATTGCGAGCTCACAGAACAGGGCTCCGGGCAGCCGAGCGGAAATGGAGGAAAACTCGCCTCCCTGCAGACCTGGCATCCTTTCGCTCCCTCCTCTCTACATTTTCCTCTTCTGTCTCTGCTGCTAAAGCCACTTTCTACCACTTTAAATTCCAAGCTTCTGCCTCTAACCCTAGGAAGCTCTTTGCCACCTTCTCCTCCCTCCTGAATCCCCCCCCCCCCTCCTCCCTCTCTGCAGATGACTTCGTCAACCATTTTGAAAAGAAGGTCGACGACATCCGATCCTCGTTTGCTAAGTCAAACGACACCGCTGGTTCTGCTCACACTGCCCTACCCTGTGCTCTGACCTCTTTCTCCACTCTCTCTCCAGATGAAATCTCGCGTCTTGTGACGGCCGGCCACCCAACAAACTGCCCGCTTGACCCTATCCCCTCCTCTCTTCTCCAGACCATTTCCGGAGACCTTCTCCCTTACCTCACCTCGCTCATTAACTCATCCCTGACCGCTGGCTAGGTCCCTTCCGTCTTCAAGAGAGCGAGAGTTGCACCCCTTCTGAAAAAACCTACACTCGATCCCTCCGATGTCAACAACTACAGACCAGTATCCCTTCTTTCTTTTCTCTCCAAAACTCTTGAACGTTCCGTCCCTGGCCAGCTCTCCCGCTATCTCTCTCAGGATTACCTTCTTGATCCAAATCAGTCAGGTTTCAAGACTAGTCATTCAACTGAGACTGCTCTTCTCTGTATCACGGAGGCGCTCCGCACCACTAAAGCTAACTCTCTCT
This sequence comes from Oncorhynchus gorbuscha, assembly GCF_021184085.1. Classification (NCBI taxonomy): domain Eukaryota; kingdom Metazoa; phylum Chordata; class Actinopteri; order Salmoniformes; family Salmonidae; genus Oncorhynchus; species Oncorhynchus gorbuscha. The sequence goes on along the minus strand of NC_060175.1, from coordinate 26,622,574 downwards.
CCTCTGCTCTCATCCTTCTAGACCTATCGGCTGCCTTCGATACTGTGAACCATCAGATCCTCCTCTCCACCCTCTCCGAGTTGGGCATCTCCGGCGCGGCCCACGCTTGGATTGCGTCCTACCTGACAGGTCGCTCCTACCAGGTGGCGTGGCGAGAATCTGTCTCCTCACCACGCGCTCTCACCACTGGTGTCCCCCAGGGCTCTGTTCTAGGCCCTCTCCTATTCTCGCTATACACCAAGTCACTTGGCTCTGTCATAACCTCACATGGTCTCTCCTATCATTGCTATGCAGACGACACACAATTAATCTTCTCCTTTCCCCCTTCTGATGACCAGGTGGCGAATCGCATCTCTGCATGTCTGGCAGATATATCAGTGTGGATGACGGATCACCACCTCAAGCTGAACCTCGGCAAGACGGAGCTGCTCTTCCTCCCGGGGAAGGACTGCCCGTTCCATGATCTCGCCATCACAGTTGACAACTCCATTGTGTCCTCCTCCCAGAGCGCTAAGAACCTTGGCGTGATCCTGGACAACACCCTGTCGTTCTCAACTAACATCAAGGCGGTGGCCCGTTCCTGTAGGTTCATGCTCTACAACATCCGCAGAGTACGACCCTGCCTCACACAGGAAGCGGCGCAGGTCCTAATCCAGGCACTTGTCATCTCCCGTCTGGATTACTGCAACTCGCTATTGGCTGGGCTCCCTGCCTGTGCCATTAAACCCCTACAACTCATCCAGAACGCTGCAGCCCGTCTGGTGTTCAACCTTCCCAAGTTCTCTCACGTCACCCCGCTCCTCCGCTCTCTCCACTGGCTTCCAGTTGAAGCTCGCATCCGCTACAAGACCATGGTGCTTGCCTACGGAGCTGTGAGGGGAACGGCACCTCAGTACCTCCAGGCTCTGATCAGGCCCTACACCCAAACAAGGGCACTGCGTTCATCCACCTCTGGCCTGCTCGCCTCCCTACCACTGAGGAAGTACAGTTCCCGCTCAGCCCAGTCAAAACTGTTCGCTGCTCTGGCGCCCCAATGGTGGAACAAACTCCCTCACGACGCCAGGACAGCGGAGTCAATCACCACCTTCCGGAGACACCTGAAACCCCACCACTTTAAGGAATACCTAGGATAGGATAAAGTAATCCTTCTCACCCCCCCCTTTAGGATTTAGATGCACTATTGTAAAGTGACTGTTCCACTGGATGTCATAAGGTGAATGCACCAATTTGTAAGTCGCTCTGGATAAGAGCGTCTGCTAAATGACTTAAATGTAAATGTAAATGTAATTGTTTACAGACAGATTATTTCACTTATAATTCACTGTATCACAATTCCAGTGGGTCAGAAGTTTACATACACTAAGTTGACTGTGCCTTTAAACAGATTGGAAAATTCCAGAATATGATGTAATGGCTTTAGAAGCTTCTAAGAGGCCAATTGACATAATTTCAGTCAAGTGGAGGTGTACCTGTGGATGTATTTCAAGGCCTAGCTTCAAACTCAGTGTCTCTTTGCTTGACATCATGGGAAAATCAAAAGAAATCCCCCAAGTCTGGTTTATCCTTGGGAGCAATTTCCAAATGCCTGAAGGTACCACGTTCATCTGTACAAACAACAGTATGCAAGTATAAACACCATGGGACCACGAAGCTGTCATACCGCTCAGGAAGGAGATGCGTTCTGTCTCATAGAGATGAACGTACTTTGGTGCGAAAAGTGCAAATCAATCCCAGAACAACAGCAAAGGACCTTGTGAAGAGGAAACAGGTACAAAACTATATATATCCACAGTAAAACGAGTCCTATATCGACATAACCTGAAAGGCCACTCAACAAGGAAGAAGCCCCTGCTCCAAAACCGACATAATAAAGCCAGACTACGGTTTGCAACTGCACATGGGGACAAAGATCGTACTTTTTTGAGAAATGTCCTCTGATCTGATTAAACAAAAATAGAACTGTTTGGCCATAATGACCAGCGTTATGTTTGGAGGAAAAAGGGGGAGGCTTGCAAGTCGAAGAACACCATCCCAACCGTGAAGCACGGGGGTGGCAGCATCATGTTGTGGAGGTGATTTGCTGCAGGAGGGACTGGTGCACTTCACAAAATAGATGGCATCATGAAGGATGAACATTATATGGATATGTTGAAGCAACATCTCAAGATATCAGTCAGGAAGTTAAAACTTGGTTACAAATGGTTCATCCAAATGGACAATGACCTCAAAAATATTTCCAAAGTTGTGGCAAAATGGCTTAAGTACAACAAAGTCAAGGTATTGGAGTGGCCATCACAAAGCCCTGACCTCAATCCTATAGAACATTTGTGGGCAGAACTGAAAAAGTGTATGCGAACAAGGAGACCTACAAACCTGACTCAGTTACACCAGCTCTGTCAGGAGGAATGCGCCAAATTTCACCCAACTTATTGTGGGAAGTTTGTGGAAACCTACCCGAAACGTTTGACCAAAGTTAAACAATTTAATGGCAATGCTACCAAATACTAATTGAGTGTATGGAAACTTCTGACCCACTGGGAATGTGATTAAAGAAATAAAAGCTGAAATAAATCATTATCTCTACTATTATTCTGACATTTCACATTCTTAAAATAAAGTGGTGATCCTGACTGACCAAAGACAGAGAATGTTTACTAGGATTAAATGTAAGGAATTGTGAAAAACTGAGTTTAAATGTATTTGGCTAAGCATGTTTATCCAAGTCAAAGAAGAATCTGATGATCGAGAGATTACCTGTAAAAAGATGCCAAGTTTGGTTTTAGTCATCCCATCTAACGTATCAACAAATGAGGAGGGTTTTCCGATCTAAAGATACACCATTAAATCCTCTACGTTAAACATTTAAAAAAGGGTCATCACTCCAGGGTACATTCCAGACATGGATCTGTAAACACAAAGGTTATAACCGACACCAGGGTCGTGTTCATTAGGCATCAAATGGAAGAAAATGGATTGAAACAGGGAGTGACTACCTAACCTTGTCCAGTAGGAAACATTAATTTTAGATTTACATTTCAAAATGTTTTAAAGCATGTTCCGTTACGTGCCCTGGTGAACACGTACCAGCTACAGAGAAAGCCCACTGAAAGATATTTATAATGTTCCCAAGATAGTTTGTCTGTGTCGTTTGCAGTAGGAGAAAATAATTCATAGTGGGCAGAACAAGCAAGGAGGTGGGCAAAGCCAAGCATGAGCTAGCGAGATCCTATTGCTGTGTTGTAGCATATATTTGCATATTTCCGTTAGGGAACCCCACGTCTGTGAAGTGTGTGTGTGCACAAACTCAATTCGACCTTGCACTCCTAAACAATGCCATTTAAAAAAAACTTTGGCAAAGTGTCAAGTCTACAAAACTTGCGCTGTGTTCGTAACAGATTCTAGGTTTGGGAACATAACAAGTTTCACCTAGTTCCATATCATATTTGGTGGTGAGAAAACATTCTAAACTGACGCTTCAATGGATGTTTATAGCCTCTGAGACGTGTCTGGGTTATACCTTCTGACTGTAACCACACTTTTCTGAAAGACCTACAAACCTTCCTGGCCACTAGGAGGAACTACAGGGCAAGTTGTCCATCCTCTACTTGCCGTTCTCAGCTACCTCACAGGGAGTGACTTGATCTGAATCATAGACATTGACAGGACTTGAGTAATCCAAGACCTTCACAAATGTGACACCTTTCATAATTATACTGACATCAATCTGACTGCTTAAATGATTTAGTATGGATGGACCAAGCTCCTCTATCTACGTATAGCTGAACATTTTGGAGACACAAATTTGTCACAAATTTTATCATACATTAGTGATACATTTAATATATTTACATTCAAAGAAATTGTTGATACAAAGGGAGAATCTTTACTTTCTGGATATATTGTGAACACAGTTAGGTATAAATCGGAAAGGTGAATGTGAATGAGAGTATACATATATATACAAATTAACATCTGCGTTGATCTAATCACCCACACAACGACAAAGAAGAAAGACACAGCCAATAGTGTTGGAGCACATTTAAAATGTAGTCCACATTTTCTTATTTTACAAAGCTACAGTATGCCTGTAGCTTTGCGGATATCAAAGATACTTCATTGTTATTTGTCTATCGAAGACATTTTATGGCACCTTATTCCTTATATAGTGCACTACTTTTGACCGGAACCCTATAGGCCCTGGTCAAATGTAGTGCACTGTAGGGAATAGGGTGCCATTTGGGAAAAATAACAATAAAGTCAATAAACAATAAAGTCTTTAATATCCCCTCCATGGTCTGAAGATATAGGCAATATAATCTAACATCTCTCTGTGTAGAGATCAATAACAATGCAATATCCTTGACTGAGCAGTAAGGTCACCAAGATAATAGGTTTGTGAAACTTCATTCTGTTTCTATTTCCCATTTTGTTATTGTGGTGACTGAAAGGTCAGCTTGTTGTGAACAAGCTCTGCTAAAAAGCTCTTCTCTCTACCTAGACCTGAGAAATATTCAGAGTCACAGAGCTGTGTGTAGAAACAAATTGTATATCAAGTGTTAGAAAACATAATAAGAATCCAATGCAACCTTTTTGCTGGGAGGGGAAAAGGAGGGGAAAAGGAGGGGAAAAGGAGGGGAAAAGGAGGGGAAAAGGAGGTGAAAAGGAGGGGAAAAGGAGGGGAAAAGGAGGGGAAAAGGAGGGGAAAAGGAGGGGAAAAGGAGGGGAAAAGGTTGTGCCTGTATGTCTTTTCCTGAAAAAAGACATACAGGTAAAGAATAAATCATTTGAGTTGTGGTACACACTGACTGACAACCTGATCCACAGCTGTATATTCTGTAGAACTGAAATAAAACCTGAAATGTATATCTGTGCTACAAAGGTATACCATAACTTGACAGAACCTAAGGGCAAAATAAATATGATCCACATACAATTTACATTTTAGAGGGATTTCGGGTAAAGTGCAGGAGAGTGTGACTACAGTAGGAGCTTAACTAAGTGTGTGTGTGTGGGGGGGGGGTGATAATCTATTCTAGAGGGACACGATGGATATAGTGAAATCACTAGTGGATGGTCGTGAAAGGGTGTGCCATGGAGATAGAGACACAAGTTCACCCCAAAATGACCATGTTAAGATAACCCACTTCCAGGGCTTGAGTATTCTGTGTGGAGTGGAGAGTTACTAATGGATTCCTCCTTTGGGTGTTACGTGGTGATCTATGTGAGGGGTAGAGGGTACATCCTGGACCACCTTCTGTGAGGCTTTGCAGTCTCTTAAGATATCTGGTCACCCCAGTCCTGTCCCTTAAACGTTGAGGGTCTCTTTTGAGATCTCTTTCAGGTTATCTGGCCACCCCAGTCCTGTCCCTTAAATGTTTAAAGTCTTTTTCTAATGTTTATTTCAGGTTAGCTGGCCACCCCAGTCCTGTCCACCTTCTGTTGAGGGTCTTTTTAAGTCTCTTTCAGGTTATCTGATCCTGTCCCTGTTAAAGTTTTTTTAAATGTTTATTTCAGGTTATCTGGCCACCCCAGTCCTGTCCCTTAAAGATATCTTTCAGGTTATCTGAGGTCCTGTCCCTTTTGAGATATCTTTCAGGTTATCTGGCCACCCCAGTCCTGTCCCTTAAATGTTTAAAGTCTTTTTAATGATATCTTTCAGGTTATCTGGCCACCCCAGTCCTGTCCCTTAAATGTTTAAAGTCTTTTTTAATGTATCTTTCAGGTTATCTGGCCACCCCAGTCCTGTCCCTTAAATGTTTAAAGTCTTTTTTAATGTATCTTTCAGGTTATCTGGCCACCCCAGTCCTGTCCCTTAAATGTTTAAAGTCTTTTTTAATGATATCTTTCAGGTTATCTGGCCACCCCAGTCCTGTCCCTTAAACGTTGAGGGTCTCTTTTAAGATATCTTTCAGGTTATCTGGCCACCCCAGTCATGTCCCTTAAATGTTTAAAGTCTTTTTTAATGTATATTTCAGGTTATCTGGCCACCCCAGTCCTGTCCCTTAAATGTTGAGGGTCTCTTTCAAGGTTTCTTACAGGGTATCTGCCCACCCACTCCTGTTCTTTACACGATGGAGGTTTGTGTCAGGAATAGAGAGTACCTGGCCAACCCCACTGCAGATCTTTGCACGCAGAAGGTCTCTTTTTGGCTTACAGGGTACCTGTCCAACCCAACTCTGCGGCCTTGGATGAATGTCTTGATTAGAGAGTACCTGTCCCACCTCCAACCTTACATGAAGAAGGTCTATTAGGTTTAGAGAATACCCAACTCAACCTCTCTCCATGGTCATCATGTGCTGGAGATCTGTGTGATGCTCCTCTGGCTGGTACCTGGCCCAGGCAAACTCCACTTCCCTGGATGATGGTGAAGGTATGTGTGGTGAAGGTCTGTGTGGTGAAGGTCTGTGTGGTGAAAGTCTAAAGCCCTATTCAGACAGGATTCGTTTCACTGGGGGAGATAGGGTAATGTAATTAAATGCACGAGTACAAAACAACATAAATTTAGTCCCATCTGAATCTGCCATGCCAGTCATTTTTACTTGGTGGGGAGGTTATTATTCCAACACCAAAAATCTACATATCCCGTGTGAATCGACATTCCTGTGTTTTAAGGGATATTACAGAGTTTAATAGGTACTGCACACAGTTTGGGAAGAACATGGGAACAAATTGATGCTTTAAACAAAGTGCTATGCACGTAGCCTACAAATGAATGACCTGTTTTGTCATATATCAACTTTCCCTATGCCCAGATGATATTGTGCCCATTCAATAATAAATTGTCAAAAATGTTAGTTAATTAGATATCTGTACACATTTCATGGTTCTTATTGATATTATTTTGACTTTCGAACTGAGGGTGGCCAGATACCCTGAAGAGACCCATCGCTAGACGAGTTTAAATATCTTCATGCCTAGAACAGCCTCCAGGCTTCCATCATATGAATAAGGAAAAAAAATACAGGGGGCAGATGGTAAAACTAATCCTGTCTGAATCATCCACTGGAAAAACAGACATTCTAGGGTTATAATTACATAACTGACGTTCTATAGTAATACTAGTCCAGTGCGAATAGGGCTTAAGTCCATTAGGGGGTAGAGGGTCCCCGACCAACCCCCTCTCCTCTCATGGTACTCCTCCAGAGTCTGTACGATGGAGAAGGTCATTGAAGGTTAGAGAGTACCTCACACCAGGCCTCTTCTGGTGTTCCCTTGGTCCTTATGAACTGAAGGGCTGTGTGATACTCCTCTGACTGGTATAAAGAATGGCTTTCGGGGTTGGGAGAACCTGTCTCACCCCAACTCATCTCCTCCCTGGTCCTCACTCCTCATGTGCTGGAGGTCTGAGTGACGCTCCTCTGACTGCTATGGTCCTTGACGACGTAGGTGGAAATGCTCCTGCGGCTCTGCTGGTGGTCAAATCCTCCACACCGTGAGGCCTTCAGGTACTGTGAGGAGCAGCAGACGAAGCACCTCATCAGGTCGTGAAACAGGTGGCCAGCGAAGAACATATAGATCCACGGGTTACAGCAGCTGTTCAGGCTGGCCAGTAGCATGGCAATGATAAACGCCACATCTAGGATAGAGAGAGAGAAGGAAAGTTACATTGAAGTCAATTTTCAACTGCCGACAACTTTCAATATGCATTATAGATACGATAAGTCTATCACAACTTTTACCAATGCAAAACACAATATGGTAACTACAGTATAGAAAGTACAAATATGTGTCCTTGTCCGAAATATATACTTGTTGCCTTGACTGCAAATTGTTACAGTGCAATCTTTGCACCATAGTTAATTTTAATAGCAACTGCTTGATTGTCAAGTTTGATGTGCATTCAAACTTCCAAACTTGAAGGAGCAATAACAATCTGTTTTCGATAAACTGCTATACTTTGGCAGGCATTCATGCACAACAATCATCATCTTGTTATTCACAAACAGCAAACTATTATCTGACATGATTCTCTCCAGGCATCTGGGGCACTGTTTAACCAAACCCGGTAACCGGAGTTCCGGTTTAGTCAAAAACACCATTCTTCTTGCACTACATGAATGTAGTACCCAATGCATTTGGGTACCCAACGAAGCAATGTTTAGTGTGAAACAAAAACAAACTCAACAAGACACTGATGCGGGAAGGACAGTGTGTGTATGTACTGTGACCTTTGAAGCCATTAGATGAATCCCTACTGGCAATCTGACATTTCACTAAATGAGTTTAAAGTGAACAGAATTGGCATAGGTTTGAGATAGAACTTCCACCATCTCTATCTAGCTCTCTCTCTCCTTCCATATGCCTCTGCTCTTCTTAGATATAGTATGATATGATGTATATTGTATTGTCCATTTACATGGACATTTATTTTGTGACGTCAGCATACAAATACACAAACACACAATATATTACATGCAGTACAGAACACCGTAAAGTTAGCACACGTTGCACAGTTACATTTCCACATATTCAAAGTCTCTGGCCTACTGTCCGACCATGAACTGGGCCTGCATCTGTCCTATGTCCCAATGTCCCATCAGCCATCAGGCTGTCTTGTCTTGCTCCTATTCTTGCTGAACAGTGGGACCCTTCGGAGAGCAGCAGCTGAAAACACCTCCACTCTTAGAGTGAAGGTAGCTGGCTTTCTAGAACAAAACAAATCAACAAATCATAGTGATCCATGGCCTGGCTGTGGTGTGTCTTACATATTGGTGGAATGGAGGAAAGGAAAGGGAAACCCCCACTGCCATATGGGAACAGAGCTTTAGATGGAACCATGACGGTTGATGGACAAAAAAAAGAAAAGGCTCATTTCAATTCAGTCTTGGGGGATGTGGTTCGATGTGGCAGTTACTGATGTTTGTCCCCCATGAGACACCATAGGAACAAAGCCAGTACTACTTCCTCAAGTTTGGTGCAGTATTTATAAGTTAAAACATATTCAACATAATGTCGTATGTAAAGAAAGTCCGATCCTCTGCTCTGATGGCCAGGTCTATCTCACTGTCTGTGTTCTGCGGTAGGAATGGAAATAGCACAATCAATGCAGCTTTGCATCCCTAAGTGGACAAGTGAGCATTGTCAAAATCAAAACCCAACCCTCAACAGTAAATCATGATAAACTCACTAAAAAAATCTCTGTTTTGGATGAGACTGAATTTATGACCAAAATTATCCTATTTACACTGTGTATTCAATTTTGACTAATATCTATGCCACATAGGCTGTTTCCTATCAGAGAAGTTGTCTATTGCCTTCAATTGTTCAGAGCATTCGGAAAGTATTCAGACTCGTTGACTTTTTCCAAATGCTATTACGTTACATCCTTATTTTAAATTTGATTAAATTGTTTTTTTCCCCCTCATCAATCTACACACAATACCCCATAATGACAAATCAAAAATTGAAATATTACATTTACATAAGTATTCAGACAGGACTTTGTTGAAGCACCTTTGTCAGCAATTATAGCCTCAAGTCTTCTTGGGTATGACGCTACAAGCTTGCACACCTGTATTTGAGGAGTTTCTCCAATTCTTCTCTGCAGATCCTCTCAAGCTCTGCCACGTTGGATGGGGAGTGTTGCTGCACAGCTATTTTTTTTTATTCTCTTCAGAGATGTTCAATCGGGTTCAAGTCCGGGCTCTGGCTAGGCCACTCAAGGACATTCAGAGACTTGTCCCGAAGCCACTCCTGTGTTGTCTTGGCTGTTTGCTCAGGGTTGTTGTCTTGTTGTAAGGTGAAGCTTCGCCCCAGTCTGATGTCCTGAGCGCTCTGGAGCAGGTTTTCATCAAGGATCTCTCTGTACTTTAATCTGTTCATCTTTCCCTCGATCCTGACTAGTCTCCCAGTCCCTGCCACTGAAAACATCCCCAAAGCATTTATGCTGCCACCAGCATGCCTCACCTTAGAGATGAGGCCAGATTTCCTCCAGACATGACACTTGGCATTCAGGCCAAAGAGTTCAATCTTGGTTTCATCAGACCAGAGAATCTTCTTTCTTATGGTCTGAGAGTCTTTAGGTACCTTTGGCAAACTCCAAATGGGCTGTCGTGCGTTTACTGAGGAGTGGCTTCCGTCTGGCCACTCTACCATAAAGGTCTGATTGGTGGAGAGCTGCAGATATGGTTGTCCTTCTGGAAGTTTCTCCCATCTCCCCTGAAGAACTCCAGAGCTCTGTCAGAGTGACCATCGGGTTCTTGGTCACCTCCCCTGACTAAGGCCCTTCTCCCCCGATTGTTCAGTTAGGCCGGGTAGCCAGCTCTAGGAAGAGTCCAGGTGGTTCCAAACTTCTTCCATTTAAGAATGATGGAGGCCACTGTGTTCTTAGGGACCTTCAATGCTGCAGAAATGTTTTGGTACACTTCCCAAGATCTGTGCCTCAACACAATCCTGTCTCAAAGCTACGGACAATTCCTTTGACCTCATGGCTTGGTTTTTGCTCTGATATGCACTGTCAACTGTGGGACCTTATATAGACAGGTGTGTGCCTTTCCAAATAATTTCCAATCAATTGAATTTACCACAGGTGGACTCCAATCAAGTTTTCGAAACATCTCAAGGATGATCAATGGGAACAGGATGCACCTGAGTTCAATTTCAAGTCTCATAGCAAATGGTCTGAATAGTTATAAATCATAATCAAGAATAAACAAGTGACTGTCGCCATTTCCCTTTTTAGAGGCTGTTTTTCTGTTTTACATTTTTTATTAATTAGCAAAAATGTCTAAAAACAAGTTTTTGCTTCGTCATTATGAGGTATTGTGTGTAGATTGCTGAGGAAAATGTTTTCTTTAATCATTTTTGGAATAAGGCTGTAACGTAACAAAATGTGGAAAAAGTCAAGGGGTCTGAATACTTTCTGAAGGCACTGTATGTACCAGTAAGCTGTTGTACGTACCAATAAACTAGTCTGATGAAGTGAGTTATTTAATTAATGAAAAGATCAGCAAGTAATAAATAATTTTTGGTCTCTGGAGGAAATGTACATACATTTATAAAATTGGATGCAGTTAATTAATAATAAATAACATAATAATGGACCCTAGCAAATGCATCAAGTGGGCTTGCAATTTAATCCACAATCAACAGAGAACTTTCAACTCTTTAGTTTCCTAAGCATATAATGTTTATAACACCTAAATAAGCAAAGGAATTATAGAAAGAATAATGGCAGTTTTCCATTCCCTATACAGTACTGTATGTGAGGGTGATAAAGTGAGTGTGTACATCTTCCCTCACACTCCCTGTCTGCATGAGTTATGATCAGAGCCTGGGTTGAAGATGAGACCTGCTGACAGCCTCTCTCTCTCTCTTTCTCTCTCTCTTCCTGTCTCTCTCTCTCTCTTTCTCTCTCTTTCTCTCTCTTTCTCTCCATAGCCTCTCCTTCATTTTACAGACTGTTGAATATACTTTAGGCTATAAAGACATATAGGACACAAGGCCTCAAAGGAAAACTATATCTGTTATTGAAGTGATTTGATCCTAAAGAAGATTGCAGCAGTACCTAATCCTCAGTACAACTCGAGAAATAGAATGCCTAAATTACTCTCCCCATAGGAGAACCCTATGAAGAACCGTTTTTGATTCCAGGTAGAACCATTTTGGTTCCACAGAGAACCGTTTTCCACAGAGGGTTCTTACATGGAACCAAAAATGGTTCTCCTATGGGGACAGCTGAAGAACTATTTTTTCTAAAAGTGTTTATTTCTATGAATAGGACTCAATGAACTGACAATCTGATAGTACAGTTGGGAGCTGAACAGCCAGGTGTCAATTATAATTCAGCATGGAAAGACATACATGTACCCATATCTTACAGTTTTTCTCAATTGCTAAAACACTAAAGCCTATTGGCTGAACAAAGTTCTCAGTTGCCTGGACTAATTTAGCTAATTATACAGTCTGTTGTCAATACCTTAAACCATTTTACATGATAAAACACAATTTACAGATCTCACTTAGACTTTTCAGAAAAACTATAAACACGTTCTCATTCTCAAAACACATTCTGCACTCTAATGCACATGTCATCCATACTGGTAAACACAAGTGGCAACAATCAAATACAAATAGAGAACATATGTCATTGATTGAACACAACCACTAAAAATGGATTTAACCTGTTTCAAATGATGTGAGATCATCAAAAGACAATGATGGAAAATATGAATATTTATTTTGATTAGAAATGTACTTCTCCCTGAGAATTGTATGTTTTGAACAATGTGTTTTCTATTTTTCTGTGTATTGTTTACTGACTGCTTGAGTGTATATCATTTTTGATCACTTTGTTTATGATTTGAGAGCAGTGTTTGATTTTGAACACAGGTAAAACTGTTTTGAGGCGAATGTTTCATCAGAGGTCAGAGGTTATGTAAATAGTGCTTGAAGATGAGGTTTTGTGTTTAATGTTTTCAGGAAATGGAGCAAGGTTTCAGAAATTGTGTTTTAGCAACTGAGAATAACTGTAATAGTTTTCTCCTAATCATCTATTACAGTTTTTCTCAATTGCTAAACACAATTTCTGAAACCTTGCTCCACAGTCAAAGTATGTCAAAATATTTAAAATATTATGAAAACCCATCTTAATGATGAGTGGGTGAACAAAAGAGGGGGATGAAACCTTCAAGCACTCTTTTGTTGCTGATTCAAAACCTGAGTTGCTCCTAGCCTTCCCCATACCCAGAGGTCCCAAGGCTGACGTCCTTCCAAGTCCATAAGGCTTTTGAATTTTAATTTATCTGAGTATTTGACGATATAGCTCCATTGGGATCCATTGCTCAATGGCTGGCTCCTGCTGCAGTGGCTAGCAACACAAAGCGATGGTTGAAATGTGGTCTGGGGCAGATGGACTCCCCTGAACTCCCCTTTAAAGGAGGAAAGCTTAAGATAAGAGGAGCAAATCTCCTGACAAATGATGTTATTATACAGAAAAGACACAAATCAGGACACAAGGGCCCCTAGGACCCCATAAGGTGAGAGAGTGGAAGGAACACTTTGATGTCACAGTACATTTACCATCCCCAGCTCTAGAAAGGCCCTGCAGGGCTTTGAAATGTATAACTGCTACTTTCTCCGACCCTGCGGCGGCAGGGTAGCCTAGTGGTTAGAGCATTGGACGAGCAAGTTCAAAACCCCGAGCTGACAAGGTACAAGTCTGTAATTCTGCCCCTGAACAGGCAGTTAACCTACTGTTCCTAGGCTGTCATTGAAAATAAGATTATTAGTATTTAGGGATTATAACAACATCATATATTAACTTTGAGCTTGATGGTTTTTGTTTGGGCCATTCCAGTGATACACTATATATACAAAAGTATGTGTACACCGCTTCAAATTAGCGGATTCGGCTATTTCAGCCCTACCCGTTGCTGAGAGGTGTATCAAATTGAGCACACAGCCATGCAATCTCCATAGACAAACATTGTTGGGAGAATGGCCTTACTGAGCTTAGTGACTTTCAACGTGGCACCGTCATAGACTTACAGAAAACATTTGACCTCTGTCATTGCCAACAAAGGGTATATAACAAAGTATTTAGATAAACTTTTGTTATTGACCAAATACTTATTTTCCACCATAATTTGCAAATAAATTCATTAAAAATCCTACAATGTGATTTTCTGGATTTTTTTCTCTCATTTTGTCTGTCATAGTTGAAGTGTACCTATGATGAAAATTACAGGCCTCTCTTATCTTTTTAAGTGGGAGAACATGCACAATTGGTGGCTAACTAAATACTTTGTTTGCCCCACTGTATGTAGTGTATGTGACATGTTTTGGGGTATATATGGATCTTGTAATCAGTCAAGTAATAACACCTGTGAAAGTGTTTTATATATATTAAAGTGTATGTTTTTCCCTAAACAACTGCCATTTACACAACTTTCTAATGAAGATAGAGAAAAACCTTGAGCATATTGAGTATTCCTTGGTTTGGAAGGTTTCAACATTTTCAATCAGAATAGAAATACCTTTTACCGAGAACAACTTACAGCTGTTTTAGTGACCGATGGCATTTTTCTGTATGTTCCTTGATCAAGCACTTTTCTTATATTAAACACAAGTCTTATATTAAACACAAGTCATACATATGATAAGGAAATACATAACAAGTAATATAATTTCAATAAAACAAAAACTTTATTGAAAGAATAAGGTTAGGGGAATAGTCTCATTTAAACCTTTTCATGGTCATAGCGATAAGATTATATACAACATTCATCTCAGGGATATTGTCATCAAAATGTATCTGGAAGTACATAATATGATAAGAATAAGGCATATAATAACAATAATTGGCTTTCACAACAGTTTATTTTGGTGTCACCCTGATCTGTTTCACCTGTCTTTGTGCTTGTCTCCACCCCCCTCCAGGTGTCGCCCATCTTCCCCATTATCCCCAGTGTACTTATACATGCGTTCTCTGTTTGTCTGTTGCCAGTTTGCTTTGTTTCGTCAAGCATACCAGAGGTTTTTCCGGTGCTCCAGTCTGGCTCCAGTTCCTGTTTTCTAGCTTTTCCAGTTTTGACCATTCTGCCTGCCCTGACTCTGAGTCTGCCTGCCGTTCTGTACCTTGCCATACCACCCTGGATTACTGACCTCTAAATGCCCTGACCCTGAGCCTGCTTGCCGTTCTGTACCTTTTGGACTCTGCTCTGGACTACTGACCTCTGCATGCCTGTGATCTGTTGTTTGCCTGCCCCCCCTATTTTTGTAATAAACTTTTGTTATTTCAAAGCTGTCTGCACTTGGGTCTACTCCTGAGCCTTGACACTCGGCCTATAGCATATCACATGAAGGGTCAGAACAGGAACAATTTAAAAGACCAATATTATTTGACAATCTTTGTGAATAATGATGAGTGAGAAAGTTACAGACACATAAATCTCATAGTTCGAAAGCTGTTTTCTGAAGAGCTACAATTGGATCAACAGATTTATCTGGAAAATGCTCATTGGTATGGGAAAACCAGGGGGAACTGGTGATGCCAATAGAACCAGACCCAGGCCAATTTTAGTGAGATTCCTCAGGTTCAAGGATTGCAGTCCTTGATAAAGCCAAATGCCTTGAATGAGGATTTCTCTCTGCAGTCTGTCAAAGAAGAAACGAACTAATACCAGCCATGAAGGCTGCAAGAGAACAAGGTGACATAGCATACTTGAGGATTGACAAACTGATTGTTCACCCTCCCTCCTTAGGAGTTTGGAGGTGTTTTTGTAACACCAACGTTCCAATGGGAAAGAAACGTATTTATGTTGCCAATGTATATAACCTGACGCAAGTTATGGCATTACCTGTCAGATCTGTTATGCAGGTGAATGAGGACCCAAAAGCGACTTGGCGAAAACAGAGTCTTTAATCCAGTAAAGTAAAAATACAATCAAATAAAACAATTTCCACTCGTAATGACGAGAACCGACTGGAGACTTGATCTTGAACTGCAGGTTGCCTCGGGAAGGCACTTGAACTTAGCAGACTCAGACACCTGCTCACCACGCAGCATCTGAGGGAAACACGACACGACAGGGCGATACACAAACACAGCACGGTGAACAATAGACAAGGATCCGACAGGACAGGAACGGAAAACAAGGGAAGAAATAGGGACTCTAATCAGGGGAAAAGATAAGGAACAGGTGTGGGAAGACTAAATGATTGATTAGGGGAATAGGAACAGCTGGGAGCAGGAACGGAACGATAGAGAGAAGAGAGAGAGGAAGGGAGAGAGAAAAAGAGGGGAACGAACCTAAAAAGACCAGCAGGGGGAAAACGAACAGAGGAGGAACACTGGCGGCAACGGAGGAAATCATAGATCAAACGGTCCAGCACGTCCCGAGAAAGAACCCAACTCCTCTCCTCAGGACCGTAACGAAAAACGATAAAAAGGGAAACTAGGGTACTACTCTAAAAAAAAAAAAATGAGACACGGGTAGAGAACTGAAAGCTTTAGAGCAAACAGGACCAAACAGGCCAGGAGAGTAACAACTAGGGACAGACTGAGACACAGCAAGGGCAGGAACAAGAACAGGAGAGATGCGATGGCAGGGAACAGACTGAGACCCAGCAAGACCAGGAGCAGAAGCAGAAAAAAATTACCAGACTTCTGCGCGCAGTCTGAACACGCAGCCACGAAACGGCGCGTGTCACGCTCCTGAGTAGGCCACCAAAACCGCTGGCGAATAGAAGCAAGCGTACCCCGAACGCCGGGATGGCCAGCTAACTTGGCAGAGTGAGCCCACTGAAAAACAGCCAGACGAGTAGAAACAGGAACGAAAAGAAGGTTACTAGGACAAGCGCGCGGCGACGCAGTGTGCGTGAGTGCTTGCTTAACCTGTCTCTCAATTCCCCAGACAGTCAACCCGACAACACGCCCAACAGGAAGGATCCCCTCGGGATCGGTAGAAGCCACAGAAGAACTAAAGAGACGGGATAAAGCATGAGGCTTGGTGTTCTTAGTACCCGGGCAATAAGAAATAACGAATTCGAAACGAGCGAAAAACAACGCCCAACGAGCATGACGCGCATTCAGTCGTTTGGCAGAACGGATGTACTCAAGGTTCTTTTGGTCAGTCCAAACGACAAAAGGAACGGTCGCCCCTCCAACCACTGTCGCCATTTGCCTAGGGCTAAACGGATGGCGAGCAGTTCGCGAAGCCACGTCATAGTTACGTTCCGACGGTGACAGGCGATGAGAAAAATACGCACAAGGGTGGACCCCATCGTCAGTATCGGAGCGCTGGGACAGAATGGCTCCCACGCCCACCCCCGACGCGTCAACCTCAACAATAAACTGTTTAGTGACGTCAGGTGCAACAAGGATAGGAGCGGATGCAAAACGCTTCTTAAAGAGATCAGAACAACAATCATACGACCGGTGAGGAGGAAGGGAGTTGGTTCTGGACCGACTGAAGACCGTGCGCAGACCATGATATTCCTCCGGCACTCCTGTCAAATCACCAGGTTCCTCCTGAGAAGAGGGGACAGAACAAACAGGAGAAATAGCAGACATTAAACACTTCACATGACAAGAAACGTTCCAGGAAAGGATAGAATTACTAGACCAATCAAAAGAAGGATTATGACACACTAGCCAGGGATGACCCAAAACAACAGGTGTAAAAGGTGAACAAAAAATCAAAAAAGAAATGGTCTCACTATGGTTACCAGATACAGTGAGGGTTAAAGGTAGTGTTTCACATAATATACTGGGGAGAGGACTACCATCCAAGGCGAACATGACCGTGGGCTCCCTAACTATCTGAGAGGAATGTCATGTTCCCGAGCCCAGGCTTCGTCCATAAAACAGCCCTCCGCCCCCAGAGTCTATTAATGCACTGCAGGAAGCTGCCGATCCGGTCCAGCGTAGATGGACCGGTAAAGTAGTACAGGTACTTGACGGAGAGGACCGTCTAGTAGCGCTTATCAGTTCTCCGCTTACTGATGAGCTCTGGCCTTTAACTGGACATGAAATGACAAAATGACCAGCGGAACCGCAATAGAGACAGAGGCGGTTGGTGATTCTCCGTTCCCTCTCCTTAGTCGAGATGCGAATACCCCCAGCTGCATGGGCTCAACACCTGAGTCAGTGGGGAAAGATGGTAGTGTCGGGGAGAGGGGGACACAGTTAACGCGAGCTCTCTTCTATGAGCTCGGTGACGAAGATCTACCCGTCGTTCAATGCGAATAGCGAGTTCAATCAAAGAATCCACGCTGGATGGAACCTCCCGAGAGAAATCTCATCCTTAACCTTAGCGTGGAGTCCCTCCAGAAAACGAGCGAGCAACGCCTGCTCGTTCCAGTTACTGGAGGCAGCAAGAGTGCGAAACTCTATAGAGTAATCCGTTATGGATCGATTACCTTGACATAGGGAAGACAGGGACCAGGAAGCTTCTTTCCCAAAAACTGAACGATCAAAAACTCTTATCATCTCCTCTTTAAAGTTCAGATAATTGTTAGTACACTCAGCGCTTGCCTCCCAGATAGCTGTGCCCCACTGCCGAGCCCGACCAGTAAGGAGTGATATGACGTAGGCAATCCGAGCTCTCTCTCTTGAGTATGTGTTGGGTTGGAGAGAGAACACTATATCACACTGGATGAGAAAGGAGCGGCACTCAGTGGGCTTCCCAGAATAACATGGTGGGTTATTAACCCTAGGTTCCGGAGGCTCGGAAGACCCGGAAGTAGCTGGTGGCACGAGACGAAGACTCTGATACTGTCCTGAGAGGTCGGAGACCTGAGCGGCCAGGGTCTCAACGGCATGCCGAGCAGCAGACAATTCCTGCTCGTGTCTGCCGAGCATTCCCTGGAACTCGAGAGTAGAGTAGAGAGAATCCATAGTCGCTGGGTCCATTCTTGGTCGGATCCTTCTGTTATGCAGGTGAATGAGGACCCAAAAGCGACTTGGCGAAAACAGAGTCTTTAATCCAGTAAAGTAAAAATACAATCAAATAAAACAATTTCCACTCGTAATGACGAGAACCGACTGGAGACTTGATCTTGAACTGCAGGTTGCCTCGGGAAGGCACTTGAACTTAGCAGACTCAGACACCTGCTCACCACGCAGCATCTGAGGGAAACACGACACGACAGGGCGATACACAAACACAGCACGGTGAACAATAGACAAGGATCCGACAGGACAGGAACGGAAAACAAGGGAAGAAATAGGGACTCTAATCAGGGGAAAAGATAAGGAACAGGTGTGGGAAGACTAAATGATTGATTAGGGGAATAGGAACAGCTGGGAGCAGGAACGGAACGATAGAGAGAAGAGAGAGAGGAAGGGAGAGAGAGAAAAAGAGGGGAACGAACCTAAAAAGACCAGCAGGGGGGAAAACGAACAGAGGGAAAAGCAAAATGACAAGACAAAATAAGACAAAACATGACAAGATCTCCCCAAGGAGACGTGGGTGTGGAGTCAGGCGCAGGAGAAACAAGTTCTGAAGGAAAAGGGTGTTTATTTAAACAAGTACAAAATAACAGGACACAGTACTACAACAATAGCTACAAACCCCACTCAGACACAGTCCAGGGAAAAACCACCTGTTAAAAATGAACTAAAGAAAATGCAAACCAAAACTCACTGACAATCAAACGAAAACAATCCCGCACAAAAACCAAAAGGAAATGGTGAGATTAAACACCCTCCTAATTAACCAAAATGAAACCAGGTGAAACATAAAACAAACATAACCACAAGAAAAGGAAAAAGGATCAGTGGCAGCTAGTAGACCGGCGATGACGACCGCCGAGCGCCGCCGGAACAGGGAGAGGAGCCACCTTCGGTGGAAGTCGTGACATTACCAACCAGAACGTTCACTAATAGGTCCGGTATCACATCGCCAACTTGAATCGATCACATTTTTACTAACATGGCAGAACATTGTTCTAAAGCTGTATCAGTGGCACTAGGTTGTAGTGATCATAACTTGATTGCACTCACTAGGAAAATTAAAATACCAAAGTCTGGCCCTAAAGTAATCTACCGAAGGTCCTACAGAGGGTTCAATCAGGACTCATTTGTGAGTGGAAAAAAAAACTACAAGGCATCAGAGTATTTAACATCTAGCACTCTGAATCCGATGATTCAATTCCTGGTCCTATCACACTTAAAGAACTGTCCAGTTAGTACTCAACTGGCCCCTTACACTGTCTGAATCCGTCCTGCTAGATGACCTAAGCGGGGACATGCTTAAACCACCTGACCAAGTCCTAAAGCAATGGGATTTACTAAATCTTTCTCAGATTATTACCAAATCCACAAGATGTGACTCCAAACACCCAGAAAAGGCTACTCACATCAATGTTCTACTCACAAATAATACTGATAGGTATCAGTCTGATGTTTTCTGTAATGTCCTTAGTGATCACCGTTTAACTTCCTGTGTTCGTAGTGGCTGCTCAGTGAAACGACCTGTCCTGATGTGTCATAGACGCTTGCTAAATAACTTTAAATCATAAGCCTTCCTTCATGACCTGGCCTCTGTAAATTGGTATAGAATCAGCTTGATCCATTCTGTTGAAGGTGCTTGGACCTTTTTAAAATATATTTTCAGTGATATTGTTAACAAACATGCCCCATAAAGAAAATGAGAATTAAAAACAGGTTCAGCCCCTGGTTTGAACATGATCTTGCAGAGATACTACACCTCAAGAATTGCATTTGGCGAAAGACTCGGCACACGCATACTCAGGTGACTGGCTCTCATTCAGGCAAATGAGAAATACATGCACTCAGGCTATCCGGAAGGCCAAAGTTAGTTAGTTTAAGGAGCAGTTCTCTCTCTGTGGGTCTAACCCCAAGAAGTTCTGGAAAACGGTTAAAGACCTGGAGAATAAACCCCCTCACAGCTGCCTATGTCCCTTGAAGTTGATGATGTGGTTGTTACTGACAAGAAGCACATGCTTGAGCTTTTTAATCACCACTTCATTAAGTCAGGATTTCTATTTGACTCAGACATGACTCCTTGCCTGTCCAAATGTTTATCTCCCACCCCTTCTAATGCCACTAGCCCTGATGCTCCTCCCTCTTTCCCCCCTGCCCCTCTACAAAGTTTCTCCCTGCAGGCTGTCACTGAGTCTGAGGTGCTAAAGGGGCTCCTTAACCTTGACCCCCCCAAAAAGATATGGGTCAGATGGTTTATAACCTTTCTTCTTTAAGGTTGCTGTCACTATAATCGCCAAGCCTATCTCCAACCTTTTTAACCTCTTGCGACGAGCAAACCCGTATCCGGGAGCGTAAGCGTAGCCTCAAATGCATTAGCATAACTCAGCGGACATAAATACATCTAAAAAATGCTAGGCGCTGCTGGCAGCAGGCAACATTTTCACAAAAATAAGAAAAGCAACCAAATTAAATAATTTACCTTTGAAGAACTTCAGATGCTTTCACTCAGGAGACTCTCGGTTAGATAGCAAATGTTCCTTTTTTCCAAAAATATTATTTTGTAGGCGAAATAGCTCCCGTTTCTTCATCATCCTTGGCTGAGAAATCAACCGGAAAATGCTGCAACTATAACGCCAAACCTTTTGCAAAATTTGCTCCATAATATCGACAGAAACACGGCAAACGTTGTTTTGGATCCATCCTCAAGGTGTTTTTAACATATATATTCGATAATGTATCCGTCGAGGCAATTGGTTTCTCATAAGAAGTGATTGGAAAAATGGCTACCTCATTATTTTACGCGAGATTTTCTGCAGGGAGACACCATGTGACCACTTGCTATATATGGTCCCTTGCAGCCATTCTTCAATGGAAATGCCTGAAAAGATGTCACAATACTGTAGACACCCTGGGGAAAACTCATTCCTAGCTCATTCACAGCCATATAAGGAGTCATTGGCATGAGGCGGTTTCAAAAAATGCGGCACTTCCTGTTTGGATTTTTATCTGGGTTTCGCCTGTAACATCAGTTCTGTGGCACTCACAGACAATATCTTTGCAGTTTTGGAAACGTCAGATTGTTTTCTTTCCAAAGCTGTCAATTATATGCATAGTCGAGCATCTTTTCGTGACAAAATATCTTGTTTAAAACGGGAACGTTTTTCATCCAAAAGTTTTAATAGCGTCCCCTATTGCTTCTTAGGCCGACCCACACCGCATTCGGTCGCGTAATCATAGCCTCAAGCTCATTACCATAACGCAACGTTAGCGATTTCTAAAAATCGCAAATGAAATGAAATAAATATGCCTGTTCTCAAGCTTATCCTTTTCTTAACAATCCTGTCGTCTCAGATTTTCAAAATATGCTTTAGAACCAGAGAAAATCAATAATTTGTGTAAGAGTGGTGATAGCTAGCTTAGCATTTAGCGTTAGCATTTAGCACGCAACATATTCACAAAAACCAGCAAAGGGATCAAATAAAATAATTTACCTTTGAAGAACTTCAGATGTTTCAATGAGGAGACTCTCAGTTACATAGCAGATGTCCAGTTTTTCCTGAAAGATGCTTGTGTAGGACACAACGTTCCGTTTTGTTACTATGCATTTGGCTACCGAAACTAACCGAAAATTCAGTCACCTACACGTCGAACTTTTTTCCAAATTAACTCCATAATATCGACTGAAACATGGAAAACGTTGTTTGAATCCATCCTCAAGGTGTTTTGTCATATATCTCTTCATTGAAATGCCATTCCTGGAAGCCTGCATTGTTCTCAGATTCGGATGGAAAAATACTGGTAGGTGACTTTTGCACACCAATTTCCACACAGACACCGTGCGGGACCCCTGGTAAATGTAGTCTCTTATGGTCAATCTTCCAATGATATGCCTACAAATACGTCACAATGCTGCAGACACCTTGGGGAAACGATAGGAAGTGTCCGTTCATTCCTGTCGCATTCACAGCCATATAAGGCGATCATGGAAAACGTGCCATCAGAAATCCTGTTCATTTCCTGGTCGCTCAAACATCTTGGTTTTGCCTGTAGGTTTTGTTCTAAGGCACTCACAGTGAAAATCTTTGCAGTTCTGGAAACGTCAGAGTGTCTTCTTTCCAAAACTATCAATTCCAAGCATAGTCGAGCATCTTTTCGTGACAAAATATTGCGCTAAAAACGGGCACGTCTTTTTATCCAAAAATGAAATACTGCCCCTAGAGTCTTAAGGGGATAACTGGCTCTTCTCTCTGGGGAGGTTTCCATTGCTTGGATGGCAGCCACGGTTCATCATTTTTTTAAAGGGGAGATCAAGCCGATCCTAACTGTTATTGTCACGTCCTGACCGTAGAGAGCGTTTGAAGTCTCTATTTTGTTTTGGTCAGGGAGTGATTTGGGTGAGCAGTCTATGTTCTATGTTCTATGATTTTCTATTTCTATGTGTTTGGCCGGTTGTGGTTCTCAATCAGAGGCAGCTGTCTATCGTTGTCTCTGATTGAGAACCATACTTAGGTACCCTTTTCCCCCTCCTGATTTGTGGGAAGTTTTTTAATAAAGAGAAAATGTACGCTTACCATGCTGCACCTTGTTCCAGTCCTTCAGCCAGCCGTGACAGTTATAGGCCTATTTCTATTTTGCCCTGTTTATCAAAACTGTTGGAAAAACGTGTCAATAATCAACTGACTGGCTTTTTTGATGTCTATAGTATTCTCTCTGGTATGCAATCTGGTTTCCGCTCAGGTTATGGATGTGTCACTGCAAACTTAAAGGTTAGATTGGGTTCAAGTATGGGCTCTGGTTGGGCCATTCAAGAACATTCAGATGCTTGTCCTGAACCCACTCCTGCGTTGTCTTGGAGGTGTGCTTAAGGTTTGGAAGGTGAACCTTTGCCCCAGTCTGAGATCCTGAGTGCTCTGGAGCAGGTTTTCATCAAGGATCGCTCTGTACTTTGCTCCGTTCATCTTTCCCTCGATCGTGACTAGTCTCCGAGTCCCTGCCGCTTAAAAACATCCACACAGCTTGATGATGCCACCACCATGCTTCAACAAAGGGATGGTGCCAGGTTTCCTCCAGACGTGAGAAGAGTTCAAGCCTGGTTTCATCAGACCAGAGTATCTTGTTTCTCATGGTCTGAGAGTCCTTTAGATGACTTTTGGCAAACTACAAGTGGGCTGTTGTGCCTTTTACTGAAGAGTGGCTTCCGTCTGGCCGCTCTACCAAAAAGTCCTGATTGGTGGAGTGCTGCAGAGATGGTTGTCCTTCTGAAAGGTTCTCCCATCACCACATAGGAACTGTGGAGCTCTGTCAGTGTGACCATCGGGTTCTTGGTCACCTCCTTGACAATGGCCTTCTCCCCCAATTGCTCCATTTGGCCGGGTAGCCAGCTCTAGGAAGAGTTTGGTGGTTCCAAACTTCTTCCATTTTAGAATGATGGAGGCCACTGTGTTCTTGGGGACCTTCAATGATGCAGAAATGTTTTTGGTACCCTTCCCTAGATACTTGAATGGCTCAGCTAACATGCTAAGTAGTTTCAAAGTAGCAAATGCTAAACTTGTCCGTGATCAGAATCTAATACGCAACCTTTGGGTTAATAGATGTTTGCCTTATACACCCGCCCAATCACCATGCTTTCATTTTTGCCATAGTTCCTGCAGTCAAATGACCAAAATTCCCTCTAGTGGCCTCATGGGTGGAATGTTATTAATATATTTCATAATTTTATATTTAATAAACATTCATTTTTTTAAACGCTGAAAATCCAGTGTTTATATGTCAAACAGGTTTGTTTATATTTCAGTTTTCTGTGTTGTATATGAAGTGTAATATTGGGATAAAAACTCATGGAATACATTTCAACTGTATATTTGACATGGTACATGGGTCTTCTTTTTTTATTCCCATAACCATGTGTGTGAGGTGTATACTTTTGTTTCAAAGTAGATTTGTTTAAGTCTAATGTAAAACTTCTGTCTTATGTAACCATACCAAATGTAACATATCACACTAATTTGAGTGTCCCAGATAGACATATACTATGTTACGTCTACTCTATGAGACCAGGCTGATGGACAGTGGCGTGGTGGATATTTTCTTAGGCGTGGAAGTGCAAAATAAAGTCTAAAACCTTTAAATTTCCTCACTCAAAGTTTGTACCGACAGATATATAGTTTTTGTATAGCCTATTATTATATAGAATATGCATAATATGCACTCTACAGTTGCAACATCTGGCTAAGCCCACACATTATTGTGTCAAGACATTTTTCAATGTTTAATACCCTCAAACCCCAATTTAGGCATACCTACTTGTAATCATCACTGTCAATTGTGAATTATTCATGTTTTACTGATGAAACTGCATCATGGGAATAACCTATGCATTTTGATTTTCTTGAATTACTGTTTTGTGAGCTAATTATAGAAGATGGTGTTAAAAAAACGATATATATATATATATATATATATAGTTTTTTTAACACCATCTGCTTTGAGTTTTGGAGCATGAGAACTGTGGCCTGGGATGAAAATAAAAAATAAATACAATATAAATATAGGACAAAACACACATCACAACAAGAGAGAAAACACTACATAAAGAGAGACCTAAGACAACAACATAGAAAGGAAGCAACATGACAACACAGCATGGTAGCAACACAACATGGCAGCAGCACAAAACATGGTACAAACATTATTGGACACAGACAACAGCACAAAGGGCAAGAAGGTAGAGACAACAATACATCACACACAGCAGCCACAACTGTCAGTAAGAGTGTCCATGATTGAGTCTTTGAATGAAGAGATTGAGATGAAGCTGTTCAGTTTGAGTGTTTGTTGCAGCTCGTTCCGGTCACTAGCTGCAGCGAACTGAAAAGAGGAGTGACCCAGGGATGTGTGTGCTTTGGGGACCGATAAAGGAATGTGACTGGCAGAACAGGTGTTGTATGTGGAGGATGAGCGCAGCAGTAGTTTCCTCAGAAAGGGGGGAGTGAGGCCTAAGAGGGATTTATAAATAAGTGTCAACCAGTAGGTCTTGCGACGGGTATACAGAGATGACCAGTTTACAGAGGAGTATAGAGAGCAGTGATATGTCCTATAAGGAGCATTGGTGGCAAATCTGATGGCCGAATGGTAAAGAACATCTAGCCGCTCGAGAGCACCCAGTGGCCTCCATCATGATTTAGCTGTTTGATTTTGAAGTTTCGGACCCCTTTAGGTATAAAAAAAACCTTTACTTGGCCTTTACTGCTATAGCCCATGGAAACACATTGAATAACACATTTATGCAGTAAATGGTAAAAAAAGATAGTAAAAAAAGAAATCATAAGGAATAAGGTTTTGAAGTGTCTGTCCTATATCTAGGAGATGTAAGAAATATTAGTGGTGTTTTGGACACATTTAACCCGTTTAACCCGAACGGGCCTGGGTCTCAACCAATAGCCAATAGGCTAAATGTGCCAAGCAGGGCTACAGCAACTCCCAGAGAGGGTCAGGCTCCTTGGGCTTTGCGGTAGCCTTTCTGGTTTGGGTGTCCTCGGCAGAACGGTGTCATGTAACCAAGTGGTCACATAATGTGCTGGGTTCCACTGCGCAAGATGTGGTTAGTGGAGTTTTAAAAAATCAAGGCAGACACGGTGAATTTGGATTTTTTTTGACGGGCCTCTGCAATGCATATATATATATATCCAATAGTTATTCATAATTCGTGCCACTGCCAGAAGACAGGGAAGAAACCACAATTTACCTACCTCTAGACCGCCATGTAGTTTGTCATTCTATTATTTTTCATGACATTCTTGTGGTAATTAATCAGAATTAATTGTCCAGAAATAGTTTTACCAGCTCTGTGTATACCTCAAATTGAAAAAGGTGAGGGAGCGCCGCTCTCCTGCGATCCTGCTTATGGAGCCAACAATTGATCTACATTATGCAGTATTGCATTGCTATGTTTATACGTGCTCCTGATAAACCCATCCATGCATAAAGCACTGTGTAATTCATGCATAAAGCTCTTTACAATTACCTTCTCTGGGTGCAGCAGGATCCCATGCCGACCACATTTGTACGAAGAAAAAAGGAGTCCAGCAAACAATATAAGCTAGGACTATGACAAAAGTCATTTTGACAGTTCGGATCTTCGCTTTTGATATGAGCTTCACGCTGCTCACTCGAGAGAGCGCTGCGCCTTTGTACTCCCGCGGCGTCAGAGACGTACACTGATCCCGTCTGGTTTTCATTTTAAAGTTTTGCCATATTTTAAAACTTATCAGGCCATAGCAAAGACTTAGGATAGCCACTGGAATTATGTAGATTGTAAGACTAATCCATGTAATGTACGCCTTGGCGCCCCAGGGTTGTACGAAGTCTCCCCAACAGTCATAAACTCCGTTGCCCACCTCCCTCAACGAAAATATATACACTTGAGGGGTACTGAAAATCAGACTAAGCATCCAAGAGGCAATCACATAAAAACGGTCCTTCCTCTTGTGCAGAGAGCGAAGCGGCTGACATATCGCCAAGCATCTGTCTATGGACATTAGAACAAGCATGTAGGTCGACCCGAACATCCCGACAACCTGTAGGTACTTCACCAGCCTGCACAGTAAGTCCGGCCCGTAGAAGCGGAATGTAATGTCCCATATAAGCTGCGGGAGGACCTGAAAGATTGCCACCACCAAGTCCGCAATACTGAGGTGTTTCATGAAGTAATACATCCGAGAGTGGCTGTGCTTGCTCGTATGTATAGCCAAAAGGACGCAAATGTTACCGACCAACGCGAGCAGCAGAACTAGGACAAGAACGGTCACCTCCACTTTGGCCACCTCCTCGTTCCGCTTCAAGGGGTTCACGATGGACTGGTTCCCAGTACTGGTCTCGTTTCCACCGCGACTCGAGTTGGTCCATGAATCATTTATAATTGCCCACAAGTCTTGGTCTCGCAGAAGGTCCTCCATCATTCATGCGTAAACTCGCCTCCTTACACAACTCCGTTTTCTACGTAGTTCTGTGTACTTTTGTGAAACGAAAATGTTGGAACTATAGGATGCTCCGTCGCTCTGTTTGCATAGTGTGTTTCACCTGGAGCCTAAAAACACTGCTTATTATCCAGTACCAGACATCGGTGAAGTGACTGGTTGGCTCCTCATCTGTTCCTTGTTCATTTGTTTATTATTTCCCATTATTGCAAAGTTTATTAAGATGTTTTGTTCTGTTTACATGTTTGTCTCTTGGACGGTAGGCTTATCAAAAGCAAAGTAAAATCCAATAGTAAGGTGTCCCAATTAGGCGTAGACTCTGGGAGATATGTTCTAGGTAAATGCAAATAAAAAGAAGCCTACATTTTACAAGTCAGTGGCAAAAAGATCAAACATGGATAAATGAATAAATACATGTATGATATGTGCAATTACTAGACCAGTCAATTCAGCAATCAATCAATATCAACCATATTAATAGGCTACTATTAATATACTAATTATAATAATCACCATCATCTTACTAATAATCATTTTAATCATACTTACTAATCATGATAAAAATTATATCATTAAGATAAGATAATTAATATTAATTTACTTACCATATTATAAAGACAGCCTTTCCAACGTGATGCACAGCAACTAGTGCGCACAGGTCTTTTTCTAGATGGGCTTTTGCTATCCACATCCCTTGATGTCTTTGTAGCATGTATGAGGTATAATGCGGGGCTTTAAGCACAGCATACTGAGTTGTGCAAGCTGGGACCCTCCCTCTGCCCATGCGCAATGTGTCCGGCATTCTTATTGGTACCACTTCTGTCCCTACTAAGACGTGGCTAAGAAACTCACAGCCGTCACTAGATGGCTATGCAAGCAACAGTATATCATTTTCCAACCTGTAATTAATACAGTGCATTTATTGTTTGTTTTGACAGAAAGAAAAAAATGAAATGTGTTATCAATAGTTTAGCATGAAAGGTACAAGTGGAGCCCCACATTTTTAGAATAACATAAAATTAAAATGGTTTGGACGTTATCTTGGCATTAATACATGTCACATATCAGTTTGCAAACAATGTAAAATATGTATATATATATGTATATCATTAAGTTAATAAACATGGTCTCTTTTTTGTTTTCTTGAGTAAGGCAGCTCCAATATGCAGGTGCTTCAGCCTAGCTCAGTGCTTTCTGTGGTGGTGGGGCAAGCCAGCAGAAAATATGGAGCGTTGCACCGTGATTGGCTCAGTGTTCTGTCACTCATGGGGACACTACGTCACTGCCAAGTCTAAGGATAAACTTCGAAAATTCAAGCCCTTTGGGTGCTGCCATAGAGTTACATTAGAAGTGCCCATCCAAGAAGGCTCAAGGTCATTGGCCATAGATAAAATGATGTCAAATCATGTTATATCTATAGTAGCTTTGATTGGACTGATCATGTCAACATCATACTTGCAGTCATCATCATTAATCAAATCGACAATCTACTGGCAAATCCTTTTTAATCTTTATCATATGAAGAGAAATAATGATGAGAAATTATAGATAAAACATGGCGTTGCTCATCGGACATTAGACATAAACATTACACAACTAGTGGTGGTGAGTCCAAAAATGTATTGTATGCTGCTGCATAAATGATGTAATATGCCAGGGAGATATGTATACTCTAACTAAGAAAGTAATACTAAGTGTATGTTGTGAAGTAAGCTGTTAGTAGCCCATGTGCCTCACCCTAATAATTTGGTCTATTTTCACCTCTTAATTTCCCCTACTGTTCTGACTTGGTTGTGCACATGTAGCCTATAACCTGTTTTTGAGAAATGTAATCATAGAATATTGTAAGACCTTTCACTGTCTGCTTATATGCTCCTTGTATTTATCCTGCGGTTCTGACTTGGTGTACAGGGAGAACACTGTAAGAATGGCCCATGTTCTGAATTCTGATGCTGTACATTTCAAACGGGCTGAACAAATAGTTATATTGACTACATCCGTCCTAGTTCTCTCATAATGTCTTAATCGAAATTACGGATTGCCTCTTCTCTGCTCGTAGTCCCCTTATGCCATAGTTTGTACATCTCAATTGTCAGTAGAAACCACATTGGTAATCTAGTCATCCATATCAGCTATGGTTTTTTAAAAGGCTGTAAATGAGGCTGAATGAACTTTTTCACTGCCAGACAAGGCTCCTGATAGCCAGGTGTAGCAGTGGTATAGTGGTATTGTTTAGTGTTGTGTTGTGTAGTGTCTTTGCTGGCATGCATCTCACATTTAACATTTTACCCCACCAAGATTAACATGCTAAAATCGGGACTGAGCTCGAGATATCTTTCCATTGCACTGAATATGCCTATATTGAAGTTCTGCATCTGCATTGAAAGGTGACAGAGCTAGAGTGATGTTTGTCTGACCATGAGACATCCTGAAAATCGGTCTTGTCACAACATCGTCTGTAGCATCCAAACATTTTTGGCTATACAGGAATACGACCCCTCTGTGCAAAGGCGAGACTCTCATGAACATATCGGTCTGAAGGTCCCCAGGTACCTGTAACAGCTTAGTCTGTTGAAAGAAGAGAGTCGGACCAAAATGCAGCGTGTAGGTTACTCATGACTTTAATGAAAGAATCGCGGTACATGAAATAACTGAAACTAAATACAAAAACAACAGAACGGAACGTGAAACTAATTACAGCCTATCTGGTGACTACAACACAGAGACAGCAACAAACACCCACAAAATACAAAGCGAAACTCAGGCTGCCTAAATACGGTTCCCAATCAGAGACAACGATAAGCACCTGATTCCAATTGAGAATCGCCTCAGGCAGCCAAGCCTATACAACACCCCTAATTAGCCGCGATCCCAAATACTACAAACCCCAATACGAAAAACAACATATAAACCCATGTCACACCCTGGCCTACCCAAACATATAAGAAAAACACAAAATACAATGACCAAGGCGTGACAGTACCAGTTGGAAAAATAAATGGAAGTATATTAGGAGACTGTTTAGTGCCAAAATAAGGGGTTACATACATGTAACAAAAATAACAAATGTTTCCTGATCTTTCTTATGTCTTTAAGATATAGGACAGACACTATTTTAGGGGGGATTATCTGTGGTTCCGTTTTAATCTGTTATTCAATGCATTTGTATTGGCTAATAGCAGAGAGTCCCCAACCCAAAAAATTCAGCAAATAAATTATATATTTGTTTTATTTTTCAAGACTTAAATTCAAAATGAAATAGCTAAATGATCCTTGGTGTGACCTTCTTAAAACATTTCGGTATAACATAGGACTATCTGCTATTCCATGTAGTGTATCTGTAAAAACAAAATGGTGGACATAGACTTGCTAGCTATGTTAGCTAGCTAGCTGGGATTTTCTACAAGGAATCTGCCCCCCGAAAAAAGCTTCTCCCAAGTGAGTGTGATATCTACTCCCGTTGTTGCCTGTTGTACTGCTGCTTGGATTCCACCCGGCGATCTGTTCACTGTCTGCCCTGGCCTGTCTACCCCTGTCTGGTACAGGTACCCCCGCCACATCCCCGTTCTCCCGAGCTTTCGCTCACCTCCAGCACACACACACTTACAAACACCCACTGCAGACTTTGGACTGATTGGAATTTTAGGTAGGCTAATTAACTTGTGAAGCTTATTATGTGAGCTTTCTCAGAAACGCTTTAATGAAGTAGTATAAGCCTACAATTTCTTTATTTTATCTCATACTTTTATAGCCTACTGGACTAACAGAGAGCTACTCTCTCAAGTCATCTTGTTGGGGCGAGTGACTCTTTGAACTTACAATGAATAGCCCAATGTTGTTATATTCTTTTCTTGTTCTTTATGCTTTTTGTCTCATGACTCCTGTGTGCTTTGTTGACTATGAATTTGTTATCCAAACATGGGACAGACTATGTTTGTTCCCATACTTGGGACTCTGACTCTCTATTGGTTACACGGACTCTTGGCCTCCCATCCTATTCTAACCACCTCTCGGAGGCTTTCTATTCATGTAACCTGATGAATTTGCTGTACAATATCTTGTTGCCATCTGATGCACATTCAAATATCATAAAAAATCAACACTGGATACTCCTGTCCTATGCCGTGCCCTGATCGTATTACTGCTGATGATATCTGGAAATGTGCATATACACCCAGGACCATCTACTGTTGCTAGCCCCAATTCTGACTTGTGCACTGATATCTGTTTCACTGACTTCTGCTCTCGTAAAAGCCTGGGTTTTCTGCGCGTTAACACTAGAAGCTTATTACCTAAAATGGATCAATTAAAGATGTGGGTTCACAGCTCCAATCCAGATGTATTGGACATTACTGAGACGTGGTTAAGAAAGAGTGTTTTGAACACTGATGTTAACCTTTCTGGTTCTAACATTTTTCGGCAAGACAGATCTTCCAAAGGTGTTGGAATGGCAATCTTTACCAAGTAACACCTTCAGTGTTCAGTTGTCTCCACAAAGTCTGTCTCCATACAATTTGATTTGCTGATCTTAAGCATTACACTTTCAAATAGCTCTTTGTTGACTGTTGCTGGGTGTTATAGTCCATGATCAGCATCGGCCTGTACCCTACCTGCCCGTACCTGACCCCCTGGGACATGCTTAAACCACCTGACCAAGTCCTAAAGCAATGGGACTCCCTAAATCTTTCTCAGATTATTACCAATCCAACAAGGTATGACTTCAAACACACAGAAAAGGCTACTCACCTTAATGTTATCCTTACAAATAATCCTGATAGGTATCAGTCTGGTGTTTTCTTTATTGACCTTAGTTAGCACTGTTTTACAGACTGTGTTCATGCTCAGTGAAACAGCCTGTCCTGATTTTTCATAGATGCTTGCTAAAAAACTTTAATGAGCAATTCTTTCTTCATGACCTGGCCTCTGTAAATTGGTATATAATCAGCTTGATCCCCTCTGTCGAAGACACTTGGACCTTCTTTTTTGATATTTTTAGTGGTATTGTTAACAAACACTCCCCCATAAAGAAAATGAGAATTAAAAACAGGTTCATCCCCTGGCTTGACCGTGATCTTGCAGAGTTACTCCACCTCAAGAATTCCATATGATGAAAGGCTCGGCACATGCATACTCAGGCTGACTGGCTCTTGTTCAGGCAAATGAGAAATAAGTGCATTCAGGCTATCCGGAAGGCCAAAGTTAACTACTTTAAAACTTTTTAGGGATAGGCGTTCCGCTAGCAACCTATCTCGACAACATCCTGTGAAATTGCAGAGCTCCAAATTCAAAATACAGAAATAATCATAATAAACATTCATAAAAGATGTTATACATCGGCTTAAAGATTAACTTCTTGTTAATCGAGACACTGTGTCAGATTTCAAAAAGGCTTTGCGGTGAAAGCATACCATGTGATTATCTGAGGACAGCGCCCTGCTTACAAAAGCATATAAACATTTTCAAGCCAAGTAGAGGAGTCACAAAAGTTAGAAATAGCGGTAAAATGAATCACTTACCTTTGATGATCTTCATCTGGTTGCAGTCACACGAGTCCCTGTTACACAATAAATGTTTGTTTTGTCTGATAAAGTCCCTCTTTATATCCCAAAAACTCAGTTTTGTTGGCGTGTTTTGTTCAGTAATCCACTGGCTCAAAGGCGGTCACAACATGCAGACGAATACATCCTAATAATACTGGTAAAGTTAGTGGAAACATGTCAAATGATGTTTATAATTAATCCTCAGGTTGTCTGTTGTCTAAATAATCTAGAATATTTCAACAGGACAAAAGTGTATTCAATAGAAAGGAAAAACAAAGAAGCAATCTGTCACGCGCGCAAACCAGCTCTGCTTCATTCTACAGTCTACTTACAAAATGGTCTCATTCTTCCTAATTTTTCAGAAAACAAGCCTGAAACAATGTACAAAGACTGTTGACATCTAGTGGAAGCCATAGGAACTGCAATCTGGGTCTAACCCATTACATACTGTATAGCCATTCAATTGAAAAGTACCCACATCAAAAAAATCCCACTTCTGGATGGATTTTCCTCTGGGTTTCGCCTGCCATATATCAGTTCAGTTATACTCACAGACACTATATTAACAGTTTTTGGAAACTTTAGACTGTTTTCTATCCAATACCACCAATTATATGCATATCCTAGCTTCTGGTCCTGAATAACAGGCAGTTTACTTTGGTCACCTCATTCATCCAAAATTCTGAATACTGCCCCCTATCCCCAAAAAGTGGGGGATAGGGGGCACATCTGGGTCAGATGGTTTAGATCCTTTCTTCTTTAAGGTTGCAGCCCCTATCATCAACAAGCCTGTCTCTGACCCTTTTAACATGTCTCTCCTCTCTGGGGAGGTTCTCATTGCTTAGTAGGCAGCCACGGTTCATCCTTTATTTAATGGCATAAGGGCACAAGGCAAGACCCAAATGCAGACTCAGGAGGAAGATGGTAGAACTCCAATGTTTATTATAGCAAAGGGAGTAGGCAAAGACAGGTCGGGGACAGTTGAGTGTTCATGAACCAGGTCAGAGTCCAAACAGTACCAGACAATAGACAGTCTTGAGGTTAGGCCAGGCAGGGGTCAGAAACCAAATCAGAGTCAATAAACAGTACAAGGGGATAGGCAGGCTGGTAGTCAGAACAGGCAGTGTGTCAGAGTCAGGACAGGCACGGGTTGAAACCTGGAGGACTAGAAACAAACAGAGACTGGGAAAAATAGGAGCAAGGAAAAACGCTGGTTGACTTAGCAAACAAGACAAACTGGCACAGAGAGACAGGAAACAGGGATATATACACCGGAGATAATAAGCGACACCTGGGGGGGGGGGGAGACAATCACAAGGACAGGTTAACCAAATCAGGGTGTGACAAAATGGGGAGATCAGCTGATCCTAACAGTTATAGGCCTATTTCTTTGTTTATACTATTTCCTGTTTATACAAATTGATGGAAGAACTAGTCAATAAGGAACTGACTGGCTTCCTTGATGTCACCAATTGCCCTTGGTGACATTAATTGATGTCACCATTGCCCTTGATTCTAAGCAATGTTGTGCTGCTATTTGTATTCACTTGGCCAAATCTTTTGATACGGTAGACCATTCCATTCTTGTGGGCCAGCTAAATATTGGAGTATTGGTGTCTCTAAGTGGTGTTTGACCTGGGTTGCTAACTACCTCAAAAAGTGTAGTGTATAAAGAACATCTGCAGTCTCAGCCACTGCCTGTCACCAAGGGAGTACCCCAAGGCTTGATCCTAGGCCCCACGCTCTTCTCAATTTACATCAACAACATAGCTCGGGGAGTGGGAAGCTCTCGCATCCATTTATATTCAGATGATACAGTCTAATACTCAGCTGGCTCCTCCCCGGATTTTGTGTTAAACACTCTACAACAAACCTTTCTTAGTGTCCAACACGCTTTCTCTGCCCTTAACCTTGTTCTGAACACCTCCAAAACAAAGGTCCTGTGGTTTGGTAAGAAGAATGCCCCTCTCCCCACCGGTGTGATTACTACCTCTGAGTGTTTAGAGCTTGAGGTAGTCACCTCATACAAGTACTTGGGAGTATGGCTAGACGGTACGCTGTTCTTCTCTCAGCACAAATGCAAGCTGCAGGCCTAAAGATAAAATCTGGACTTTGTTTCCTCTGTCGTAATCACTCCTCTTTCACCGCAGCTGCAAACTAACCCTGGTTCAGATGACAATCCTACCTATGCTAAATTTCGGAGATGTAATTTATAGATCAGCAGGTAAGGGTGTTCTCGAGCGGCTAGATGTTCTTTACCATTCGGCCATCAGTTTGCCACCAATGCTCCTTACATGACACATCACTGCATTCTATAATCCTCTGTAAATTGGTAATCTCTGTTAAATGTCCCCAAAGCACACACATCCCTGGGCCGGTCCTCTTTACAGTTCGCTGCAGCTAGCGACTGGGAGGAGCTGCAAAAAACACTCAAACTGGACAGTTTTATCTCCATCTCTTCATTCAAAGACTCAATCATGGACACTCTTACAGACAGTTGTGGCTACTTCGTGTGATTTAATATTGTCTCAAACTTCTTGCCTTTGTGCTGTTCTGTGCCCAATAATGTTTGTACCATGTTTTGTGTCACTACCATGTTGTTTTGGTGCCATGTTGTGTTGCTACCATGTTGTGTTGTCATGTGTTGATGCCATGCTATGTTGTTGTCTTAGGTCTCTCTTTATGTAGTGTTGTGGTGTCTCTGTTGTTGTGATGTGTGCTTTGTTCTATATTTTTTTTTTTATCCCCCCATCCCCGCAGATGGTATTTTGTCTTTTGGTAGGCTGTCATTGTAAATAAGAATTTGTTCTTAGCTGACTTGCCTAGTTAATGAAATAATGGGTAAATAAATAATTAAAATGAATCAATATTCAATGTGTTTGCATTGGCTAACTAACACAGGAAGCATCTGCTTTCAATATACCTTGTGTCCTTCTTTTTCTGCAAATGTTTCCAATATTTTGGCAGTTTACTGGATGTGCTTTATTCCTTGTTCACACACTTTTCTCTCTGCTCCCATTCTAACCTTGAATTTAAGTATGGGGAAGCGCATGTGCCAGCCAGCTACGCATTTGGAGTGGAAGTCTCAGAAATGAAGGCGTGGCAGAGGTGTGCCTACAGATTCCCCTATTCTGACCTTGACTTAATTCCCCAATAATTATATCTCCTTCACAGGCAAGGAAACCATGAATAAGGTTGAGGGAACCTGTCAGTTCCAAGTGGAAAAACTGGGCTACTGTATTTTTTCTAATAGAAATAACAGTATTATCCATGCACTGTAATTTATAAATTCATAAGAGCTATTGATAAGAGCTAGGTAAATTAGTCATTTGTTTTGATAAGGGCTAGATTACAATTGTTTTAGATATATTTGACCATATTCTTACAGGAGACTAATGTGAAACCAGTCATATGGCAGGAAACTTAAAAGCATATCAACATGACAGGTATTTTTGCCAATTTACCACAGTGAAGTATGAAATGCTGTGCTGTTATGCATCATTTTAATTGTGTGGCCTTATTACTTGCAGGGATTATATTTGGAGACGCAAGCGAAATGTGTAGCGTCTAATTGAAACTTTCTGCTCTCCAGAATGTTAAACACATATATGTCCTGACTTTTCCTGTTTCTTTTCATTTGTAGGGTATATGTTAAGTATCATTAGCCACTATTAGTTCCGACCGAAAGTAATAACCACGTATGACATTTTAGTGTTAGTTCCCTTCAGTTGGTAATTGACCCTACATTGTTATCGTTCCATTACATCGTTTGATTTAGCCTTTATTGGTTTCCTCTGTAAACACTGTCACCTCCTTGTTGTTTGTTTTTGCAGGAAGGTCAAGTGATAGTGGATAATATTTAATGAAGGACAGATACAAATTGTAGTAAAAATAAGTTGGGACATGTAGGCTTACTAAATCATTATGGAGCGCAAACCATTAGTTTGAACTTGAAGCATGGCACAAGACGTGATCATTGTCATCACACAGTTCCATAATCAGTGTGGGAAATATGGGTATATTTATTATGTCATACAAATGTAAAATGTTCTCCATATTATGATTATATTGTACACTACTTCCAACATTACAATTGACTAACTGAATGAGGTCACTTTGGTCAAACCACCTTTTTGTGTTTGTGCTTAAAGGCTGTCCAACACTATTTTACCATGAAGTAGGATTAATGATTAATCCCTAAACATAAATAACATGTAAAATCAGAGTGTTTTTTAATCTACCCATGGGTTCTGAAATGGAGACGAATATGCATAAACTTTCATGGCTATTTTTCCATATTCTGAATACATTCGTCATAATCTATATTTTAGTCTTGTGTCAATCAAAGTCTAATTAAAGGTACACAGTATTTAAAGGGATGCTTAATTAAGATAAATGAACAGAAAAGCGAATTGAACAAAAACTCCCTGATCAAATTGGTAGGCCACCACATGGGTGTGTTTTATGTGGTGGAATTAAATGTATTCAGTGCATGCAAGGGAGCCACACCCACAAACCTCATTACACACCTGCATAAGGTAGCCACCCTCAATTGACCTTTCCAGGCTAAAAATAAACTCTACACTCCACAGTTTTATTTACTCTAGTCCCAGATAGCACATTTGGTTACATCAGCATTGTGAAAATGTACAGCTGAAGTCAGAAGTTTACATACACTTAGGTTGGAGTCATTAAAATACATTTTCAACCACTCCACAAATTTCTTGGTAACAAACTATGGTTTTGGCAAGTCGGTTAGGACATCTACTTGGTGCATGACACAAGTCATTTTTCCAACAATTGTTTACAGACAGATTATTTCACTTATCATTCACTGTATCACAATTCCAGTGGGTCAGAAGTTTGCTTACACTAAGTTGACTGTGATTTTAAACAGCTGAAAAATTCCAGAAAATGATGTCATGGCTTTAGAAGCTTCTGATAGGCTAATTGACATTTTTCGAGTCTATTGGAGGTGTACCTGTAGGTGTATTTCAAGACCTACCTTCAAACTGAGTGACTCTTTGCTTGACATCATGGGAAAATCAAAAGAAATCAGCCAAGACCTCAGAAAAAAATTGTAGACCTCCACAAGTCTGATTCCTTGGGAGCAATTTCCAAACGCCTGAAGGTACCACCTTCATCGATACAAACAATTAGTATTCAAGTATAAACACCATGGGACCACGCAGCCGTCATACCGCTCAGGAAGGAGACGCATTCTGTCTCCTAGAGATGAATGTACTTTGGTGCTAAAAGTGCAAATCAATCCCAGAAAAACAACAAAGGATCTTGTGAAGATGCTGGAGAAAACAGGTACAAAAGTATCTATATCCACAGTAAAACGTGTCCTTATCGACATAACCTGAAAGGCCGCTCAGTAAGGAAGAAGCCACTGTTCCAAAACCGCCATAAAAAAGCCAGACTAAGGTTTGCAACTGCACATGGGGACAGAGATCATACATTTTGGAGAAATGTCCTCTGGTCTGATTAAACAAAAATAAAACTGTTTAGCCATAATGACCATTGTTTTGTTTGGAGGAAAAAGGCAGCATCATGTTGTGGGGGTGCTTTGCTGCAGGAGGGACTGTTGCACATCACAAAATAGATGGCATCATGAGGCGGAAAATGATGTGGATATATTGAAGCAACATGTCAAGACGTCTATCAGGAAGTTAAAGCTTGGTCGCAAATGGGTCTTCCAAATGGACAATGACCCCAAGCATACTTCCAAAGTTGTGGCAAAATGGCTTAAGGACAACAAAGACAAGGTATTGGAGTGGCCATCACAAAGCCCTGACCTCAACCCTATAGAAAATGTGTGGACAGAACTGAAAAAGCGTGTGCGAGCAAGGAGGCCTACAAACCTGACTCAGTTACACCAGCTCTGTCAGGAGGAATGGGCCAAAATTCCCCCAACTTATTGTGGGAAGCTTGTGGAAGGCTACCTGAAATGTTTGACCCAAGTCAAACAATTTAAAGGCAATGCTACCAAATACTAATTGAATGTATGTACACTTCTGACCCACTGGGAATGTGACGAAATAAATCAAATTTGAAATAAATCATTCTCTACTAATATTCTGACATTGCAGATTCTTAAAATAAAGTTGTGATCCTAACTGACCCAAGACAGGGAAGTTTTACTTGGATGTCAGCAATTGTGAAAAACTGAGTTTAAATGTATTTAGCTAAGGTGCTTCCGACTTCAACTCTATGTTTTTGGATTCCCATTGGTTCTGGGAATGAAGCCATACATTTTCTGGCATTTAAAACCATTTTTAAACGGTCTGAGATTGGAAGTGAACATTTTGCCTGTTCTGGGAATGTTCATTTTTAAGTTGCAAGGAGGTTCTGAGAACATTTTTATATAGTTCCCTGATAAGTTTCCTGTGAGGTTTTATGAACGCTCTGAGAACAGAAATTATGGGTTATTTGAAAGTAATTAAATAATGTTTTAATAAGACTTTTAATAACACTGGTAGCTTCATTTGGGTTAACTGTTTTGAACTCCACAGATAGTACACATTTATTTTCTTAGGCATTAATCATGCAATCACATTCCTTTTTTTTTTTGTTGTGGCAAGGCATCAGTGAGATTCAAACCTATGCTCTTCACCTCTCTATCCATGGAATTAGTTCACTGTGCCACCAAGATGAAGCTAGCATGCCATGTTTCTTTAACTCGAAGCTGTTCATATTAGTCTTTTCAAACATATCCTATTTCAAAGGAAACAAGCACTCATTAAGATCAGGTATCACACTTAACAAGATGCCTACAACGGACGTATATGTTTTAAAATAAAAATTGTACAACGTTCTTTGAATGTTACTAATGTTTTCTTGTGTTTAAAAAAAATCTCATGGCAGTACAAAATGTTGAATCAGACCAATATGGAATTAACAATTGTAGGATGTGCCCTATTCATGGTGTATCTCTCAGAGCATGCTGAGGATGTCTTGTACTGTCCCTAGCATGAAATGTCCAGCCTTGCTCCTCAAGATACAATGGAAGAAACTGTAAC
The DNA here is from genome assembly GCF_021184085.1 of Oncorhynchus gorbuscha. NCBI lineage: Eukaryota > Metazoa > Chordata > Actinopteri > Salmoniformes > Salmonidae > Oncorhynchus > Oncorhynchus gorbuscha. Next base: position 26,582,643 of record NC_060175.1, on the reverse strand, counting down.
ATAACACAACACTATTATTCTGTCTATCGAAAAGATGTCTATCGAACACCTGGAATTTATTTGTTAGGTTGCCAATGTACCTTAAGGGAAGCTTAAAACCCCCTCCCCTATCTGTGTTCTTTGTCTAGCCGATGTTGTAACCTGACCTGAAATCAGGTCCTAATTATACCTTAGCTGGCCCGGTCAAGCAAGGGGTTGATTGTGTCTGTCTGGAGAATGGACAGGAAGGCAGCCAGACAGCATGGCAGTCTCGTTGTGAGACCACTCCACTGTATGCCACCCAAATAGGGGCCGTATGTGTCAAGGCCTCAGAGGAGTTTCAATCTACACTCTTAAGAAAAGTGTTCCAAAAGAGTTCTTTGGCGGTTCCCATAGGAGAATCATTTTTGGTTCCTAGTAGAACCATCTGTAGAACGCGTTCTACACGGAAACCAAAAGGGTTCTATCTGGAACTAAAAGGGTTATATTTGCAACCAAAAAGGGTTCTTCTAAGGGTTATCCTATGGGGACAGCTGAAGAACCCTTTAAGGTTCTAGGTAGTACCTTTTTTTCTAAGATTGTACATCTTAGAATTGTACATATAGTCACATTAATTGCCATCTAAAATGCAAAACTGATCCTAAATCAGCACTCCTTCTGTAAGACGCTTGATACATAAGGCCCCTGAGGTGTAAATCACCCTCATCTCTATGATTGTCAATAGAGAACATATTTCACTCCTCTTATGTCAGAAAGGTTCAGTATGTAACAAGCTATCCTCAAACGCCGATCCAATTTATTTTAATTAAAATGTGCCAATTCCAACCATTATTTTTCATTGATGGGAGGCTACTTTATGGATACACTTCACTCTGTTATAAGAACCAATTTGTGTTCATTTGAAAAAGTGGAGTAACACACTGCTATGAGCCATTACTGTATTTTAACATGTATCTATGGTCTTGTTTGGTGTTCCGCCGTATACAAGGCAAGCAGAGCTTAAAGTCACAGTCATCTCTATTCGTGTTACTTTAACCAACAATCACAGAGAATGTAGTTAATTGATTAACATTGAAGGTGAAGTGAGGATAATTATGTTATGGCTCCTCATGTCAGACAGGTTCGTTACGTAAAGGGTAAATTCAGCGTTTTTAAATCCAGTTCCATACCAGTGTCAATATACTGTATGTGAAAACATATATTTTGTTCTGTTCTGTAGTCAAACAGTTAAGAAGAAAAGGTCCGAAGAAGCTTACCATGAATTCACTTAATTGGAATTATATTGTGCCAATTCCAAACACTCGGGTTGTACTCCAAATGACACCATATTCCCTACATATTACACTACTTTTGACCAGAACCCTATGGGCTCCAAATAGGGAAAATGGTGCCATTTGGGATGCAGTCTCATTTTCATGAAGGCTACTTCATGGAAACACTCCAATCATGTTATTTTCATTTGACATGATTGCATAGCACCCTAAGAACTGCTAATATCCTATTATTACTTTTTTTATGTATAATTGTGACGAAGTCATTTCAGAAAATTGTATTTGCGTTTGAAGTTCTAGTTCACACACACACACACACACACACACACACACACACACACACACACACACACACACACACACACACACACACACACACACACACACACACACACACACACACACACACACACACACACACACACACACACACACACACACACACACACACACACACACACACACACACAGATTTTGAATGGAATATCTTAAAACCTGTTAGGGATGATGCAAATTTTCGTAGCTTTTTGTTAAAAATCACGCAACATTTCAAAGTCCTGCTACTCATGCCAGGAATATAGTATATGCATATGATAAGTATGTGTTTATAGAAAACACTATGAAGTCTCTAAAACTGGTTAAACTGTGTCTGTCGCTATAACAGAACGTGTTTAGGAGTAAAAATCCCTGGTAAAACTGTTTACCAAACACACAAAAAAATATTCATCCGCCATTCAATGTATTGTCTAAGGCGAAAGAAAATAAATGAGGATGCCCTGTAAACGCCTACAGCTTTCACACGATGTCGCCAGTACTGGCATTTCAAGTCTGCTTTATCCTTGGTTAGATGATGTATTGGCCCTTCTTGTTTTAGGCTCACCTCAGGATGTTGTGAAATTGAAAACATGGACGATGATTTCAAGACTTGCTGCTATCGAATACAGATCGCCCCGTGATCAATTTTATAGATTATTAACGTTTATTAATGCCTAAAGTTGGTTTAGAAAAGTAGTTTGAAGTGATTTGTAAAAGTTTATAGGCAACTTTTGTCATTTTAAAAAGTGACGTTGCGTCTTGTAAAAAGGAATATTCCTGGATCAGACCGGTCTTCAGAAAACGACATTTTGGCTATACAATGACGGATTTAATCGGGAAAAAGACCCAATTGTGATGTTTATGGGATATATAGGAGTGCCAAGAAAGAAGCTCGTCAAAGGTAATGAATGTTTTATATTTTATTTCTGCGTTTTGGGTAGCGCCGGCTACCGCAAAATCTGTTGTTTAGGTGAAGGTCTGGTATTCTGGGGGGTGCATGCTATCAGATAATAGCTTCTCATGCTTTCGCCGAAAAGCATTTAACAAATCTGACTTGGTGGCTAGATTCACAACGAGTGTAGCTTTAATTCAGTACCTTGCATGTGTGTTTTAATGAAAGTTTGAGTTTTATCGAAAACTATAGGTGGCGCTCTGAAATTTCCGCTGATTTGGTTCCGCCAGCGGAACCAAATCCCTAATTAATGGAATATCTACATAGGCGTACAGAGGCCCATTATCAAAAACCAACACTCCTGTATTCCAATGGCACGTTCTGTTAGCTAATCCAAGTTGATCATTTTAAAAGGGTAATTGATCATTAGAAAACCCTTTTGTGAGCACAAAACTGTCGTTCTTTAGACGAGTTGAGTATCTGGAGCATCAGCATTTGTGGGTTCGATTACAGGCTCAAAATGGCCAGAAACAAAGACCTTTCTTCTGAAACTCGTCAGTCTATTTTTGTTCTGAGAAATGAAGGCTATTCCATGTGAGAAATTGATCTCATACAACGCTGTGTACTACTCCTTGCACAGAACAGCGCAAACTGGCTCTAACCAGAATAGAAAGAGGAGTGGGAGGCCCCGGTGCACAACTGAGCAAGAGGACAAGTGCATTAGAGTGTGTCATTTGAGAAACAGACGCCTCACAAGCCCATAACTGGCAGCTTCATTAAATAGTACCGTCAAAAACACCAGTCTCAACGTCAACAGTGAAGAGGCGACTCCGGGATGCTGGCCTTCTAGGCAGAGTTGCAAAGAAAAATCCATTTGTCAGACTGGCCCTTAAAAATAAAATATTAAGATTGGCAAAAAAACACAGACACTGTACAGAGGAACACTGCCTAGAAGGCCAGCATCCCGGAGTCGACTCTTCACTGTTAACATTAAGACTGGTGTTTTGCAAGTACAATTGCAAGGTGAACTTTCGCCCCAGTCTGATGTCCTGAGCGCTCTGAAGCAGGTTTTCATCAAGGATCTCTCTGTACTTTTCTCTGCTCATCTTTACCTCAGTCCTGACTAGCCTCCCAGTCCATCCCCACAGCATGATGCTTCCACCACCATGCTTCACTGTATGGATGGTACCTTTTACTGAGGAGTGACTTTCATCTGGCCACTATCATAAGGGTCTGATTGGTGGAGTGCAGCAGAGATGGTTGTTCTTCTGGAAGGTTCACCCATCTCCACAGAGGAACTCTAGAGCTCTGTCAGAGTGACCATAGGGTTCTTGGTCACTTCCCTGACCAAGGCCCTTCTCCCCCTTTTGCTCAGTTTGGCCGGGTAGCCATCTCTAGGAAGAGGCCGGGTGGTTCTAAACTTCTTCCACTTTAGAATGATGGAGGCCACTGTGTCCTTGGGGACCTTCAATGCTGCTGAAATGTTTTGGTACCCTTTCCCAGAGTTGTGCCTCGACACAATCCTGTCTTGGATTTCTATTGACAATTCCTTCTACCTCATGGCTTGTTTTTTGCTCTGACATGCACTGTCAACTGTGGACATTTCCAAATCATATCCAATCAATTGAATTTACCACAGGTGGACTCCAATCAAGATGTAGAAACATCTCAAGGATGATCAATGGGAACAGGATGTACCTGAGCTCAATTTTGAATCACATAGCAAAGGGTCTGAGTACCTATGTAAATAAGGTATATCTGTTTTTTTATTGTTTATAAATTTGCAAAACATTTTAAAAGCCTGTTTTCACTTTGTCATTATGGGGTATTGTGTGTATATTGATGAGGATTTTTTTTTGGGGGGGGGTCAATTTTAGAATAAGGCTGTAACATAACAGAATGTGGGAAAAGTGAACAATCTGAATAATTTCTGAAGGCACTATATATATATTTCTCTCTCGCACTCTCTCTCTCTGTGTGAGTGCATGTGTGTGTGTGTGTGTGTGTGTGTGTGTGTGTGTGTGTGTGTGTGTGTGTGTGTGTGTGTGTGTGTGTGTGTGTGTGTGTGTGTGTGTGTGTGTGTGTGTGTGTGTGTGTGTGTGTGTGTGTGTGTGCGTTCGTTCATACGTGCCTGTGTGTGTGTATTAGAGAGAGGAAGCATGTGAACACCATAGAGAGGTTGGTGGATTGAGACTCAAGGGTTAATCACCTGGGCTTGGATTACAATCACATGCTCACTGGATGTGTGCCATGGTTTTATGGTTGAAGTTACAAACCTTGGTTCAGATAAAAGTCTTATCACATATCACACGGAACATTATCATAGTAAACTTTCTCCATACTGCAAAATGTGTCTATCAAATCATTCTCCATGAAACATTGTATTTGGTTGATATACATTCCAGGAATCAACATTTTGATGATCAAAATATTTTTAGTATTTAAGCAAAGGCATGGAGTGCACTAAAGATTCAATTACCTGTAGATGTTCTCTCTTGAATCCACATCAGATGACAACTATAGTTGAAATGTGGTCTGTTTCTGTGTTGTTCTTCAGCTTCACCTCTACGCCCATCTGCTTTTGGTTCAGTGAACTTAGAATAATAATAATAATAATGTAGCTTGATGTAGCCATGTGTTACTGGCACCACAGATAACTGCCCCCTGTCTGTTTCCACCACCTCTGCTAGACCTCAGCTCACAGGATTCCTTCTCTCATGAGTGGAAAATAGAAATGGAAGCCAAGCTACACGCACGCACACGGACACACACACACACACACACACACACACACACACACACACACACACACACACACACACACACACACACACACACACACACACACACACACACACACACACACACACACACACACACACACACACACACGTGCGCACGCACGCACATGCGCACGCATACACACACGCACACACATGCACGCACACACGTGCACAAGCGCGCACGCACACACAGATATGCACACACACGCACCTGCAGATGTCTTGAAATGAACCATACGATGGCTATATGCTCAGTGGAGTTTGTTAAACACTTTAGATAACAGGCCATTGTAATATCCACCACAAAAAAAATAGATAGATCAGGTATGACATCACATAGACACAACTACTGTAATATCACTATGTGGTGTCCTTCTGCTGTCATATGACAATTTAATTTTGTAATAGAATGTATCATCAATTCAACCAAAGAGAGACATATAGCAGATTACAACAGGGTAACATAGTTATGCACAACCTGACCCAAACTGCTTCCAGAGCCTGACACAGGCTACACGTGGAGTGTAGATCCAAGTATAGAAAATACAATTCAACATTCTGTCTGAGGATGTTTAAAAACACCTTTGGCATCTCAGTGTATCTCCAGCCAAGCCCTTCCAAGCTTTCCTGTCCTCTTTACACAGAGCTTTTTCAGTCTGAAACTATACAGTATGGTGATCGTGGGAGTAAAACATTTCCAAGACTTTGTAACACCATTGAGTCTCAGTGTAATCTTTGGCCTTAATTTCTTTCCAGTCTTAGTGTGTAAAATATAGCAAATGGTCTGTCTAGTACTAAACACACTGTCCTGCCTGCTCCAGTACTTATGAGTGTGTGTGTGTGTGTGTGTGTGTATGCGCATGCACGCATGCATATGTGTGTGTACATGTGTCTGCATGCATGCGTGTTTGTGTACGTGTGTCTACATGCATGCATGCGTGTGTGTATGTTTGTGTGTGTGTGTGTGGTGTGTGTGTGTATAGTTATCACACACTGGCGCATCTCCTTCTTCATCACATCTCTCTCTAAGTCTCTGCCTCTTTCAGAGGAGAAAAACAAGACAGATAAAACAGAGAAGGACTATCTCATTTTAGGATGCTCTGAAAATCCATTACAGATGCTTCTGTCGTACTTTTCTGTTGTCTTTGGTCGGTCATCCTCTCCTCTGTTCTGCTGTCCTTGAACAGTCATCTACTCATCTGTTCTGTTGTCAGCATTCAGTCATCCTCTCCTCTGTTCTGCTGTCCTTGAACAGTCATCCACTCATCTGTTCTGTTGTCAGCATTCAGTCATCCTCTCCTCTGTTCTGTTGTCTTTGGTCGGTCATCCTCTCTTCTGTTCTGCTGTCCTTGAACAGTCATCTACTCATCTGTTCTGTTGTCAGCATTCAGTCATCCTCTCCTCTGTTCTGTTGTCTTTGGTCAGTCATCCTCTCTTCTGTTCTGCTGTCCTTGAACAGTCATCTACTCATCTGTTCTGTTGTCAGCATTCAGTCATCCTCTCTTCTGTTCTGCTGTCCTTGAACAGTCATCTACTCATCTGTTCTGTTGTCAGCATTCAGTCATCCTCTCCTCTGTTCTGCTGTCCTTGAACAGTCATCTACTCATCTGTTCTGTTGTCAGCATTCAGTCATCCTCTCCTCTGTTCTGTTGTCTTTGGTCAGTCATCCTCTCTTCTGTTCTACTGTCCTTGGTCAGTCATCCACTCATCTGTTCTGTTGTCAATGTTCAGTCATCCTCTCTTCTGTTCTGTTGTTAGCATTCAGTCATCCTCTCCTCTGTTCTGTTGTCAACATTCAGTCATCCTCTCTTCTGTTCTGTTGTCTTTCGTCAGTTCTGTTCTGTTGTCAACATTCAGTCATCCTCTCTTCTGTTCTGTTGTCTTTCGTCAGTTCTGTTCTCTTGTCAACGTTCAGTCATCCACTCTTCCGTTCTGTTGTCAACGTTCAGTCATCCTATGTTCTGTTGTCAACGTTCAGTCATCCTCTCTTCTGTTCTGTTATCAATGTTCAGTCATCCTCTCTTCTGTTCTGTTGTCTATTCTGTCGTCAACATTCAGTCATCCTCTCTTCTATTCTGTTGTCAATGTTCAGTCACCTCTCTTCTGTTCTTTTGTCAACATTCAGTCATCCTCTCTTCTATTCTGTTGTCAACATTCAGTCATCCTCTCTTCTATTCTGTTGTCAACGTTCAGTCACCCTCTCTTCTGTTCTGTTGTCAACATTCAGTCATCTTCTCTTCTGTTCTGTTGTCAACATTCAGTCATCCACTCTTTCGTTCTGTTGTCAACGTTCAGTCATCCTCTCTTCTGTTCTGTTGTCTTTCGTCAGTCATCCTCTCTTCTGTTCTGTTGTCAACATTCAGTCATCCACTCTTCCGTTCTGTTGTCAACTTTCAGTCATCCTCTCTTTTGTTCTGTTGTCAATGTTCAGTCATCCTCTCTTCTGTTCTGTTGTCTTTTGTCGGTCATCCACTCTTCTGTTCTATTGTTTTAATGTTAAGTCATCCTCTCTTCTATTCTGTTGTCAACGTTCAGTCATCCTATGTTCTGTTGTCAACGTTCAGTCATCCTCTCTTCTGTTCTGTTATCAATGTTCAGTCATCCTCTCTTCTGTTCTGTTGTGAACGGTCAGTCATCCTCTCTTCTATTCTGTCGTCATCGGTCAGTCATCCTCTCTTCTATTCTTTTGTCAACATTCAGTCATCCTCTCTTCTATTCTGTTGTCAACATTCAGTCATCCTCTCTTCTATTCTGTTGTCAACGTTCAGTCACCCTCTCTTCTGTTCTGTTGTCAACATTCAGTCATCTTCTCTTCTGTTCTGTTGTCAACATTCAGTCATCCACTCTTTCGTTCTGTTGTCAACGTTCAGTCATCCTCTCTTCTGTTCTGTTGTCTTTCAGTCATCCTCTCTTCTGTTCTGTTGTCAACATTCAGTCATCCACTCTTCTGTTCTGTTGTCAACTTTCAGTCATCCTCTCTTTTGTTCTGTTGTCAATGTTCAGTCATCCTCTCTTATGTTCTGTTGTCTTTTGTCGGTCATCCTCTCTTCTGTTCTATTGTTTTAATGTTAAGTCATCCTCTCTTCTATTCTATTGTCTACGTTCAGTCATCCTCTCTTCTGCTCAGTTGTCAACGTTCAGTCATCCTTTCTTCTGTTCTGTTGTCTTTCAGTCATCCTCTCTTCTGTTCTGTACATTCAGTCATCCTCTCTTCTGTTCTGTTGTCAGCGTTCAGTCATTTTCTGCTCTGTTCTGTTGTCTTTCGTTCATCCTCTCTTCTGTTCCGTTGTCTTTCAGTCATCCTCTCTTCTGTTCTGTTGTCAACATTCAGTCATCCTCTCTTCTGTTCTGTTGTCAACATTCAGTCATCCTCTCTTCTGTTCCATTGTCTTTCAGTCATCCTCTCTTCTGTTCTGTTGTCAACATTCAGTCATCCTCTCTTCTGTTCTGTTATCAACGTTCAGTCATCCTATGTTCTGTTGTCAACTTTCAGTCATCCTCTCTTTTGTTCTGTTGTCAACGTTCAGTCATCCTCTCTTCTGTTCTGTTATCAACGTTCAGTCATCCTCTCTTCTGTTCCGTTGTCTTTCAGTCATCCTCTCTTCTGTTCTGTTGTCAACATTCAGTCATCCTCTCTTCTGTTCTGTTGTCAACGTTCACTCATCCTCTCTTCTGTTCTGTTGTCAACGTTCAGTCATCCTCTGTTCTGTTCTGTTGTCAACGTTCAGTCATCCTCTCTTCTGTTCTGCTGTCAACGTTCAGTCATCCTCTCTTCTGTTCTGTTATCAACATTCAGTCATCCTCTCTTCTGTTCTGTTGTCAACATTCAGTCATCCTCTCTTCTGTTCTGTTGTCAACGTTCAGTCACCCTCTCTTCTGTTCTGTTGTCAACATTCAGTCATCTTCTCTTCTGTTCTGTTGTCAACATTCAGTCATCCACTCTTTCGTTCTGTTGTCAACGTTCAGTCATCCTCTCTTCTGTTCTGTTGTCAATGTTCAGTCATCCTCTCTTCTGTTCTGTTGTCAACGTTCAGTCATCCTCTCTTCTGTTCTGTTGTCAACGTTCAGTCATCCTCTGTTCTGTTCTGTTGTCAACGTTCAGTCATCCTTTCTTCTGTTCTGTTGTCAACGTTCAGTTAACCTCTCTTCTGTTCTGTTGTCAGCGTTCAGTCATCCTCTGTTCTGTTGTCTTTCGTCGGTCATCCTCTCTTCTGTTCTGTTGTCAACGTTCAGTCATCCTCTGTTCTGTTCTGTTGTCAGCGTTCAGTCATCCTCTGTTCTGTTGTTAACGTTCAGTCATCCTCTGTTCTGTTCTGTTGTTAACGTTCAGTTAACCTCTCTTCTGTTCTGTTGTCAACGTTCAGTCATCCTCTGTTCTGTTCTGTTGTCAGCGTTCAGTCATCCTCTGTTCTGTTCTGTTGTTAACGTTCAGTCATCCTCTGTTCTGTTCTGTTGTCAGCGTTCAGTCATCCTCTGTTCTGTTCTGTTGTCAGCGTTCAGTCATCCTCTGTTCTGTTCTGTTGTCTTTCGTCGGTCATCCTCTCTTCTGTTCTGTTGTCAGCGTTCAGTCATCCTCTGTTCTGTTCTGTTGTCAACGTTCAGTCATCCTCTGTTCTGTTCTGTTGTTAACGTTCAGTCATCCTCTGTTCTGTTCTGTTGTCTTTCGTCGGTCATCCTCTCTTCTGTTCTGTTGTCAACGTTCAGTCATCCTCTCTTCTGTTCTGTTGTCAGCGTTCAGTCATCCTCTGTTCTGTTCTGTTGTTAACGTTCAGTCATCCTCTGTTCTGTTCTGTTGTTAACGTTCAGTTAACCTCTCTTCTGTTCTGTTGTCAGCGTTCAGTCATCCTCTGTTCTGTTCTGTTGTTAACGTTCAGTCATCCTCTGTTCTGTTCTGTTGTTAACGTTCAGTTAACCTCTCTTCTGTTCTGTTGTCAGGGTTCAGTCATCCTCTCTTCTGTTCTGTTGTCAGCGTTCAGTCATCCTCTGTTCTGTTCTGTTGTTAACGTTCAGTCATCCTCTGTTCTGTTCTGTTGTCAGGGTTCAGTCATCCTCTCTTCTGTTCTGTTGTCAGCGTTCAGTCATCCTCTGTTCTGTTCTGTTGTTAACGTTCAGTCATCCTCTGTTCTGTTCTGTTGTCAACGTTCAGTCATCCTCTCTTCTGTTCTGTTGTCAGCGTTCAGTCATCCTCTCTTCTGTTCTGTTGTCAGCGTTCAGTCATCCTCTGTTCTGTTCTGTTGTTAACGTTCAGTTAACCTCTCTTCTGTTCTGTTGTCAGCGTTCAGTCATCCTCTGTTCTGTTCTGTTGTTAACGTTCAGTTAACCTCTCTTCTGTTCTGTTGTCAGCGTTCAGTCATCCTCTGTTCTGTTCTGTTGTTAACGTTCAGTTAACCTCTCTTCTGTTCTGTTGTCAGCGTTCAGTCATCCTCTGTTCTGTTGTCTTTCGTCGGTCATCCTCTGTTCTGTTCTGTTGTCAACGTTCAGTCATCCTCTGTTCTGTTCTGTTGTTAACGTTCAGTCATCCTCTGTTCTGTTCTGTTGTTAACGTTCAGTCATCCTCTGTTCTGTTCTGTTGTTAACGTTCAGTTAACCTCTCTTCTGTTCTGTTGTCAGCGTTCAGTCATCCTCTGTTCTGTTGTCTTTTGTCATCCTCTGTTCTGTTCTGTTGTCAACGTTCAGTCATCCTCTGTTCTGTTCTGTTGTTAACGTTCAGTCATCCTCTGTTCTGTTCTGTTGTTAACGTTCAGTTAACCTCTCTTCTGTTCTGTTGTCAGCGTTCAGTCATCCTCTGTTCTGTTCTGTTGTTAACGTTCAGTTAACCTCTCTTCTGTTCTGTTGTCAGCGTTCAGTCATCCTCTGTTCTGTTGTCTTTCGTCGGTCATCCTCTGTTCTGTTCTGTTGTCAACGTTCAGTCATCCTCTGTTCTGTTCTGTTGTTAACGTTCAGTCATCCTCTGTTCTGTTCTGTTGTTAACGTTCAGTCATCCTCTGTTCTGTTCTGTTGTTAACGTTCAGTTAACCTCTCTTCTGTTCTGTTGTCAGCGTTCAGTCATCCTCTGTTCTGTTGTCTTTCGTCAGTCATCCTCTGTTCTGTTCTGTTGTCAGCGTTCAGTCATCCTCTGTTCTGTTCTGTTGTTAACGTTCAGTCATCCTCTGTTCTGTTCTGTTGTTAACGTTCAGTCATCCTCTGTTCTGTTCTGTTGTTAACGTTCAGTTAACCTCTCTTCTGTTCTGTTGTCAGCGTTCAGTCATCCTCTGTTCTGTTGTCTTTCTTCGGTCATCCTCTGTTCTGTTCTGTTGTCAACGTTCAGTCATCCTCTCTTCTGTTCTGTTGTCAGCGTTCAGTCATCCTCTGTTCTGTTCTGTTGTTAACGTTCAGTTAACCTCTCTTCTGTTCTGTTGTCAGCGTTCAGTCATCCTCTGTTCTGTTGTCTTTCGTCGGTCATCCTCTCTTCTGTTCTGTTGTCAACGTTCAGTCATCCTCTGTTCTGTTCTGTTGTTAACGTTCAGTCATCCTCTGTTCTGTTCTGTTGTCAACGTTCAGTCATCCTCTGTTCTGTTCTGTTGTCAACGTTCAGTCATCCTCTGTTCTGTTCTGTTGTTAATGTTCAGTCATCCTCTGTTCTGTTCTGTTGTTAACGTTCAGTCATCCTCTGTTCTGTTCTGTTGTCAACGTTCAGTCATCCTCTGTTCTGTTCTGTTGTCAACGTTCAGTCATCCTCTGTTCTGTTCTGTTGTCAACGTTCAGTCATCCTCTGTTCTGTTCTGTTGTCAACGTTCAGTCATCCTCTGTTCTGTTCTGTTGTTAATGTTCAGTCATCCTCTGTTCTGTTCTGTTGTCAACGTTCAGTCATCCTCTGTTCTGTTCTGTTGTCAACGTTCAGTCATCCTCTGTTCTGTTCTGTTGTCAACGTTCAGTCATCCTCTGTTCTGTTCTGTTGTCAACGTTCAGTCATCCTCTGTTCTGTTCTGTTGTTAATGTTCAGTCATCCTCTGTTCTGTTCTGTTGTCAGCGTTCAGTCATCCTCTCTTCTGTTCTGTTGTCTTTCGTCGGTCATCCTCTGTTCTGTTCTGTTGTTAGCGTTCAGTCATCCTCTGTTCTGTTGTCTTTTGTCGGTCATCCTCTGTTCTGTTCTGTTGTCAACGTTCAGTCATCCACTCTTTTATTCTGTTCTCAACGTTCAGTCAACGTTCAGTCATCCTCTCTTCTGTTCTGTTGTCAACATTCAGTCATCCTCTTTTCTCTCCTGTTGGTCTTTGTTCTTATTACTTTGGTACTGAGTTTCAATGGCAAGATCCACTTGCTAAATATAATCTGTTTGTGTGTGTGTGTGTGTGTGTGTGTGTGTGTGTGTGTGTGTGTGTGTGTGTGTGTGTGTGTGTGTGTGTGTGTGTGTGTGTGTGTGTGTGTGTGTGTGTGTGTGTGTGTGTGTGTGTGTGTGTGTGTGTGTGTGTGTGTGTGTGTGTGTGTGTGTGTGTGTGTGTGTGTGTTTGTGGTGACACAGGCTTATGGGTGTTCCTTCGCACAGCATGAATTCAGTCAAATCCACATCAGAGACAGGTGGGAGTTTTACAGAACAATGTGTACATTTTATAGCATGCATTTTCTCTTGATTGTGTATGCCGTGCACATAGCAACCATTTACCCAAAGAGATAGCTAACAAAAAATAACATGTGGTTTAACAGCATGGGAATACACACAGTACCCTGAGACAAGACTGTCACGGTATTATTGGAGGAGGACGTTATTGCTGAAGTGAAGCTTGAAAGAGATGGGTGTATAAATGTCTATATTTCTCTTATATGATGTGCATGAAGCAGTTTGTTTTCTCTAAAGATACTCACTAAACTGTGTTTAATTCAAATGCATAGAGTGCTGAAGTGCAGCTTGAAGGCGGTGGTCTGATTTATCACACTATACTGTAGGTGAATTCTATAAACAACTGTAGGGAGCCAGAACTGCCACAGTGTGGCTCCTATCAGGGGCATTGGTTCAAAGAACCTATACCGCAAACCAGATGGGAGGTGCATTGCAGTTACCTGAAATGGGGACTGGAACATCCACCCAGACCATCAACCCGGGCCTCACCTCATCAATTTGGGGTTAACAGCTGCTATTAGACTTATAACCTGAGGAACCGAAATGTATATTTAGACAGAAAGTGAGAAGCATTCAGTAACCTGTATATTATTGAAAAAATGATCTTTATTAATGACTGAAGCAGTTCCATAACCTACATCCATAAACCCTAAATATATAATGTGGGTAGTAAACAACATGTACACAACCACAATTTAAAACATTACTATTGCAGTTGGAATATTTGATTGAAAATTGGCCAAAGTATGGTATCATATATCATGATATAATAGGGTGGCAGGGTAGCCTAGTGGTTAGAGCTTTGGACTTGTAACCAAAAGGTTGTGAGATCAAATCCCTGAGCTGACAAGTTAGAAATGTGTTGTTCTGCCCCTGAACAAGGCAGTTAAAACACTGTTCCTTAGCAGGCATTGAAAATAAACATTTGTTAAATGAATATATGATATCACAGATTTATAGATCGGCAGGTAAAAGGTGCTTTTGAGCAGCTAGATGTTCTTTACCATTCAGCCTTCAGAATTGCCACTAATGCTTTTTATAGGACACATCACTGCACTCTATACTCCTCTGTAAACTGGTCATCTCCGGATACCTGTCGCCAGACCCACTCCACTGGTTGATGCTTATTTATAAAACCCTCTTAGGCCTCACTCCCCCCTATCTGAGATAACTACTCCAGCCCTCATCCTCCACATACAACAGCCGTTCTGCCAGTCACATTCTGTTAAAGGTCCCCCAAAGCACACACATCCCTGGGTCGCTCCTCATTTCAGTTCGCTGCAGCTAGCGACTGGATCGAGCTGCAACAAACACTCAAACTGGATAGTTTTGTCCTTTATCTCTTCATTAAAAGACTCAATCATGGACACTCTTACTGACAGTTTGTGTGATGTATTGTTGTCTCTACCTTCTTGCCCTTTGTGCTGTTCTCTGTGCCTAATAATGTTTGTGCCATGTTTTGTGCTGCTACCATGTTGTGTTGCTTCCATGTTGTTGTTGTGTTGTGTTGCTACCATGCTGTGTCGCCATGTGTTGCTGCTTTGCTATGTTGTTGTCTTAGGTCTCTCTTTATGTAGTGTTGTGTTGTCTCTCTTGTTGTGATGTGTGTTTTGTCCTATATTTATTTTGTATTAATTTTACATTTTTAATCCCAGGCCTCCGTCCCCGCAGGAGGCCTTTTGCCTTTTGGTAGCCCGTCCTTGCAAATAAGAATTTGTTCTTAACTGACTTGCCTAGTTAAATAAAGGTTAAATCAAAGCAAATAAATAAAAATCAGATGTTCACCTAAACTCATTTATTCAGAAACTGTAACTTATTTTCCCATTGCTGAGCAGACTTCTGAGAACCATGGAGCATGTACCATTATCAAATTCCCACACAATATCTATATATCCATGGAGACCAAACTAATAATGTCCCATATCAAATCACAGTCTAATAATTCTCATATAAAACCATAAAGTTCCTAATGGTCATGACATTTCCTTTCACAGTGAGCGCAGTGTTCTCTCTTTCATCCGTTGGGAACATGTCTCAATTACATCATTTTCTGGTAGATAAACTGGTTTTCTGGTTGAGAAGACATTGTATAGCCAAAATACAACCAACAAAAATTGTAAGGTTATTAGTGACTGTTTTGTATCCTCTCTAGTGATCTTTCAATCTGTGAGCAGGCAGATCTGAAGCAAGCACAGCACCTGGCCTAGAGTGTCATGTTAGACCTACATCGTGTTCTCTGCTAAGATACGTGTTCTTAGGGTATCACTTAGGGGGTTGGGTACTGTGGCTCTAAAATACAAATGTTGGTTGAAGGCTTACAATGGAAAAATAAAGTGGACTTTTATTTAGAAAAGTCATCATGAATGATGTTGAATGAATGTGTTATGAAAGTACTTATGAATGATCTGCAACACTCATGAAGGTGATATGAATGTTTTTATAAAGGGGCTATGCGTAATGTATATCCCATTCAAGTAAAGTGTTAACAAATGAGTTTTATTTCCATGGCCTTTTAGAGAATTAGAATGGGTTACTCGTGCAGTGCAGAGACCGACTAAATCCCATGACTAAATAACAAAAATCAACATTGAGCTTTGTTTTTCAAACACAAACATCAGGAAAGCATACATTTGCCTACCAAAAGGAACATGTCCCCAAGCTTACGTCAATGTTGAATTTCCTTCATGCAACACATTTCTTCATTGTGAATTCACAAGGTACAGACCATGTAAAGTCTGTAGTTTAAAGATGCACTTCAGCTACTTTTTAAAAACTTTTCCTGTTGAAAAACAATATTCAAAGTATAAATACGATAATGCACTCACACATAAGGGTAAAAGAAAATAGTTGGCCGTTCAAGGAGTTGGTCTAATGGTGCCCTCCTATGTCATTGGCCTCCCCCCTACTTGTTAGAACAAAATAGGACAAAAGAGGAAGCCCCCTCCAACTTGTGCTATGTCATGTCATCTCTGGACCACCTATTGAGATGTGCATTTTGTTAAGTAAATCAGATGTTAAATGAGGTGAAAAGGAGACGGGAGTGCGTCTTTATGAGCATGTAGTGCAAAAGAAAGGGAAAGAGCTTTGTGACTATGGCCAGGAGATGAGTGTGGCAGCGGGCTTTTGGAGGTGTTCGTTGAATGGAAAAGCCTTGGTAGAGGTCTTGTCATGGCTGGTGTCGTAGGATCCAGAAGTAGAAACATTGTTCTCACTTCAATACCAATAAGTATCGCAAAAAGAATATGGGTGTAGATGGGAGTGAAAACTGTAGCAAACTACAAGGTCTAGGCAGGACAGGAAGGGAAATGTGGCCCCAGATCTGCTTGTGCCGTCCTGCCAACTCATGGCACGCCAATGAGCGTAGGAGTTGGTAAGACTGCACAAACAGATCTAATAATCAGTGAACAGCCAAGGGTCACATGAGATCACATGACAGATGCCCCAACTGTGGGAACAGGTTCCAGTCCCACTGGACCCTTGGCAATGAAAAAGTATGCCTCAACAGTCAGTCTCCTTTCAACTTGTTCCAGACACTGATAGCTCTCACTGACTAATGCCCCAAAACTCTAGACCACCTTTACTCTACACACAGGGATATACACAGAGCTTTCCCCTGCCCTCCATTTGGCAAGTCTGACCATAATTATATCCTTCTCATTTCTGCTTAAAAGCAAAACCTAAAGCAGGAAGTACCAGTGACTCGCTTAATACGGAAGTGGTCAGATGACGTGGATGCTATGCTACAGGACTGTTTTGCTAGCACAGACTGGAATTCTTATACAAAAATATATATATTTTTGTTTTCTTTTACTTATTGCTTTCTTCACATAACCCTAACCCTAACCCTAACCCTAACCCTAACCCTAACCCACAAATACAGGTAGACTAGTCAAAAAATTAACATTCAATCACATTAACCGTTACTCACTCACGGGAATTCCACTAAAGGTCCGTATGTAGCCAAATGTAACTTTTGCTCATGTTAGTATCTGTACTGATGGCGCAAAAGCCATGACAGGGAGATACGGTGGAGTGGTAACGCGTGTGCAAGCAGTTGCTCCCGACGTCTCTTGGGTACACTGCAGCATACACCGAGAGGCACTTGCTGCCAAGGGAATGCCTGACAGCTTGAAAGATGTTTTGGACACTACAGAGAGGTAAATGGTTAACTTTATCGAGGCCCCTGAACTTTCTGCACTATGCAGTGATATGGGCAGCGACCATGTAACGCTTTTACAAAATACAGAAGTGCGCTGGTTATCAAGGGACAAAGTATTGACACGTTCTTTAAAATTGAGAGACAAGCTTACATTATTTTTACTGACCATAATTTTCACTTGTCTGAACGCTTGCTTGATGACGAGTTTCTCACACGACTGGCCTATATGGGTAATGTTTTCTCTTGCCTGAATGATCTGAATCTAGGATTACAGGGACTCTCCACAACTATATTCAATGTGCGGGACAAAATGAAGGCTATGATTAAGAAGATGGAGCTCTTCTCTGTCTGCATTAACAAGGACAACACACAGGTCTTTTAATCATTATATGATTATTTGTGTGCAAATGAACTCAAGCTTACAGATCATGTCAAATTTGATACACCTGAGTTGGGTGCGCAATTATTTATTTTTATTTGACCTTTATTTAACTAGGCAAGTCAGTTAAGAACAAATTCTTATTTTCAATGACAGCCTAGGAACAGTGGGTTAACTGCCTGGTCAGGGGCAGAACAACAGATTTGTACCTTGTCAGCTCAGGGGTTTGAACTTGCAACCTTCTGGTTACTAATCCAACGCTCTAACCACTAGGCTATCCTGCCACCCCAAAATTGAAATTATGCAGGTACTTTCCCGAAACGGATGACACAAACAAGTGGATTCGTTATCCCTTTCATGCCCTGCCTCCAGTCCACTTACTGATATCTGAACAAGAGAACCTCATCGAAATTGCAACAAGCGGTTCTATGAAAATGTAATTTAATCAGAAGCCACTGCCAGATATCTGGATTGGGCTGCGGTCAGAGTGTCCTGCCTTGACAAATTTCAGTGTTAAGACACTGATGTTCTTTTCAACCACATACCTATGTGAGAGTTGATTCTCGGCCCTCACTAGCATGAAATCTAAATACAATTTGATTTGAGGAGCGAGTGAACCAATGAACAGCCGAGCGCTAGCTAGCCAGGGCGTAAAAGCAGGTGATTACTCCTCCATCTCTACAAGCCACCCAGTGTTCCCTGTCTTCCTCTCTCAGAATTGGACATGGAACATAGCCAGCATGGAATTTCTAAATTAGTCTTCTAACTCAGTCATTATTTTCACAGTTCTATAATCTCTGTCAGAATCAATACATTTACATATTAGTAATTTAGCAGACGCTTTTACCCAGAGCAACTTACAGTAGTGAGTGCATACATTTTCATTATTTTTCTTACTGGTCCCCCGTGGGTGTCGAACCCAAAACTCTGGCGTTGCAAGCACAATGCTCTACCAACTGTCTCACACCAATGTTATGTTTCAGTTAGTACTTCATTATTACATTGTATTTGTACCTTTTCTTAGCTTTTGTTAGATTTTCATCAATCATTCGCTATGGGTGTAAGATTTCCACGTCAACATGAGTGATATCTAGGCTTTGACTGTCTAAAACCATGTAAGCCTTATTTTTCTATGAAACTGATAGATTATATGGCTATAATAATTTAATTATAAAGCAAGACATGGCAACGGAATTTATTTCTAAAGTCTCCGATTCTACTCTTATCTACCAAAGCTGAGATAAAATCCTGTCTCTCAGTTCTCTCATGAGGAAAGATGTGTCTGTTATACATTAATAGAAATTAATTTAATTGTTTTTCATGGCAGCTGGCCCTATTATTATTATGGCCGAACACGCTCAAGCCAAGCCTGGACTAAAACAATGAGCTTCCAACAAAGCTATGTCAGAAAACTGAATACAAGCAATTACAGAAAACAGGCACTTAGTAAGCATTTGCTAGACAATTGTGGAACCCTTTTTGTCACAATTGCCCAGCAGACTGAACATTTGTAGAGTGATTTAAATCCGTACACAAAGTGCCCCCTAAATAACACTTTATACTTCTGCTACTCATATCATTTGTTATCTGATGGCTGTAGCGATGAATCAAATCAAACGTTCTTTGTCATATGCACCGAATACAACTAGTGTAGAT
This sequence comes from Oncorhynchus gorbuscha, assembly GCF_021184085.1. Taxonomy (NCBI): domain Eukaryota; kingdom Metazoa; phylum Chordata; class Actinopteri; order Salmoniformes; family Salmonidae; genus Oncorhynchus; species Oncorhynchus gorbuscha. The sequence continues at coordinate 26,563,612 of NC_060175.1, read as the reverse complement.
CTTACCGTGAAAGAGAGAGGAAGACAGGGAACACTGGGTGGCTTGTAGAGATGGAGGAGTAATCCCCTGCTTTTATGCCCTGGCTAGCTAGCGCTCGGCGGTTCATTGTTTCGCTTGCTCCTCAAATCAAATTACTCTCTCCCCTGTGGAGATAGGATAAACAGTGGCAACCTTTTCATTAAGGACTGAAAAAGCAGCTGTACAGTACTCTCCTACAAAGTAGTGGCAGATGCAGTACAGCCTGGGGATGATTATAAAGTCCTTATCATCATTCTGTAGGGTTCCAGCTGTCAGACCAAAATGAAACTTCTAGTGAGTAGGCTTGGTGATTCCAAACTGCTGTAGGCCTCCGTAATGGACGTCTCTGACACGAACCTCTGACCCTCTAGACCCTAACTTTGTTTTTACATGCTCACTTCAATTAGAATATCTAGTTATTCAGATTCAGTCCATTTGGAATTCTCTATTTACATTCTCCCTATATATCCCATTATAACGCTCTTAGAAGAAAGGGAAGAAAGGGTTCCAAAAGGGTTATTCGTCTGTCCCTATAAGGAGAACTATTTTTGGATCCATTAAGAATTATTTTGAGTTCCATGTAGAACACTGTGTAAAAGGTTCCATGTGGAACTCATAAGGGTTCTACCTGGAACAAAAATTGTTCTTCAAAGGGTTCTCCTATGGGGACAGCTGAAGAACCCTTTTAGGTTCTAGATAGCACCTTTTTTCCTAAGAGTGTATATCATTGGATACGCACACATACATTCATGTAGGCTACATGAAATCCTTTCCAGATGACATATTTTGTAGTGCTTCATTGTCGTTATGTTATTATAATCTGATGATGACAGAACAGGACCCAGTTAAACTGGGCCAGACTGGACTCACGGTAGAGATTTCCTGTTCCATCTAGCAACCTTTTAGTTCCCGCTGCTTGACGAGGTCATATGGCTCTGATCAGAAGTAGTACATAATAAAGGGAATAAGGTGCCATTTCGGATGCAACCCAGCTGTGACAGGGACAACAGGGGCCATGTTGGACAGGAAGAGTTCCATAAAAGGTTAGAGAATATCAACTCTAGTCCAAGTGGATTCTGGCAGTTCCCTTGTTGAATGTTGTTTTAAATTATTTCTGGGGCTTTAACTGTGAGATTGAATAACAGAAGTGGTTTCAGTGAGTCGGCATGTGGGATTTGATGATACGGATGTTGAGAGGGTCAGTGCATGAAGTCCAAGTGCCTTTTAACTCTTCTGTGCAGAATCAGTGACCTTCCCATGGACTGACAAAGGAAAAGATAGGACAAAAAAAATGGTGACAACTAACCACACAAACAAACTGATTGGAAGATATGGGAATTCAGTGAAGAGTTACTATGAGAAGTTTCAGTCAATTGGACACAGAGTTCTCCAACTGGAACAAAGTTTTATTTGAAACATTTGCAATGTCATAAAATTCTTACATTTTAATACCATTCATTTCTGTTAATTACTCCGTAGGGCAGATAATATGGAGAATGGAGCCTTTCCCACGATCATGAGCTTATAGTATGTACGCTTCCTCAAAACAGTCAGATTTAATCAAAGATATATCAAGAAATCTGTCAATAATTTTGATGTTTTTGCTGAAGAGACCTTAGTCACGCAATTTTACATCTAACTAAAATGTTTGGTGCATTATTTAACATTGAAACAATATCCATGAAAATGAGTCATCTCTCTTTGAATGAAAACAAAGACTTTCTTGAAGAATCCCTACTGTTGACCAATCACCGACGAAAGGTTGTCGACTTTGGCTCCGAACTTCGGCTTGCCTTCAGAAAAATGTTGTGTGCCCAAACAGCCAAAGAAAACCCTCACCAAAGACCGAAACAAACAGAAATGTCACGAAATATCTTCATAATATTATGTACAAACGCTACCGAACTGTTTCAGGTTGGAAGCATGTGGACGCCTTAACACTCTAACACACAGATCTCTGATAATGCTGTAATTGTCACGCCCTGACCTTAGTTATCTATGTTTTCTGTATATTTTTGGCCAGGTCAGTGTGTGACGAGGGTGGGTATGTGTGTTTTTGTCTTGTCTAGGGGTTTTTCTATATCTATGTGGTTTTGATATGTCTAGGGAAATGTAGGTCTATGGTGGCCTGAATTGGTTCCCAATCAGAGACAGCTGTTTATCGTAGTCTCTGATTGGGGATCCTATTTAGGTTGCCATTTTTCCATTTTTGTTTTGTGGGTTATTGTCTATGTGTAGTTGCATGTTAGAACTTGTGTTATGTAGCGTCACAGTTAGTTTGTTTAGTGTTCTTCGTTTAATAAAGAAGTATGTATTCATATCACGCTGCGCCTTCAAATCAAATCAAATCAAATTGTATTTGTCACATACACACATGGTTAGCAGATGTTAATGCGAGTGTAGCGAAATGCTTGTGCTTCTAGTTCTGACAATGCAGTGATAACCAACAAGTAATCTAACTAACAATTCCAAAACTACTGTCTTATACACAGTGTAAGGGGATAAGGAACATGTACATAAGGATATATGAATGAGTGATGGTACAGAGCAGCATACAGTAGATGGTATCGAGTACAGTATATACATATGAGATGAGTGTGTAGACAAAGTAAACAAAGTGGCATAGTTAAAGTGGCTAGTGATACATGTGTTACATAAGGATGCAGTCGATGTTGTAGAGTACAGTATATACATATGCATATGAGATGAATAATGTAGGGTAAGTAACATTATATAAGGTAGCATTGTTTAAAGTGGCTAGTGATATATTTACATCATTTCCCATCAATTCCCATTATTAAAATGGCTGGAGTTGGGTCAGTGTCAATGACAGTGTGTTGGCAGCAGCCACTCAATGTTAGTGGTGGCTGTTTAACAGTCTGATGGCCTTGAGATAGAAGCTGTTTTTCAGTCTCTCGGTCCCAGCTTTGATGCACCTGTACTGACCTCGCCTTCTGGATGATAGCGGGGTGAACAGGCAGTGGTTCGGGTGGTTGATGTCCTTGATGATCTTTATGGCCTTCCTGTAACAACGGGTGGTGTAGGTGTCCTGGAGGGCAGGTAGTTTGCCCCCGGTGATGCGTTGTGCAGTCCTCACTACCCTCTGGAGAGCCTTACGGTTGAGGGCGGAGCAGTTGCCGTACCAGGCGGTGATACAGCCCGCCAGGATGCTCTCGATTGTGCATCTGTAGAAGTTTGTGAGTGCTTTTGGTGACAAGCCGAATTTCTTCAGCCTCCTGAGGTTGAATAGGCGCTGCTGCGCCTTCTTCACGACGCTGTCAGTGTGAGTGGACCAATTCAGTTTGTCTGTGATGTGTATGCCGAGGAACTTAAAACTAGCTACCCTCTCCACTACTGTTCCATCGATGTGGATAGGGGGTGTTCCCTCTGCTGTTTCCTGAAGTCCACAATCATCTCCTTAGTTTTGTTGACGTTGAGTGTGAGGTTATTTTCCTGACACCACACTCCAAGGGCCCTCACCTCCTCCCTGTAGGCCGTCTCGTCGTTGTTGGTAATCAAGCCTACCACTGTTGTGTCGTCCGCAAACTTGATGATTGAGTTGGAGGCGTGCGTGGCCACGCAGTCGTGGGTGAACAGGGAGTACAGGAGAGGGCTCAGAACGCACCCTTGTGGGGCCCCGTGTTGAGGATCAGCGGGGAGGAGATGTTGTTGCCTACCCTCACCACCTGGGGGCGGCCCGTCAGGAAGTCCAGTACCCAGTTGCACAGGGCGGGGTCGAGACCCAGGGTCTCGAGCTTGATGACGAGCTTGGAGGGTACTATGGTGTTGAATGCCGAGCTGTAGTCGATGAACAGCATTCTCACATAGGTATTCCTCTTGTCCAGGTGGGTTAGGGCAGTGTGCAGTGTGGTTGAGATTGCATCGTCTGTGGACCTATTTGGGCGGTAAGCAAATTGGAGTGGGTCTAGGGTGTCAGGTAGGGTGGAGGTGATATGGTCCTTGACTAGTCTCTCAAAGCACTTCATGATGACGGAAGTGAGTGCTACGGGGCGGTAGTCGTTTAGCTCAGTTACCTTAGCTTTCTTGGGAACAGGAACAATGGTGGCCCTCTTGAAGCATGTGGGAACAGCAGACTGGTATAGGGATTGATTGAATATGTCCGTAAACACACCGGCCAGCTGGTCTGCGCATGCTCGGAGGGCGCGGCTGGGGATGCCGTCTGGGCCTGCAGCCTTGCGAGGGTTAACACGTTTAAATGTCTTACTCACCTCGGCTGCAGTGAAGGAGAGACTGCATGTTTCCGTTGCAGGCCGTGTCAGTGGCACTGTATTGTCCTCAAAGCGGGCAAAAAAGTTATTTAGTCTGCCTGGGAGCAAGACATCCTGGTCCGTGACTGGGCTGGATTTCATCTTGTAGTCCGTGATTGACTGTAAGACCCTGCCACATGCCTCTTGTGTCTGAGCCATTGAATTGAGATTCCACTTTGTCTCTGTACTGACGCTTAGCTTGTTTGATAGCCTTACGGAGGGAATAGCTGCACTGTTTGTATTCAGTCATGTTGCCAGACACCTTGCCCTGATTAAAAGCAGTGGTTCGCGCTTTCAGTTTCACGTGAATGCTGCCATCAATCCACGGTTTCTGGTTAGGGAATGTTTTAATCGTTGCTATGGGAACGACATCTTCGACGCACGTTCTAATGAACTCGCACACCGAATCAGCGTATTCGTCAATATTCCCATCTGACGCAATACGAAACATGTCCCAGTCCACGTGATGGAAGCAGTCTTGGAGTGTAGAGTCAGCTTGGTCTGACCAGCGTTGGACAGACCTCAGCGTGGGAGCCTCTTGTTTTAATTTCTGTCTGTAGGCAGGGATCAGCAAAATGGAGTCGTGGTCAGCTTTTCCGAAAGGGGGGCGGGGCGGGGCAGGGCCTTATATGCGTCGCGGAAGTTAGAGTAACAATGATCCAAGGTTTTACCACCCCTGGTTGCGCAATCAATATGCTGATAAAATCTAGGGAGTCTTGTTTTCAGATTGGCTTTGGTCTCATCAATACGATGAAAGTGACAGTAATGTCCTGTATGTCATGACTCTGTTAGATTTCTCAGCTGTTTTCCGTAATTCATAAAACCCCTGTCCTAATAAATCAAATCCAGTCAAATGTTATTTGTCACATGCATCGATGTAAACCTTACAGTGAAATGCTTACTTACAACCCCTTGACCAACAATGCTTTAAGAAGTTATAAGAAAAAAAGTTAAGTAAAAAATAGATAAGTAATCTAAAATAAAAGTAACTGAGTAGTTTGCCATACCAGTCGGTGATTCAACCAGCAGCTGTAGAACCTTTTGAGGATCTGAGGACCCATGCCAAATCTTTTCAGTCTCCTGAGGGGGAATAGGCTTTGTCGTGCCCTCTTCATGACTGTCTTAGTGTGTTTGGACCATGATAGTTTGTTGTCAACCTGCTCCACTGCAACCCCGTCGATGAGAATGGGGGTGTGCTCTGTCCTCCTTTTCCTGTAGTTTCTTTTGGGAACAGAGGTGAAATTGAATGATCACTTTATGGAGTGAGAAATAGAGGGAATATCCCCTTGCTGTTTGAATGAGGTTTTATTCAGGCTGCTTAAAAATCAGACAACCACCTCTCTCTCATCCAGCTAAAGTGATGACCTTCTCTTCATTAACAGAGAATTGGAATGCCAGAAATAACTTTTCAATCTAAATCATTCTGCCTATGTCTGCTTTCCTTTAGGAGCTTCCTCTTAAGATTCCAAACAAGCAACAGATCGACTGCCAGAGAAAACAGACTGAGAAGGACTAGAGAGAAAAGAGGAGAGGGTTTGAGGGAGAAGAGAGAAGAGAGGGGGAATAGCATCCCCATAGTACAGTTTTTTTCAGGGTTTATTGTCTGAATGGATTGATCTGCTTTGATGAATTACCAGCAAACATCCCCAAAAGGTCTCTGACAAAATCCAGATTACAAACGAGATGACACTTTACATCTTTCATTGAATGAATGAGCAACACGTAATGGATCCATCTTTCATTGAATGAATGAGCAACACGTAATGGATCCATCTTTCATTGAATGAATGAGCAACACGTAATGGATCCATCTTTCATTGAATGAATGAGCAACACGTAATGGATCCATCTTTCATTGAATGAATGAGCAACACGTAATGGATCCATCTTTCATTGAATGAATGAGCAACACGTAATGGATCCATCTTTCATTGAATGAATGAGCAACACGTAATGGATCCATCTTTCATTGAATGAATGAGCAACACGTAATGGATCCATCTTTCATTGAATGAATGAGCAACACGTAATGGATCCATCTTTCATTGAATGAATGAGCAACACGTAATGGATCCATCTTTCATTGAATGAATGAGCAACACGTAATGGATCCATCTTTCATTGAATGAATGAGCAACACGTAATGGATCCATCTTTCATTGAATGAATGAGCAACACGTAATGGATCCATCTTTCATTGAATGAATGAGCAACACGTAATGGATCCATCTTTCATTGAATGAATGAGCAACACGTAATGGATCCATCTTTCATTGAATGAATGAGCAACACGTAATGGATCCATCTTTCATTGAATGAATGAGCAACACGTAATGGATCCATCTTTCATTGAATGAATGAGCAACACGTAATGGATCCATCTTTCATTGAATGAATGAGCAACACGTAATGGATCCATCTTTCATTGAATGAATGGATCCATCTTTCATTGAATGAATGAGCAACACGTAATGGATCCATCTTTCATTGAATGAATGAGCAACACGTAATGGATCCATCTTTCATTGAATGAATGAGCAACACGTAATGGATCCATCTTTCATTGAATGAATGAGCAACACGTAATGGATCCATCTTTCATTGAATGAATGAGCAACACGTAATGGATCCATCTTTCATTGAATGAATGAGCAACATTGAATGGATCCATCTTTCATTGAATGAATGAGCAACACGTAATGGATCCATCTTTCATTGAATGAATGAGCAACACGTAATGGATCCATCTTTCATTGAATGAATGAGCAACACGTAATGGATCCATCTTTCATTGAATGAATGAGCAACACGTAATGGATCCATCTTTCATTGAATGAATGAGCAACACGTCCATCTTTCATTGAATGAATGAGCAACACGTAATGGATCCATCTTTCATTGAATGAATGAGCAACACGTAATGGATCCATCTTTCATTGAATGAATGAGCAACACGTTGAATGAATGAATGAGCAACACGTAATGGATCCATCTTTCATTGAATGAATGAGCAACACGTAATGGATCCATCTTTCATTGAATGAATGAGCAACACGTAATGGATCCATCTTTCATTGAATGAATGAGCAACACGTAATGGATCCATCTTTCATTGAATGAATGAGCAACACGTAATGGATCCATCTTTCATTGAATGAATGAGCAACACGTAATGGATCCATCTTTCATTGAATGAATGAGCAACACGTTGGATCCATCTTTCATTGAATGAATGAGCAACACGTAATGGATCCATCTTTCATTGAATGAATGAGCAACACGTAATGGATCCATCTTTCATTGAATGAATGAGCAACACGTAATGGATCCATCTTTCATTGAATGAATGAGCAACACGTAATGGATCCATCTTTCATTGAATGAATGAGCAACATGTAATGGATCCATCTTTCATTGAATGAATGAGCAACACGTAATGGATCCATCTTTCATTGAATGAATGAGAGCAACACGTAATGGATCCATCTTTCATTGAATGAATGAGCAACACACGTAATGGATCCATCTTTCATTGAATGAATGAGCAACACGTAATGGATCCATCTTTCATTGAATGAATGAGCAACACGTAATGGATCCATCTTTCATTGAATGAATGAGCAACACGTAATGGATCCATCTTTCATTGAATGAATGAGCAACACGTAATGGATCCATCTTTCATTGAATGAATGAGCAACACGTAATGGATCCATCTTTCATTGAATGAATGAGCAACACGTAATGGATCCATCTTTCATTGAATGAATGAGCAACACGTAATGGATCCATCTTTCATTGAATAATGAGCAACACGTAATGGATCCATCTTTCATTGAATGAATGAGCAACACGTAATGGATCCATCTTTCATAAGCTGCCGTTTGTTTTAGAATGAAAACTCAGTTCAGCAGAAGTGAACTGAATAATGAATGTCAATTTTGTAACTTTCCTAACGTGACATGACCGCTCATATCTGTACATAGAGAGCCAGAATATGAATTATTAAGAAGGCAGTCAAGAGTTATTTTCCACGTCTGCAAGTCTTTCTGACAAAAACATAAATAATCTGGAATACAAAACCTACTGTGGCTCTATTGCAAAACTCCTTCACTAATTACTATTGTGTGCCAGATCAGCTAAAATATGTTAGAAACCCATCTCAGGATGGAACAAGAGCCATTACCCAAATCCTTTTTATTATCCCAGCAGCCAGCCAAGCACACAATAACTCAGTCGTAACAAACAACTTGGAAATGGATGAAGAAGAAGAAAGTGCCTACGCATACATCTGTAAGGTGCATAATATGATAGGAAATTAGTTGGGATAGTTGAAGATTGGTTAGGGCTACCTGATACTTCTAGAAGAGTGTTTCTGTAACCAGAGGAGACAGCAATTTACAGGGTCATGGATTGTTAGGCAGTACGGAGATGGATCAAATGATTTCCTATCCATTATAGGCCTACTTCTATATATACCAGAGGACTGATGGGGATTTGAGGGGCAACAGGGCTTTGACAGGTCAATGAGGTATTAAGAGAGGGCATCAACTGATGACACTGTCATGAAGCATTATGACTATGCTGTGTCACTTTACTTGGACTAAGAAAATACAAAATAATAAAAAAGTGTATTTTTTTATTTAACCTTTATTTAACGAGACAAGTCAGTTAAGAGCAAATTCTTACTTACAATGACTACTTACCAGAAGGCAAAAGGCCTCCTGCTGGGATGGGAGCTGGGATTTAAAAAATGCAAAATAAAATATAAATATAGGACAAAACACACAACACTACATAAAGGGAGACCTAAGACAACATCATAGCATGGCAGCTACCATTCTGAAAATACAGAATGGTAGCAACACAATTTGACAACAACATGATAGCAACACAGCATGACAGAAGCACAACATGGTAGAAGCGCACAATATGTCACAAATATAGCAGCAAACTGAAAAGATGTGTGTGCTTTGGGGACCTTTAACAGAATGTGACTGGCAGTACCGGTGTTGTATGTGGAGGATGAGGGCTGCAGTAGGTATCTCAGAGAGGGGGGAGTGAGACCTAAGAGGGTTTTATAAATAAGCATCAACCAGTGGATCTTGGGACAGGTATATAGAGATGACCAGTTTACAGAGTAGTACAGAGTGCAGTGATGTGTCCTATAAGGAGCATTGGTGGCAAATCTGAAGTCTGAATGGTAAAGATGACACTATCAATATACATTATGGCAATCATAATCATACACTGCAAGCCAGATAGGCCTATCACGTCCATGCCCTTATGTAGTCATCAGTCACAAAGAGGGTGTCTTGTCCTGCTCCTGAAATAATTTCCTCCATTCATCCCAGTTTGGGATGCACCCCAATATACTCTATATACTTTATATGTGCTGTTGGTTGACAGTTTGGTTTGAGTATCCCTTGAATGGCCCTCAGACAAGACACTATGTCTAGGGGAAAGGGGATACTTAGTCAGTCGTACAACTGAATGCATTCAACTGAAATGTGTCTTCCTCATTTAACCCAACCCCTAAGAATCAGAGAGTTGCGGAGGGTTGCCTTAATCCACATCCACGTCATCAGCTCCCGGGAAACAGTGGGTTAACTATCTTGCTCAGGGGCTGATTTTTACCTTGTCAGCTCAGGGATTCGATCAAGCATCCTTTCGGTTACTGGCCCAACGTGCATATCCGCCAGGCTACCTGCCAACCATCTAACACTTTATGGCACTTTGTGATGAAATTACTGTAACTTGACCAACTGTTGGCTCATATTAGCTTCCTTATCACCCAAGGTTCTATGGAGGTCAGGATTTCAGAGTATACAATACATCACAAGTCTTTCCTCCTAAGACAGTGTTTTTCCGCTTCACAGGCTGGTATTCTCAAAGATCTAGTCTTCTCTGTATGTTAATACAGGGTTAAGACATCTCAAAGCCATCTCCAGCCCTTGTACTGGCTACACATTTAGTATGCCAGCTCTTTCGGTAGGAAACTCAGCACGGTATGCAAACCTTGTCCATTTCCACTTAATATGTGTTAGATCCACATACTGTACTTGTGTCTTCTTTTAGTTGGCTTCAGCTGCTGATGAGATGCTATCAACCTGGGCATACACAGTTAGGTAACATTCCGATGTTCTATTGGAGTCTGTTATGTGACTCAACAATGCTGTGTGTTGCACTGTGTGTTACACTTACAGCACAAACACTATCACAGGTTGGTACTGTTCTCACGTTCTTTTGCAGTTTGTGCACTTGCAGCACAAGCACGTTTGCAATGTTACTATGTTCAACTGGAGCTTGTTGTGATGAAACATTTTGCTGTGTGCTGCACTCACAGCACAAACACTTTTCAAAGTGATCTTGTCTTAATACATTATAGTGGAACTGAATATATCTAAAGGCAGTTCAACCTGTAGCCTTTTTGATTCGTTGATCTTCCTGAAATGTTGGATCCTCAAGCTAAGACGTGGAAGCAAGATCTAGATATTTCCATCCCATTGCATGTACTGTTACTCCCCAAACACCAGATTCCAAAGAGATACGCCCCAACGCCTCCAACCAATTAAGCTAGTGCTCGAAATAATTTCTCTCTAGGACTGTAGAGAAGAAACTAAAGGTGAACAGCTCTAAACAGTGCAGTTTCCATGGGACCTAGAAATTGTCAGACAGTTTGAATGTTTTGGACATGAATCAGCTCTGTCCCACTGGGGTCTTATAGCACGGTCTCAGGCCCATGTCCTAGTTCTGGTTCTCACAACCCTGTGTGTGTGTGTGTATGTGTGTGCGTGCGTGTGCAGGCAGGCTTGCGAGGGTGTGTGTGTGTGTGCTTGCAGTCGATGGCACATCCCTCTGATACACAGAAACCATGCTCATGAAGAGTGGAGAGCTAAAATAGCTCTAGAATGTTCTCTAAGGCAAGCCAGAACCACACCACTTCTACCATGACAACTGACCTATACTTCAAACAAAAGAGAGGGTAAGGGGTTTGTTAGTAAATTATTTTTCACAGTGACATTCAGTCAACAAAGAGCTACAGTTAGTTTCAGAGTGCGTGGCAAGGAATAATTTAGCCCTAAATATTTCTAAAACTAAAAGCATTGTATCTGCGACAGATCATTCACTAAACCCTAAATATCAACTAAATATTGTAATAAATAATGTGGAAATTGAGCAAGTTGAGATGACTAAACTGCTTGGAGTTAGCCTGGATTGTAACCTGTCATGGAGTAAAACACATTGATACAACAGTAGAAGTCTGTCCATAATAAAGTGCTGCTCTACCTTCTTTTTTTTGTTGTTCTTTAAAAAAAAATCCCCTTTTTCTCCCCAATTTCATGGTATCCAATTGTTTTAGTAGCTACTATCTTGTCTCATCGCTACAACTCCCGTACGGGCTCGGGAGAGACGAAGGCTGAAAGTCATGTGTCCTCCGATACACAACCCAACCAAGCCGCACTGCTTCTTAACACAGCGCCATCCAACCCGGAAGCCAGCCGCACCAATGTGTCGGAGGAAACACCGTGCACCTGGCAACGTTGGTTAGCGCACACTGCGCCCGGCCCGCCACAGGAGTCGCTGGTGCGCGATGAGACAAGGATTTCCCTACCGGCCAAACCCTCCCTAACCCGGACGACACTGGGCCAATTGTGCGTCGCCCCCACGGACCTCCCGGTCGCGGCCGGTTACGACAGAGCCTCTGGTGGCACAGCTGGCACGGCAGTACAGTGCCCTTAACCACTGCGCCACCCGGGAGGCCCCTTGTTAACATCACTATCAACAAGGCAGGTCCCACAGACCCTAGTTTTGCCGCACCTGGACTACTATTCAGTCGTTTGGTCAGTTGCCACAAAAAGGGAGTTAGAAAAATTGCAATTGGCTCAGAACAGGGCAGCACGACTGGCCCTTCAATGTACTGTACACAAAGAGCTAATATTATCATATGCATGTCAATCTCTCCTGGCTCAAAGTGGAGGAGAGATTGACTTGATCACTACTTGTATTTATGAGAGGTATTGACATGTTGAATGCACCGAGCTGTCTGTTTGAACTACTAGCTCACAGCTCAGACACCCATCCATACCCCACAAGACATGCCACAAGAGATCTCTTCTCAGTCCCCAAGTCCAGAACAGACTATGGGAGGCGCACAGTACTACATAGAGCCATGACTACATGGAACTCTATTCCACATCAAGTAACTGATGCAAGCAGTAAAATTTAAAATGTAAGATTTAAAAACAGATAAAAATACACCTTATGGAACAGCAGGGGACTGTGAAGCAACACAAACATAGAATATGCATAAACACACATGATAACATACGCACCATACACGTACATGGACTTGTTTTGAAATCTGTGAATGTATTGTAATGTTATTATAATTGTATAAGCTGTCTTAATTTTGTTGTATCCAAGGAAGAGTAGCTGCTGCCTAAATACAAATACAAATGATTCTTTGTCCTGTATTTCTGTCATGGCCCGGCAAAACAAGATACATGGCAAAAAGTATGTGGACACCCCTTCAAATGTGTGTATTCTGCTTATCTATCCATACCCGTTGCAGACAGGTATATAAAATCGAGCACACAGCCATGCAATCTCCTTAACCAGACAATAGCAGTAGAATGGCCCGCACGGAAGATCTCAGTGACTTTCAAAGTGGCACAGTCATAGGACGCCAGCTTTCCAACAAGTCAGTTCGTTAAATTTCTGCCCTGCTAGAGCTGCCCCAGTCAACTGTAAGTGCTGTTATTGTGAAGTGGAAACCTCTAGGAGCAACAACTGCTCAGCCACATAGTGGTAGGCCACACAAGCTCACAGAATGGGACCGCCGAGTGCTGAACCACGTAGCGCGTAAAAATAATCTGTAAAGAGATCTTTATGTAAAACATTTACATTTGACATTTTAGAAATGTAACATATGCTCTTATCCAGAGTAACTTTCTGTAACACGATGCTACTGGCAGCAGAGAAGTCAGGCGCAGCGGAAACTGATTTACAACAGTTGAGTTTAATAACCATGAACAGAATCACTTCGGCAGAATTTGTGACACTTACAATTAGTGCATTAATCTTAATATAGTACCTACATGAGACAAATATACAGGATATCAACATTCCATTCCAGCTAAAGAATGTATTACTGTATAGCGTTTTGCAAAAAACACAAAATCTGAGAACTTTCCTATATTACTCACACATGAAGGTACCCATAATAAATCATTTCTGATGAACAAACACAAATGTGAAAAATTGGCGGATATAGCATTTTGGAAATGAACTCACTTGTTTATGTCAATACCTACAATAATGGTGATACATACTGTAGTGCTAAATTATTTTCTGTTACGCCCCCCCCCTAGGAAGAAGTAAACATTTCGCGCCACCCCAACTCTCCGCCGCGACTGTAAATAGTATAATTTGTCTATAAAATTGTTATAAGTACACCTCTGCATAACATTGTATCCTTATTAACATTAAAGAAAAGAAGAAAAGAAAAAGAAAGAAATATAGATCAACTTACAACAAAGAATAACTTTATTAACATTGTTTTTTAGTCTGTAACAGCATCAATTTCCTAAAATAAAAAAATAAAAATGAAATCCTTATTTAAACTGTAAACATTTTTTGACCATTTGATACTGAAAAATAAAATATAATCAATAAATAATAATAACTTAAAATTGATCAGCAACATTAACTCAGGAGCACAATATATGACACACTTTGAACTCTAAAACAAAAATGAATAAAACAATTTGTGTTGATTTTTTAAAAATCAAAATGAGGAAGTCAGGATTAATGGCTACAAAGAGCACGTTTTGCAGAGCACAGCTTTTCAAAGCAGGGTTTGAAGCATGATACTGCAACTCTCAGCTCCTGCTCAATGTTTAGCTGGGACCTGTACTTGGTATTCAGTGCAGCAACAGCAGATAAGCCAGTCTCACAAAGATAAGATGTTGCAAAAGGAAGAAGAATGCCCACTGCCCTAAGAGTGGATACTGCCTCTCTACACTCAGCCAGAATTCACTCAGTGTCTGTGATGTGAACCTCAGTCTCAATGTGGAGTCAGAGGTCATATCAATGAACTGGTCCTCCTCTGCAGAGCTGAAACCAGTTGGAGCTGGTGCATTGAAAGGATCTCTCACCCAGTCATATTGGGAACTGGTCCTCCTCAGTAGAGCTGAAACCAGTTGGAGCTGATGCATTGAAAGGATCTCTCACCCAGTCATATTGGGAACTGGTCCTCCTCTGCAGAGCTGAAACCAGTTGGAGCTGATGCATTGAACGGATCTCTCACCCAGTCATATTGGGAACTGGTCCTCCTCTGCAGAGCTGAAACCAGTTGGAGCTGGTGCATTGAAAGGATCTCTCACTCAGTCATATTGGGATCTGGTCCTCCTCTGCAGAGCTGAAACCAGTTGGAGCTGGTGCATTGAAAGGATCTCTCACCCAGTCATATTGGGAACTGGTCCTCCTCTGCAGAGCTGAAACCAGTTGGAGCTGGTGCATTGAAAGGATCTCTCACCCAGTCATATTGGGAACTGGTCCTCCTCTGCAGAGCTGAAACCAGTTGGAGCTGGTGCATTGAAAGGATCTCTCACCCAGTCATATTGGGAACTGGTCCTCCTCTGCAGAGCTGAAACCAGTTGGAGCTGGTGCATTGAAAGGATCTCTCACCCAGTCATATTGGGAACTGGTCCTCCTCTGCAGAGCTGAAACCAGTTGGAGCTGGTGCATTGAAAGGATCTCTCACCCAGTCATATTGGGAACTGGTCCTCCTCTGCAGAGCTGAAACCAGTTGGAGCTGATGCTGTTTTCAGGGAAGTACTTTTTAAAGAATCCCATCAGTGATGAAAAATGCTCCTTAATATATGGAATCACTGAGGTGGCATCATAGTCAGTAATGTCAACAAATTCATGCAGGTTCTCGAATGAATCAGTATTTCCTTCATCAAGTCGCCTGCCCCATATTGCAAGCGTTCAAGTGAAAGAGTTGATCTTGTCTGTGACCTGAAGGAGGTGTTTATCTTTTCCTTGAAGCTGTAGATTTAGTTCATTTAGCTTTCCAAATATGTCACCCAGGTAGGCCAGTTTTGCCAGGAAGTTCTCATCACTAAATGTTTCTGCGAGGTCATACTTGTGCTCCTGCATCCGAAAACATTTTTATTTGCTCTCTTTCCTCGTGACAGCCACCTTGCTTCACTCTGAAACAGCACTGTTTGATGTTCAGCTCCTCACAGATAGCAGAGAAGACTCTTGATTTTAGTGGTCTGGTCTTTATACAATTGACTACACCTACAATGTCAGTCATAACCTCAATTAATTCAGAGTAAAGGTGCCTTGATGCCAGTGCTTCTCTGTGTATCACACAGTGTGTCCACTCAGCATTAGGTGAGGCCTTCTTGATGAGTGCCCGAAGTCCTTTTCTCATCCCTGCCATGGTCTGTGCACCATCACTGCAAACACCAATGCAGTTCTCCCACTTTAGCCCATTCTCAGTCAGGAAGCAGTCCAGCATTTTGAATAGCTCTTCAGCTGTGGCTCTGTCTCTGACATATTTACAAAAAAGTAGATCCTCACACAGGGAGTTTGTCATGTCAAAACGTACATAAGCGATAAACAAACAGTCTTTGTTGCTGTCAGTTGCTTCATTGAACTGTAAGGCAAAACGTTTGTCTTTGAGTTTATCTACCAGCTGTTCTTTAAGATCGTTAGCAATGTCATTATACGTCTGGCGACAGTGTCATTGGACAGAGGGATAGTTTTTATTTTTGCAGCACTTGCATCATCCAGCATGACAGAAACCATGTATAATGCTGCAGGCAGTATCAGCTCCACTGCTATGTAGTGTTTTTTTTGCACTGAGCAATTTGGTACATGATGCTAACATGGCTCGCTGGTTTACTGAAGTAGCATTCACAAAGCGGGACGATTGTTGGCAATATTCGACACGTTTTCACTGAAAAAAACTCAAGCTGTTTGATTAGGGTGTAATGTCTTTAAGTGATGCCTTCAATTATTTGGCTTGATGCTGTCCGCTGCCAACATTTTTAGACACAGTAAACATACCGGTCTTTACTCGTCTCCAACCGTAGTCACAGTGAAGCCACTGAAACATCAGGTAGCATAGTCTCAACTCCCAAGGTAAAACATTATTCATCAACCGACCGGTAATTTCAATCCTATACAGTCTCCATCACAATCTATCAGAGTTTAGAAAAATAGCCAATGGTATTAGATTAGACATAGTGACTGAAAAATGACCGAAGCCAGGTGTTTTCCATTTGGGTCCAGTCAGATAGTCCCGCTGGAGGACCAGTCTCTGAGAATAGCAAGTCCAGTCAGATAGTCCCGCTGGAGGACCAGTCTCTGAGAATAGCAAATCCAGTCAGATAGTCCCGCTGGAGGACCAGTCTCTGAGAATAGCAAATCCAGTCAGATAGTTCCGCTGGAGGACCAGACTCTGAGAATAGCAAGTCCAGTCAGATTGGTCCTCCAGCGGACCAGACTCTGAGAATAGCAAGTCCAGTCAGATAGTCCCGCTGGAGGACCAGACTCTGAGAATAGCAAGTCCACTCAGATAGTCCCGCTGGAGGACCAGACTCTGAGAATAGCAAGTCCAGTCAGATAATCCCGCTGGAGGACCAGACTCTGAGAATAGCAAGGCGCATCAAGTTCACATCTCTGGACAATTCAGAAGTAGTAGGTGGCAAAGTCTTACTTTGGGATGGCATAAACTCTCAAAAAGTGAATCCGAATCCTAATACTTAACATTGTTATTAAACAAAACATTAGATGACATATTTCAGCACAGAAGGCAATGTTAAAACATGACAAAACAAGTGAACATGGGGAAGTTGTTATGCAGGTGAATGAGGACCCAAAAGCGACTTGGCGAAAACAGAGTCTTTATTCCAGTAAAGGAAATAGGCAATACTCCTAGACAAATCAGAGCAGAAAACAAAACAATAAAAACTAATTCACAGTAAAAACTAAATGTCTGGAGACTGCCATTGAAGGCACCGACCGAAGACTCAGACACCTGCTGCAGCATCTGATATTCCGACAGGACAGAAACGGAAAACAAGGGGAGAAATAGGGACTCTAATCAGAGGGCAAGATACGGAACAGGTGTGAAAAGATTAGATGATTGATTAGGGGAATAGGAACAGCTGGGAGCAGGAACGGAACGATAGAGAGAAGAGAGAGAGGGAGGGAGAGAGAAAAAAGGGAACGAACCTAAAAAGACCAGCAGGGGGAAAACGAACAGAAGGGAAAGCAAAATGACAACACAATATAAGACAAAACATGACAGTACCCCCCCACTCACCGAGCGCCTCCTGGCGCACTCGAGGAGGAACACTGGCGGCAACGGAGGAAATCATAGATCACAAACGGTCCAGCACGTCCCGAGAAAGAACCCAACTCCTCTCCTCAGGACCGTAACGAAAAACGATAAAAAGGGAAACTAGGGTACTACTCTAAAAAAAAATGAGACACGGGTAGAGAACTGAAAGCTTTAGAGCAAACAGGACCAAACAGGCCAGGAGAGTAACAACTAGGGACAGACTGAGACACAGCAAGGGCAGGAACAAGAACAGGAGAGATGCGATGGCAGGGAACAGACTGAGACCCAGCAAGACCAGGAGCAGAAGCAGAAAAGAAATTACCAGACTTATTCTGCGCGCAGTCCGAACACGCAGCCACGAAACGGCGCGTGTCACGCTCCTGTGTAGGCCACCAAAACCGCTGGCGAATAGAAGCAAGCGTACCCCGAACGCCGGGGTGGCCAGCTAACTTAGCAGAGTGCGCCCACTGAAGAACAGCCAGACGAGTAGAGACAGGAACGAAAAGAAGGTTACTAGGACAAGCGCGCGGCGACGGAGTGTGAGTGAGTGCTTGCTTAACCTGTCTCTCAATTCCCCAGACAGTCAACCCGACAACACGCCCAACAGGAAGGATCCCCTCGGGAACAGTAGAAGCCACAGAAGAACTAAAGAGACGGGATAAAGCATGAGGCTTGGTGTTCTTAGTACCCGGGCAATAAGAAATAACGAACTCGAAACGAGCTAAAAACAACGCCCAACGAGCATGACGCGCATTCAGTCGTTTGGCAGAACGGATGTACTCAAGGTTCCTTTGGTCAGTCCAAACGACAAAGGAACGGTCGCCCCTCCAACCACTGTCGCCATTTGCCTAGGGCTAAACGGATGGCGAGCAGTTCACGGTTAGCCACATCATAGTTACGTTCCGACGGTGACAGGCGATGAGAAAATACGCGCAAGGGTGGACCCCATCGTCAGTATCGGAGCGCTGGGACAGAATGGCTCCCACGCCCATCCCCGACGCGTCAACCTCGACAATAAACTGTTTAGTGACGTCAGGTGCAACAAGGATAGGAGCGGATGCAAACGCTTCTTGAGGAGATCAGAACAACAATCATACGACCGGTGAGGAGGAAGGGAGTTGGTTCTGGACCGACTGAAGACCGTGCGCAGACCATGATATTCCTCCGGCACTCCTGTCAAATCACCAGGTTCCTCCTGTGAAGAGGGAGCAGAACAAACAGGAGGAATAGCAGACATTAAACACTTCACATGACAAGAAACGTTCCAGGAAAGGATAGAATTACTAGACCAATCAAAAAAGAAGGATTATGACACACTAGCCAGGGATGACCCAAAACAACAGGTGTAAAAGGTGAACGAAAAATCAAAAAGAAATGGTCTCACTATGGTTACCAGATACAGTGAGGGTTAAATGTCTTGCCATTGAAGTGAGAGCATGTTCAGCAGGCCTTGCCCTCCGCCCCAGAGTCTATTTAATGCACTGCCTTCTTTGATGGACTTTCTGTTTACTCATACCTAGAGAACTGGACATGAAATGCAAAATGACATAAGATTAGAGATGACACAAGACAAAGATTAGACACAAGACAAAAGACTCCAACACCATTCTCTCTAAAAGATAAATGGGCACATTATCAACATCATTTATGCAGCCTAGTTGGCTTTCTGACAACGCTGAGATATGATCTTACGTTATTCAATACATATTCTGAATGGTAGTAATCAATAACATTGCAATAAATTATAATGTATTCAGTTATTAAATGCTTGGTCTGAATGGAGTGAGTACAGTTTCATAGAGTGTATTCCGCTGGTTGGTGTGACCTCAGCAATGCAACAACCACCATCTGTCATGGAGAGAACCAAGGATAAGTACTGACACAAGCTTATGGTATGTTTTGAAGGCTGAAAGTTTAGTTTGGTTTTAAAGTATTGACCTTGTCTGCTAATGTTAGGCATGGCTTAAAGGCCAAGTGCAGTCAAATGATGTTTTCCTGTGTTTTTCCTGTGAAACTAACACTGTAAAAGTGCGAACAAATTTCATCTGTTTTATTCCCTGGTAGTTGCTGGTTGAAAATACAATACCTTCTAATCAGCAGGTTTGCATGGGCAGGAGTTTCTGCTTTCCACGGTGACATCGCAAAGTGGTAAATTGGTTAATATACCAATCACTCATTGTATGCTAGAGCATTAAGATTTCCCTTCACTGGAACTAAGGGGCCTAGCCCAAACCATGAAAAAAAGCCCCAGACCATAAGCCTCCTCCACCAAACTATACAGTCGGCACTGTCACGTTCTGACCTTTATTTCCTGTGTTTTGTATTTAGTTAGTATGGTCAGGGCGTGAGTTGGATGGGCAGTCTATGTTTGTTTTTCTAGGTTTTGGGAATTTCTATGTTTCGGCCTAGTATGGTTCTCAATCAGAGGCAGGTGTCATTAGTTGTCTCTGATTGAGAATCATACTTAGGTAGCCTGGGTTTCACTGTGTGTTTGTGGGTGATTGTTCCTGTCTCTGTCTTTGCACCAGATAGGACTGTTTTGAGTTTGCACATTTCTTGTTTTTTTGTAGTCAGTTGTTCATGTGTACCTTAACGTATAAAAAAGAACCATGGACACTTACCACGCCGCGTATTGGTCCTCTGATCCGTTTAGCCTCTCCTCTTCGGAAGAAGAGGAGGAAATTCATTACAGGCACCATGCATTGGGACAGGTAGAGTTCTCCTGGCATCTGCCAAACCCAGATTTGTCCATCGGACTGACAGGCGATGAAGCGTGACTCATCACTCCAAAGAACGCATACTCCTAGACCTTCCACTTCACAATAGCAGCACTTACAGTTGACAGAAAGGTGACTCCTGCCATGGTCTTCCTAAGAGGGATCAACTCCCTTTACTGTATGGGTAGTAATCCCACAGATTTTTCCGAATAGCTCAGCAATTCACACATGCATTTGCACTTGTGAAATAGGAAAATGTAACCACCCACCTAATTATCTAATTATCAATTGTAAGGATTTCACCACAAGGTTAATTAAAACACTATACCATGGAAGAGAGAGAGACAGAGAGAAAAAACAACTTATTTGGCCTTCTGATACAATATCTGTAATATCGATAATGCAATACTTATATCAAGCAATATAAAGTAATATATAATGTAATATAAATAATGTAATGGGTAAAAACAGAGTGGAGAGGCGGAAATCCAAAATTCAGTACTTTTCTCAATATATTAAACAAAGCTCTCTCTTCTCGGCTCCATGGGGTGATGGAGATAACGGCAGCGTTTCTGAGCAGCCCTAGTGTAGGATAATGAGGATGACAGAAATGGCGTCTCGTCTCTAGAATAGCTACAGTAGCCTATTATTCATCGAAGGTTATAACGTCAACCGTTTTGTGATGGACCATATTTGGGCTTGGAAGAAACAGTCCTGCTGTACACTAACAGGACAAATAGCAAGTAACACACATAGTTAGCCTCTTCATGTGTGTTTATGGGCAGGCACCTAGATAAACCCTCTAGACACGTCTCAGCGTGTTAGTGTGGGATTATCATGCATTAACTGAATCATTTAACATACACAAATAAAGTTTTAAACCCATTTGACATTCACACAGGAATGGGTCCACCATAACAGAGACAAGTGGATGAGTAGAATTTGCCTCATCCTCTGCCTTACAAAGGTGGTGGGGCTGCATAACTGGAGTAAACATCTTATTCTAGTTATTAAGCCAAGATCGAAAACACACGGTGAGGTACTCATCCCAAACCATATGACAGGCCAGTGAAGAGACTCATCTGAAGTGGAGATATTTTTGCTGGACCCTGTGATGTGGTCTCAGCCAGATTAGATTTGAAGGGAAACGTTGAGTTATTTAACCATTATATAAAGGGAAAAGTACACTGCCACTCACTACCTCACTCCCCATGAATAAAAGAGTAGACTGTCTGTTTCCTGGAGGACTAAGGAAGTAAAACCAACGTATTTCACAATGTTACCTCCAATCTGTCTTTTAATTATAACCATTATATAACCTTTTAAAACATAAAAGTATATTTCTGTCTGTATAAGTGATGATCTCATGAGGACTGAGGGAGTGAAATGGAGTGTGCTGTGTTAACAAGCTCTGGACCGGTGATCAACAGAGACATGGGTTAAGTTCTAAATGGTTCCCTATTCTCTATTTAGTGCACTAGAAAGCCAGCATCCCAGAGTCGCCACTTCACTGTTGACGTTGAGACTGGACAGAGGAACTCTGCCTAGAAGGCCAGCATCCCAGAGTCGCCTCTTCACTGTTGACGTTGAGACTGGACAGAGGAACTCTGCCTAGAAGGCCAGCATCCCAGAGTCGCCTCTTCACTGTTGACATTGAGACTGGTGTTTTGCAGGTACTATTTAATGAAGCTGACAGTTGGTCCATTTTACATTTTTTTACATTTACATTTACGTCATTTAGCAGACGCTCTTATCCAGAGCGACTTACAAATTGGATGTTTTTTTAATGGACAAAAAAATTGCTTTTCTTTCAAAACACAGACATTTCTAAGTGACCCCAAACTTTTGAACGTTACTGTAAATGTAAATGTATCTATTCTATTCTATTCTATATTTTTAGTCTATGCCACTCCGACATTGCTCATCCTAATATTTATATATTCCATTATAAATCCATTATTTTACTTTTAGGTTGGTGTGAATTGTGTGAATTGCTAGATATTACTGCACTGTTGGAGCTGGAAACACAAGCATTTTGCTAGCCCACAATAACATCTGCTGAATGTGTATGTGACTAATAAAATTGTATTTTATTTTGATTTCAATATCCACCATGTCAGTATAGCACTAATTAGTTTCTGCTGTGTCCAACAACCAGCGGCGAGTTTGGCATGTAAATCTTGGCGGGGCAAACTCAACCAATTGTTTTAGATGCATGCCAGCGAAGCCACTACACAACACAACACTAAACAATGCATTATGCACTATAACGGTGACAAACGGTGCACGCAAAATGTTATGGCCTAGATAAAGTTGTCTCGACAGTTTTCCTTTCAGAACCATGGAGTGAATCCTTACCACTGCTACACCTGGCTATCAGTGGCGCCTCATCTGGCAGCGAAAACCGTAGCTGATGTGGCTGACATAAATAAATATGGTGTCTACTGACTCCTTTTTGGATTTGTGTAACACGATAAGAACTGCATTCTCCTTCAATAATAATATATGCCGACATGAGTTTTGACTTTTGAACCATTTATGTTCAGAAAATTAATAATGTTATTCCTTATATCATCAACACTTAGCTCTAAGTATAAGCAAGTGCAAGCAATTGAGCTGCAACGAGGTAGGCCTATTCGTTCAGCACTTTTGAAGTGGACAGAAAGAAATTCAGATAGACGTTGTTTCAGATAAATTCAGCAAGATGTTGAGGACTTAACTTAATTTGTCTTCATGTCACCACAGAGAGCGAGAGAGAGAGCGAGAGATACGGACTCAGCGGATAGCCTACAATTTGAAGTATTTTATTATCTGGTCTAAAAAGGAAAGAAAACAATCAAAAGGAGGGGCTCAAGACGAAAGTAGTGCACTCTATAGGGAATAGGGTGTCAATTGGGATGTAGTCATGGACCACTGGCCTGAATATCCATCATGTCAGAAAAGCACTAATTAGCTTCTGCTGTGTCCAACAACCAGTGGTGATTTTAGCATGGACATCTTGGTGGGGCAAACTCAACCAATTATTTGAGATGTATGCCAGCAAAGCCACTACAGCCTTCTTGGATGGGCACTTCTACTGTAAATCTATGGTAGCACCCCAGGGGTTCTTGAACTGCTAGCTCTCCCGCAAATGTTGGTGCGGCAACAACAACAAAAAAGCGGTATGCATGCCAGCAAAGCCAATACACAACACTAAACAACACATTAACTGCACTATAACGCTGCCCACAAACTGTTAGGGCCTACATAAAGCTGTCCCAACAGCAGTCCCAACGTTTTACAACTGCTACACCTGGCTATCAGCGGAGCCTTGTCTGGCAGTGAAACAGTTCATTTGGCCTCATTTATTGCCTTTAAAAAACATAGCTGATATGGCTGACTTGCTTCAACAAATGTGGTTTCTAATGACAATTGAGATGTGCAAACTATGGCATAAGGGGACGAAAAACGGAAAAGAAGCAATCCATAATTTCGATTAAGACAATTAGCTATTTGTCTTAATTATCTATTTGTCTAAAGTGTTTAGCACTTTTTAAATGTACATGTTCAAGGTTTCAGGCTTGTTTCTTCCAAAACAAGTAAGAATAAGGAGTTTAAGTACTGGGACACACTATTGGAAATTTGTGTATGCGCGCGCGATATAGACAAGACGCATGTCACGATCGTCTGAATGAATGGGCCAAGGCGCAGCGTACTTAGAGTTCCACATGTTTAATAAATATGTAACTCACCAAACAGAAGAAAACGAAACGTGACGTTCTGGGCTGGGCTGCTCACAGGCATATACACAAAAACAAGATTCCACAAACAACAGTTGGGAAAAGCCTGCCTAAATATGATCCCTAATCAGAGATAACGATAGACAGCTGCCTCTGATTGGGAACCATACCAGGCCAACAAAGAAATAGAAAGCATAGATTGCCCACCCTAGTCACACCCTGACCTAACCAAATAGAGAATAAAAAGGATCTCTAAGGTCAGGGTGTGACAACGCAGCTGCTAATATTGGTTTCCTATTGAACATACTTCTTTCCGTATGAAATATTATAGCTTGATTACATTTTAGGGTATCTGAGGAGTCAATAGACCTGTATTTTGACTTGTTTTAACAATGTTTAGTGGTAGATTTTTGGATTCCATTCTCTGCATATTGAACGAGTGGATTACTCAAATCGATGGCACCAACTTAACAGATCTTTTGGGATATAAAGAAGGATTTTATCTAACAAAACAACACTCCATGTTACAGCTGGGACCCTTTGGATGACTAATCAGCAGAATATTTTTTTTAAAGTTTGTGAATGTTTCATCTCTATTTGTGAATTTATGAAACCTGTGCCGGTGGAAAAATATTTTGATGCGAGGTGCCATCCTCAAACAATTGCATGGCATGCTTTTGCTGTAATGGCTACTGTAAATCGGAAAGTGCCGTTAGATCAACAAGAATTTAAGCTTTCAACCGATATAAGACACTTGTATGTACATAAATGTTTAATATCCATAAT
Source organism: Oncorhynchus gorbuscha (assembly GCF_021184085.1). Classification (NCBI taxonomy): domain Eukaryota; kingdom Metazoa; phylum Chordata; class Actinopteri; order Salmoniformes; family Salmonidae; genus Oncorhynchus; species Oncorhynchus gorbuscha. The sequence goes on along the minus strand of NC_060175.1, from coordinate 26,538,741 downwards.
TATTTATTTGAATTGCGATCCCTACAGTTTCACCGGAAGTTGTCCTGCTAGCAGGACGCCTATCTCAGAGAGTTAACAGACAAGAGGACACAAAATGACCACGAGTCTCACAATACAGGCAACTCTTAGTGTTGAGCCTGTACAGCCATTCCATTTGAGAAAACCCAACTCTGCCTAGTTGCATAGGCTCAGGAAACGGTGACTCAGAGGTCTTTGGCGACTCTCTGGGAACCTCGGGTAGCCACAGGTTTTCTCGGCAACGGGGCCGTTGGGGACTTCCGGGATGCCTCGGAGGCGAGGTGGAAGCCTTGGACGGGCTAGCGAAATCGAATCTCCTCTCCCTCCGTCGTTCCCGTGATCCTGATGGTCAAGGCGATGAGGGAATCGAGATCCATCTAGGCTGCAAGCTCATCCTTAACCTCATCTGAGACTCTGTGTAGAAACATGTTGAACAGCGCTTCCTGGTTCCAGGTACTCTCAGCTGCCAACGTGTGGAAATCCACATCATAGTCTGCCACACTGCAGGAGTCCTGCTGAAGCTGGAGTAGCTTCCTGGCATGCCTCTCTCCTGGATAATGGGGCATCAAACACCTTCTTGACCTCTCCCACAAACTCCTCCAGACTGATTCATATGGTCGGCTGTTGCTCCCATACAGCTGTATCCCAGGCGAGCGCCCTCCCGGACATCAGCATGATAAGGTACACTATCTTAGAGCAGTCCGAGGCAAAGGAGGGTGGCTGAAGGTCAAAGATGAGGACACACTGAGCTAAAAACGCCAGACAGGTGCCCAGCTCTTCATTGAAGCATTCTGTGGGAGGTAAGCGGGATCCCGGGAAGGCGGAATGACCGCTGAGACGGCGCTGCTAACAGCCGAGTAACTGAGGAGCTGTGAGGTTACCGTCATAGTAGGCTGCATCCCAGACAACCCGCGGAATTGCTCCAGCAAGATGTCAAACGCCCAGTCATGGCGTTCGGCCAAGGTGTGGACCCCCTCCATAAGGCCACACAGCAATTTCTTGTGCCTACCAATGGTAGCTCCTTGGGAGGAGATGGCATTGCGCAGCTGGTCCGAGTCTGCTGGGTCAGTCAGGGCCAGTTCGTACTATCACGTTTCAGCTAAGACCCAAATGCAGACAACGTCGAAGTAACAACAGTTTATTAATCAAAAAGGGGCAGGCAAAAAACAGGTCAAGGGCAGGCAGAGGTCGTTAATTGAGATAGGTGGGGCAAAGATACAGGACGGCAGGCAGGCAGGCTCAAGAACAGGGCAGACAGAATGGTCAACACCTGGAAAACTAAGAAACGGGAACAATCGAGAGACAGGCGCAGTGGGAAAAACCATTGGTATGCTTGACGAAACAAAACGAACTGGCAATAGACAATCAGAGAACACAGGTATAAATACACAGGGGATAATGGGGAAGATGGGCGACACCTGGAGGGGGGTGGAGACAAACATAAAGACAGGTGACTAAAAGCAATGACTAAAATGACTCATTAACTAAATAAAAGGCGTGGTCAGCTCGAAGTTTGGAGTTTTTCTTATTCTATCTCGTTCGAAAGGTAGTGTTTTAATCTTTACAATAGAACACAATTAGCACACTGTATGTATGACCTTTAGTAAATATACATTTTTTGTTTTGTGAAGCATGCCTGACGACTACAATATCAAATCTGCCAGTCAAAAGAGCGGTTTGAACAGCATGAAGATAAAATGATGTGCACCCAAACGAAAACACAAAGTACAATATAAAAATGTTCATACATTTTGTTTAGTATGTGGGGGTCAGAATATTAATTGATATAGTCAGCGATCAAGACATCACCAACAAACTAACTTTGTCCAAGCACACCAAGACAGTTGTGAAGAGGGCACAACAACACCAAGATTTGGCATGAGTCCTCATATCCTCAAAAGGTTTTCCAGCTGCACCATCTAGAGCATCCTGACAGGTTGCATCAGTGCCTGGTTTTGCAACTGCTCAGTCTCCAACTGCAAGGCACCCTAACCATAGACTGTTTTCTCTGTTACCGCACGGCAAGCGGTATCGGAGCTCCAAGTCTAGGTCCAAGAGGCTTCGAAATAGCTTCTACCCCCAAGCCATAAGACTCCTGAGCAGCTAATCAAATGGCTACCCAGACTATTTGCATTGTCGTCCCCCCCCCTGGAATGCTGCTGCTACTCTCTGTTATTATCTATGCATAGTCACTTTAATAACTCTACCTACATGTATTGTTATTTACTACTGCTCTTTAATTATTTGTTATTCTTATCACTTACTTTTTTTAATAGGTATTTTCTTAAAACTGCATTGTTGGTTAAAACTCTTTTGGGATAGGGGGCAGCATTTTCACTTTTAAATGAATAGCGTGCCCAGAGTGAACTGCCTCCTACTCTGCCCCAGATGCTAATATATGCATATTAGTAGTAGTATCGGATATTAAACACTCTATAAAGGAGGAGGTCATGAGACCTGTTTGAGTCAGTCATCTGGCAGAGTGTCTTGGGCTTGTGACGCGCGCTCCCAACAGAGTTAGCTCTCGTTCCATGGCTTTTCTTCAGACATAGGAATTCTCCGGTTGGAACATTATTGATGTTTTATGTTACAAACATCCTAAAGATTGATTCCATACATCGTTTGACTTGTTTCAATGGACTGTAATGGAACTTTTGGACTTTTCCTCTGCTCGTGCGTCATGAAGTTGGATTACTGGGCTGACAACAAGGAGCTATTTGATTATAAATAATGGACTTTATGGAACAAATCAGTCATTTATTGTCAAACTGGGATTCCTGGAAGTGCCTTCCGATGAAGATCATCAAAGGTAAGTGAATATTTATTGTGTTATTTCTATCTTCTGTTGACTCCAAATGGGCGGATATTCCTCTGGCTGGATTGGGCTCTGAGCGCCGTTCTCAAATTATGCTTTTTCCGTAAAGTTTTTTTTAAATCTGAGACAGCGGTTGCATTAAGGTGTAGCCTATCTTTAATTCTGTGAATAACACTTGTATCTTTTATCAATGTTTATTATGAGTATTTCTGGAAAATCACTGGATGTTTTGGAATCAAAACATTACTGCACGTAATGTAAACTGAGATTTTTGGATATAAATATGCACATTATCAAACAAAACATACATGTATTGTGTAACATGATGTCCTATGAGTGTCATCTGATGAAGATCATCAAAGGTTAGTGATTAATTTTATCTATATTTCTGCTTTTTGGGACTCCTATCTTTGGCTGGAAAAATGTCTGTGTGTTTTTTTGACTTGGTGGTGATCTAACATAATCATATGTTGTGCTTTCGCTGTAAAGCATTTTTTAAATCAGACACGATGGGTAGATTAACAAGAAGTGTATCTTTCATTTGCTGTATTGGACATGTTAATATGTGAAAGTTACATATTTCAAAAAAATATTTTGGAATTTCGCGCTCTGCCCTTTCAGTGGAATGTTGTCGAGGGGTTCCGCTAGTGAAACGCCTGCCCTAGAAAGGTTCAGGACTTGATTTGAGACATAAATGGTAAAATAATGATGTGATGCTATGTCCAATCAACCAAAGAAATCAAACAATATGTTTCTAAAATGTCTCTTTTTTCTACCTATTTTGTATACTGAGCAGTCCTCCTATTGCCATACTGTGTCTTAATCACTGTCTTTATTCCCTTTCCCTACATATTAGCTTTCTTGGTTATTATTGTCATTATTATTCCCCTCCCTTTTTCCTAGATAGTTTGTTCCTTTTTCGGGCCTTTCTTGCCTCATTATGTAAAGTGTGTTGAGGCCTGTGTAAGATGATATTTAAATCAACTTATCTTGACTTGATCAGCATTCTCCACCACCAGGCCATCTTTTTATTAGTCTACCTGTTATAGATAGAAATGAGTCATTCTCTGGGGCATCCACTAATCTGTGCGTTTGGTTCTGAGATGTTGTTTCCTACCAACAGCTTCCAGTCCTTCCATGGAGAGAATACTCTAAATAGAGCACTGGCCATGATAACAAGTTGACAAGGGACGGCATCTCTTTTTGAAGAAATACATTTCAAAATGATTTGCAAATGTCAAACTAGCTGCATGTAGGCCTATAGGAGGACAGAGAAGATACGTTTCTCTCACTGCTTTTCTCTCTAGGCATGGATAAGATATTGCCATTATGATTCAATCAGAGGACTTAATGTCTCTGGCTCTGCCCCTCAGGTATTCTGCCTGGCCAGAAGAATGATTGTGCTATGTTGTGGCTCTGTAAAATATTGTCAGTGTAAGGGTTTTCTTCTGGTGAAAGAGAGGCGGACCAAAATGCTGCGTGGTGGTTATTCATGTTTTTAATAAAGACGATTATACATGAACAGACTATACAAAACAAGAAAAGTGAAAACCTAAACAGTCCTATCTGGTGCAAACACAGAAACAGGAACAATCACCCACAAAACCCAACACAAAACAGGCTACCTAAATATGGTTCCCAATCAGAAACAATGACTAGCACCTGCCTCTGATTGAGAACCATATCAGGCCAAACATAGAAATAGACAAACCAGACACACAACATAGAATGTCCACCCAGCTCACGTCCTGACCAACACTAAAACAAGGAAAACACATACGAACGATGGACAGAACGTGACAGTCAGGAACAGCTTGTGATAGCAAGGCATGTATCTTATCAGTTTTGCCTTTCAGATCATGATGAACATGATTATTTAGACAAGGGGGCATGTGATCCTAGATCAGCACTGATGCAGGTTCCCAAATCTCCACTCAACACCTTTTCAGTAGGCGTTGTGGACTCCACCAGATGGGCTCTGTAACTGGCAGGGTGCTGGCAGGGTTACCCAGGGCCGAGCTTAAGCACTCATAAACAGCTGTGAATCGGTGCCTGACGTTCTGACTGACGAGCATCTTAGTCAAATTGCCTTCTTTCAAGGTAATTGCATTGTACGGTGTCCGAAGTCAGAAATCAAACAAGATTCATGCAGAGAGCTCAGTCATTGGTTGGCAGAAAGCTCATCCCTTTGCTCTCACTTTCGTTGAGCAAGTTCATTCTATTTGGGAGGGAAGATTAGAGGTCACATTTGTTAGTCTGGTTTCGTTTGCACAATGACTGATTGGCCATTTTTATAGCGAACAAAACCTGAGTTTCATTCTGACCTGATGGTTTCATAATTGTGATACAAAAGGCATGTTCGAAATTGCTTTGAGGAAGTTTTCCTGTGTGATGTGTGTGGTCATATGATCAATAATTTGCATATGCTGCTGGTTATGACTTGTATCCTAACCTAGTCTTCTGAACATTTTAGTAAAGGACAGGAAGGCCTGACTCCACAGTACTTCAAATAACTATTCATTGCTTCAGTGAATCTTTCATCTACATGAAAGGTAGCACAGCATGCTTCACTCTTTTAAGGCAGAGAGTAAAACATGGGTATATAGTTTTGAAGTTTAGAGTACAGTGCAGTATATGCAAATGTAATCACTACATGAGTTATCGTCTGCTCCATATGGGTGGTATTAATTTGCATAACTTTAAATATTCTTATTTGAAACACTCCAGCTGGGAAGAAACAACATGTTGGCGATAGATTCTCATAGATTCTGAGTCATAATTTCCTGTGTACAAGAATTCACTGTAAACACATTTTTTTATATTCATTGAGGTCTGTGGTTGTAGCGTTAATGTAAAGGAAATGCATATTCTTCTTCTTCTTACTGTGACCTAAAATAACTTTGAACAGATGACTTACTCTGCAAGAGCACATCATGAAAATGCATGCCCATGTATTTCCCTCAGTTGAACTTGTCTAGAGGGCATGTACTAATTCAGACAATTACCTATAGTCCTACATTATTAAAGAGGCTATTTAAAGCTTGTGGCAATGTGATGTCTGTCAGGTGCCATCCAGAGTCTTAAACTGTAGAGTGTTGGGGCAATGCGATTTCTGTCTGATTCCTTCTGAGAACACTTTATCTTCCATAGCTGTTGCTAAGTGATAATTGATGCTTCCACATTGTGCTGTTTATTTCTGATTGTTTTCCAAATCTATGAAAGCAGATATACAATTTGTTGACACCCCAACACAGTACAGACTTGGATACACATTATCCAGAATGCTAATCAATAAAAATGTCTGTTCCATTCACTGGTCTGTTTAGCTTGGTTCCAGCAGATCATGTCATGCAGATTTGTTGGAAGCGCTCTCGTATTGTTACATCACCAACATTTCAAGAATAAAGGCGGTAACATGACAGCCGTTCTAAAAACCTGGCCAAACTCTCTAGACTTTTGGCTCTACTGCAATCCTAATGCAATTTTAGGTTTAATGAGTGTCAATGGGGAGGACAATGTCCCTCAATTCCTTTTCCATCATGGCTGACAGAACTGTTTTTTGTCCTCCCGCTAATGCAACAGTAAAGTATTCAGACCCCTTGACTTTTCCACATTTCGTTACATTACAGCCTTATTTTAAAATGGACCAAAAATATAATAATCCTCAGCAATCTACACACAATACCCCATAATGACACAGCAAAAACAGGTTTGTATAAATGTTTGCACATTTAATATAAATTAAAGACAGAAATAGCTTATTTACATAAGTATTCAGACCCTTTGCTATGGGACTAGGAATTGAGCTCAGGTGCATCCTGTTTCCATTGATCATCCGTGAGATATTCCTACAACTTGATTGGAGTCCACCTTTTATTGTTTTGTAGAATCTAAAGTGGTAAAATGTAACATACACAAGCATTACTACTAAAAATAAGCTTTCATCTTCTTCATCATCATCTTACAACCAAAGTCCTGAGCCATTACTTTGAAGATAGTTATTCTATAAAACATAATGTTGTTGATCCATCCTCAGTTTTCCCTATCACAGCCATGTAACTCTGTAACACCTCCTCCTGTTTCCATTACCCAGTCACATCCCCTTTTCCTTGGTTTAAAAAGCCATTCAGTGTTTTCCTCTGGAGCTCGATCTCTTTGTGTTTTAATCTCTCTGTCTCTCTCTCTCTCTATCTCTGTCTCTCTCAATCTCTCTCTCTCCCAATCTCTCGCCCTCTCTCTCTCTCTCTCTCTCTCTCTCTTTATACATATATCTCTCTCTCTCTCTCTCCCTCTCTATTTATACATATCTCCCTCTCTCTCTCTCTTTATACATATCTCTCTCTCTCTCTCTCTCTCTCTCTCTCTCTCTCTCTCTCTCTCTCTCTCTCTCTCTCTCTCTCTCTCTCTCTCTCTCTCTCTCTCTCTCTCTCTCCCTCTATACATATATATATATAGCTCTCTCTCTCTTCGGATTGAGCTCTCTTTTGTTTTTGTAACTACATGACACTTTGTGAGTATTGTTTTGTTATGGTGTTTGACTGTTTGTTTGATGGTGGGGAAAGGGGGTACCAAGACAAGTCGCCCATGGGCATACACTACCCGTAGGAATACTTTGTCTAAATACCCTAGTTAGAACTGGGCAGACCAGTTTGGTTAGTTAGTTAGTTGTATTGAAGTAGGCTAGTCTAGCTTAGGGGTGTTTTGGGATATTTGTTTCTTTCCTTGGGTCCAGCTCAGACCCTTTTCCTGCCCCCCCTTTACCGTGTGTGTTTAAAAATAAACCAAGTGTTTGACGGTAATGTAGTTATCTGTGGTTTTTCGTTCTCACTGTTACTTTGTCACTATTATACTTTGCATGAGTTATGTTACGGGTCTCGTTACCATCCCCCCCTAGACTGCCGGGCCAAAGGGATTCGTAACAGCCTGTTTTACAGTCACCAGCGGCTTCCTTCCTCTCCAGCAACTGAGTTAGGAAGAATGTCTGTATCTTTGTAGTGACTGAGTGTATCTGTTTCAAATCCACTGCTCAACTGAGGGACCTAACAATTATGTGTGAGGTACAGAGACGAGGTAGTCATTCAAAAAGCATGCAACTTATTATGTGACTTGTTCAGACAATGTATACTCCTGAACTTATTTAGGCTTGCCATTATAAAGGGGTTAAATAGTTATTAACTCAATACATTGTATTTTCATTTTTTATTCATTTGTAAATTTTTCAAAAACATTATTCCACTTAGACATTATGGAGTATTTTGTGTTGACCAGTGACAAAACAAGTATACAGTACTTAATCCATTTTAAATTTGGGCAGTAAGACAACAAAATGTGGAAAAATTCAAGGAGTTGAAAACTTTCTGAAGGCACATACTGTACACGATATGTCTAAAAGTTAGTGGATACCTGCTCGTTGAGAATCTCATTCCAAAATCATGCGGTTTAATATGGAGTTGGTCCTGCCTTTGCTATTTCCACTAGATGTTGGGGGATTGCTGCGAGGAATTGTTTCCATTAAGCCACAAGAGCATTAGTGAGATCGGGCACTGAAGTTGGGTGATTAGGCCTGGTTCGCAGTCGGTGTTCCAATTCATCCAAAGGTGTTCGAAGGGGTTGAGGTCAGGGCACTGTGCAGGCCAATCATGTTCTTCCACACTGATCTTGGCAAACCATTTCTGTATGGAACTCGCTTTGTGCATGGTGGCATTGTCATGCCGAAACAGGAAAGGGCCTTCCCCAAACTGTTATCACAAAGTTGGAAGCATAAAATAGTTAAATGTAATTGTATGATGAAGAGTTAAGATTTCCCCTCACTAAGTGGTCTAAACCGAATCATGAAATACAGCACCAGATAATTTTTCCTCCTCCACCAAACTTTACAGTTGGCACTATGCATTCAAGCAGGTAGCATTCTCCTGGCATCCGCCAAACCTAGATTCGATGGTGAAGCGTGATTCATTACTCCAGAGAACGCGTTTCCACTGCTCCACAGTCCAATGGCGGTGAGCGTTTCACAACTCCAGCAAACGCTTGGCATTGCGCAATGTGAACTCATGCTTGTGTGCGGCTGCTTGGCTATGAAAACCCATGTCATGAAGTTCATAACGAACAGCACTTGTGCTGACGTTGCTTTCATAGGCAGTTTGGAACTCGATACCCCATCTGGTTTGTGCTTAATGAGACTATAATTTGTTTTTCAACAGGACAATGACCCAACACACCTCCAGGCTGTGTAAGGGCTATTTGACCAAGGAGAGTGATGGAGTGCTGGACCAGATGATCTGGCCTCTACAATCACCCAACCTCAGCCCAATTGAGATGGTTTGGGATGAGTTGGACCACAGAGTGAAGGTAAGCAGCCAACAAGTGCTCAGCATACGTGGGAACTCCTTCAAGACTGTCGGAAAAGCATTCCTAATGAAGCTGGTTGAGAGAATGCCAAGAGTGTACAAAGCTGTCATCAAGGCAAAAGGTGGCTACTTTGAAGAACCTAACACTTTCTGGGTTACTACATGATTCCATATGTGTTATTTCATAGTTTTGATGTCTTCAATATTATTCTGCAATGTAGAAAATAATACGAATAAAGAAACACCCTTGAATGAGTAGGTGTGACCACACTTTTGACTGGTACTGTAAGTATTCAGACACTTTGCTATGAAACTCTAAATTGAGCTCAGGTGCATCCTGTTTCCATTGATCATCCTTGAGATGTTTCTACAACTGGATTGGAGTCCACCTGTGGTAAATTCCATTGATTAGACATGAGCTGGAAAGGCAATCACCTGTCTGTATAAGGTCCCACAGTTGATGATACATGTCAGAGCAACAACCAAACCATGAGGTGGAAGGAATTGTCTGTAGAGCGCCAAGACAGGACTGTGTCGAGGCACAGATCTTGGTAAGAGTACCAGAAAATGTCTCCAGCATTGAAGGTCCACAATAACACAGTGGCCTGCAACATTCTTCAATGGACGAAGTTTTGAACCACCAAGGCTCTTCTTAGAGCTGGCCACCCGGCCACATAGGGATGTTTTTCAGGGACTAGGAGACTAGTCAGGATTGAGGAAAAGATGAATGGAGCAAAGTACAGAGATCCTTGATGAAAACCTGCTCCAGAGCAGGTCAGGACCTCGGACTGGAGCGAAGGTTCACCTTCCAATCGAACATCGAGATCAAGTAATGACCCTAAACACAATTACCCTAAGCACACGGCCAAGACAACGCAAGAGTTTCTTTGGGACAAGTCTCTGAATGTCTTTGAGTGGCCCAGCCAGAGACCATACTTGAACTCAATCGAACATCTCTGGAGAGACCTGACGATAGCTGTGCAGCAACGCTCCTCATCCAACCTGATGGGGCTTGAGAGGCTCTGCAGAAAAGAATGGGAGAATTTCCCCTAATACAGGTTTGCCAAGCTTGTAGCGTCATACCCAAGAAGACTCACTGCTGTAATCTCTGCCAAAGGTACTTCAACAAAGTACTGATTAAAGGGTCTGAATAAATTACCAAACATTTCTAAAAACCTGTTTTTGCTTCGTCCATTATGGGGTATTGTGTGTAGATTGATGGGGGAAAATGTGGAAAAAGTCAATGGGTCTGAATCATTTCCGAATGCACTCTGTCTTAAAGATCACTCTGAACATCGTGAATAACAATTGATGTCAAGTGTGTGTTCCAGTTGCACCCGATTACTTTTGACAAGGGCCTATAGTGCTCTGGTCAAAATCAGTCCACTATAGGGACCCTGGTAAAATGTGGTAACCTATTTAGGGAATAGGGGTCATTTGGGACCTGACCAAGTGAGTTCAAAATAGTGTATTATAGTCTTTAGAGTTAGTGGCAACCTTTTCAATAGTAGCATTTATCTCAACTACTGTATACTGAAGATACGTGTCTGTCGGCACATTGGACTGGGGAAATACACAAACATCTAACCTGGTCTCAGATCTGTTTGTGCCATATTCGGTCTGACAATGGCCATTATAGGAGTCGGCGAGAAGGACAAACAGATCTGGGACCAGGCTAAGAAAATACTGAATGTTGGAATGACATAAGCTTCTCCACACTTCTGAAAATATCAGTATCATCTCTTACCACTGAGCATATCTAGGAGAAGGGCCTTCCTTATTGTTCTCTCAAAAACAACACTAGAAAGGAGTCCCAAACCACACTATTTTAGTGCACTACTTTTGACCAGTGGTGACCATAGTGCTCTGGTCAAAAGTAGTACACTATATAGTGATAGGGTGCAATTTGGGACATAGCCTAGGACTGTCTCATTACTGCAACCATGTCTCACAATGTGCTCTCCTCACCACACATTCCTGATAAAATAAACATTTTGATTGGAAAATTAAATTTACAGAATGCCTAGTGGGGGGATAAGATGTTGGGTAATCTCGAGCCTTGTAGTCATATGGAACACAATACAATTCCCATTTTCCATGTTTTACACATTCTCCTTTTGAATTGTACTGTAGCTAAAAGCTGGCTGAAGCTTATTTCTTCCTTCATCCTGTCTATATCTAACAGGTAGTTAACCCACTGTTAGATAGGCCATCATTGAAAATAAGAATGTGTTCTTAACTGACTTGCCTAGTTAAATAAAGGTAAATAATAATGAACAAAGTCAAAGAAAATGTACAAATAATATTTGCTTAATATATCTTTCAAATGGTCCAGGCCAGTGTTTCCCGCATTCGATTCACTTAACAATTGAATACAGTCCTAGGGTGATTCCACACCACGATAGTAGCTGTGAGTGGGTAAAATTATTGGGGAAGCAAAGCAATTAACAAATTGTCATATTACAACCAATGTGTTGTGATAATTGCATTGTTTGCTCTATAACCTGTTAGTTCATATGCCTTGCCACCATGATATATAGGCCTAAGGCCGAGACAATAAGAAGACACAGTGGCAGAGTAAATTCAACCACACCTTTGTTTGATCACAAAACTGGAGAGCAACATCCACATAGCATATTGCATGTAACAAACAGTTACAGTGACTTACTAATAACTACAGCATGGTCAAGCAACATTTCACGGACTTCTAAACAAGCATTGTTTTAGAACCACGGAGAGTGACCGCAAGTCGCAAATGAAACAGGAGCATTCTCACTATTCCAGCACCATTTCCACTAGAATTTCAACTAGAATTTCAACATCACCTATGCTTAGTCTATTACAGTGACAACTAAAAGATACCCCAAAAATATTTTGTCCAATCAACATAAGGTAAATGTCCAATGGAACTGGTGTGTGTGTGTGTGTGTGTGTGTGTGTGTGTGTGTGTGTGTGTGTGTGTGTGTGTGTGTGTGTGTGTGTGTGTGTGTGTGTGTGTGTGTGTGTGTGTGTGTGTGTGTGTGTGTGTGTGTGTGTGTGTGTGTGTGTGTGTGTGTGTGTGTGTGTGTGTGTTTGCAAGTAGAAGAAATCATGTTGACACACACTAGATGTAACAAAGTTGCCATGTCTGTCTAGCATCAACCCTCCATATTTTGGCGTGTGTGTGTGTGTGTGTGTGTGTGTGTGTGTGTGTGTGTGTGTGTGTGTGTGTGTGTGTGTGTGTGTGTGTGTGTGTGTGTGTGTGTGTGTGTGTGTGTGTGTGTGTGTGTGTGTGTGTGTGTGTGTGTGTGTGTGTGTGTGTGTGTGTGCTCATGCTAGCTAGGTCCTTTAAATACATTTTGTTTTTCCATATTCCGTCTATCCTGTCTCCATCATCCCCATTCTGCAATAAAGGTTCTGTTTTAATGTCCTCTCGAGGAGGTTCAGGGCACTTGGAGCCAAAGATAGACATTTTACAATATATGACAGGTGGGATGCACATGCATCAGGTGCACATGGACTGCATCCCAAATGGCAACCTATTCCCTATATTGTGCACTACTTTAGACCAGAGACCTTTGGGTCCAGGTCAAAAGTAGTGCACTCTAATTTGCCATTTGGACACAACCATGATGAGTACAGCAGCTCACTGAGCTTTACTCTTAATTTAACACATTAACCTTTGATGTCTTTGGCAAACCCTTGCCATAACAAATAAACACATCTATGGAGGGGCAGTAATGACCACTCCTCCAGGGCAGCACGCCTCATTAGTTGCTTGAGACAGATGGTAAACATAATGGAGTAGATAGCTAGCACACTCAAGATTTCATTATAAGTTACTAGATTTAAAATCATAATTTTTTAATGGAACCACACTGAAGACCACTGTCAGGACCTTCTTTGCCTGCATTGTGGATAACATAGTGCCACCGACGCGGCCCGCTCCCAAAGAATCTGGGCTCTCATTCTCTGTGGCCGACGTCAGTAAAACATTTAAACATGTTAACCCTCGCAAGGCTGCCAGGCTAGACGGCATCCCTTGTCGCGTCCTCAGTGCATGCGCAGACCAGCTGGCTGGAGTGTTTACGGACATATTCAATCTCTCCCTATCCCAGTCTGCTGTCCCCACTTGCTTCAAGATGTCCACCCTTGTTCCTGTACCAAAGAAAGCCAACATGACTGAACTAAATGACTATTGCCCCGTAGCACTCACTTCTGTCATCATGAAGTGCTTTGAGAGGCTAGAGGATCATATTACCTCTACCTTACCTGACACCTTAGTCCCACTTCAATTTGCTTACCGCCCCAATAGATCCACAGACGATGCAATCGCCATCACACTGCATGCTGCCCTATCCCATCTGGATAAGATGAATACCTAAGTCAGAATGCTGTTCGTTGACTATAGCTCAGCCTTCAACACCATAGTACCCTCATTATTAAGGTCATCATTAAGGTCAGGGTCCTGGGTCTGAACCTCGCCCTGTGCAACTGGGTCCTGGTCTTCCTAACGGGCCACCCCCATGTGGTGAAGGTAGGAAACAACATCTCCACTTCACTGATCCTCAACACAGGGGTACCACAAGGGTCCATGCTCAGCCCCCTCCTGTTCTCCTTGTTCACCCATGACTGCATGGCCACGTACGCCTCCAACTCAATCATCAAGTTTGCAGAAGACACAACAATAGTAGGCCTGATTACCAACAATGAAGTGACAGCCTACAGGGAGAAGGTGCAAATAACTTCTCCCTCAACGTCAACAAAACAAAGGAGCTGAATGTGGACTTCAGGAAACCAAACCTCGTCCTCAGAGGGAGCATGCCCCTATCCACATCGACAGGACCACAGTGGAGAAGGTGGAAAGCTTAAAGTTCCTTGGCCTTCAAAACACCGACAATCTGAAATGGTCCACCCACACAGACAGTGTGGTGAAGAAGGTGCAACAGTGCCTTTTCAACCTCAGAAGGCTAAAGAAATTTGTTTTGGCCCCTAAGACCCTCAGAAACTTTTACAGATGCACAATTGAGAGCATCCTGTCGAGCTGTATCACCACCTGGTATGGCAACTGCACCGCCCGCTACCACAGGGCTCTTCAGAGGATGTTACTGTCTGTCCAACGCATCACCAGGTGCACACTGCCTGTCCTCCAGGACACCTACAGCACCCGATGTCACAGGAAGGCCAAAAAGATCATCAAGGACATCAATCACCGGAACCACTGCCTGTTCAACCTGTTATCATCCAGAGGCAAGGTCAGTACAGGTGAATCATAGCTGGGACCGAGAGACTGAAAAACAGCTTCTATCTCAAGGCCATCAAACTGTTACATAGCCATCACTATCCAGTCTCCACCCAGTACCCTGCCCTGAGCTTAGTCACTGTCACTAGCCAGTGATCACCCGGTTACTCATCCCTGCACCTTAGAGGCTGCTGCCCTATGTACATAGACATGGAATCACTGGTCACTTTAATAATAGAACACTGGTTACTTTAATAATAGAACACTGGTTACTTTAATAATGTTTACACACTATTTTATCCATTTCATATGTATATACTTTATTCTAGTCAAGGCCATCCTATTCAACTATTGTTGTACATATAGTATTCTATCCACGTATTCTTCAGATATAGTATATATTCTGTCCACATACTGTCCATAATGTTTATACATCCCATCATATATTTATACTCCAACTCCGACATTGCTCGTCTTATTATTTCTATATTTTTTAATTCCATTCTTTTACTTTTAGATTTATGTCTATTGTTGTGTATTGTCAGATATTACTGCACTGTTGGAGCTAGGTATACAAGCACTTCGCTGCACTTGCAATTACATCTGCTAAATATATGTATGCTGCCAATAACATTTGATTTGATTTAAATCGCCCAGTAACTGACGTGAATGATTGCAGTTGCTGATTTCACTGTTATTTTTTCAGTTACTGCAAACATGACACCCCATTTTCTCCAAAACACAACACAGTGGACGCAGGATATTTGTCCACATGATACAGCATGTTTTTAATGATTCGAAAATGTCAACACATTTTTGACCAAATGTGCAGTTACTGCTCTTTTGCTTTGTAGGGTAATATTATATACAGTGCCTTGCGAAAGTATTCGGCCCCCTTGAACTTTGCGACCTTTTGCCACATTTCAGGCTTCAAACATAAAGATATAAAACTGTATTTTTTTGTGAAGAATCAAAACAAGTGGGACACAATCATGAAGTGGAACGACATTTATTGGATATTTCAAACCTTTTTAACAAATCAAAAACTGAAAAATTGGGCGTGCAAAATTATTCAGCCCCTTTTCTTTCAGTGCAGCAAACTCTCTCCAGAAGTTCAGTGAGGATCTCTGAATGATCCAATGTTGACCTAAATGACTAATGATGATAAATACAATCCACCTGTGTGTAATCAAGTCTCCGTATAAATGCACCTGCACTGTGATAGTCTCAGAGGTTCGTTAAAAGCGCAGAGAGCATCATGAAGAACAAGGAACACACCAGGCAGGTCTGAGATACTGTTGTGAAGAAGTTTAAAGCTGGATTTGGATACAAAAAGATTTCCCAAGCTTTAAACATCCCAAGGAGCACTGTGCAAGCGATAATATTGAAATGGAAGGAGTATCAAAACACTGCAAATTTACCAAGACCTGGCCGTCCCTCTAAACTTTCAGCTCATACAAGGAGAAGACTGATCAGAGATGCAGCCAAGAGGCCCATGATCACTCTGGATGAACTGCAGAGATCTACAGCTGAGGTGGGAGACTCTGTCCATAGGACAACAATCAGTCGTATATTACACAAATCTGGCCTTTATGGAAGAGTGGCAAGAAGAAAGCCATTTCTTAAAGATATCCATAAAAAGTGTTGTTTAAAGTTTGCCACAAGCCACCTGGGAGTCACACCAAACATGTGGAAGAAGGTGCTCTGGTCAGATGAAACCAAAATTTTACTTTTTGGCAACAATACAAAACGTTATGTTTGGCGTAAAAGCAACACAGGTCATCACCCTGAACACGCCATCCCCACTGTCAAACATGGTGGTGGCAGCATCATGGTTTGGGCCTGCTTTTCTTCAGCAGGGACAGGGAAGATGGTTAAAATTGATGGGAAGATGGATGGAGCCAAATACAGGACCATTCTGGAAGAAAACCTGATGGAGTCTGCAAAAGACCTGAGACTGGGACGGAGATTTGTCTTCAAACAAGACAATGATTCAAAATATAAAGCAAAATCTACAATAGAATGGTTCAAAAATAAACATATCCAGGTGTTAGAATGGCCAAGTCAAAGTCCAGGCCTGAATCCGATCGAGAATCTGTGGAAGGAACTGAAAACTGCTGTTCACAAATGATCATCCAACCTCACTGAGCTCGAGCTGTTTTGCAAGGAGGAATGGGAAAAAATTTCAGTCTCTCGATGTGCAAAACTGATAGAGACATACCCCAAGCGACTTACAGCTGTACTCGCAGCAAAAGGTGGCGCTACAGAGTATTAACTTAAGGGGGCTGAATAATTTTGCACGCCCAATTTTTCAGTTTTTGATTTGTTAAAAAAGTTTGAAATATCCAATAAATGTTGATCCACTTCATGATTGTGTCCCACTTGTTGTTGATTCTTCACAAAAAAATACAGTTTGATATCTTTATGTTTGAAGCCTGAAATGTGGCAAAAGGTCGCAAAGTTCAAGGGGGCCGAATACTTTCGCAAGGGCAAGGCACTGTATATATACAAAAATGTTTTACTATGGTCACGGCCAGGTGCACATAATTCTCTTTTTTTTATTTGATTTTTGTGCTATTTCCTCCTGTCTCAGCCTCCAGTATTTATGCTGCAGTAGTTTATGTGTCGGGGGGCTAGGGTCAGTTTGTTTATCTGGAGTACTTCTCCTGTCCTATTCGGTGTCCTGTGTAAATCTAAGTGTGCGTTCTCTAATTCTCTCCTTCTCTCTTTCTTTCTCTCTCTCGGAGGACCTGAGCCCTAGGACCATGCCTCAGGACTACCTGACATGATGACTCCTTGCTGTCCCCAGTCCACCTGGCCGTGCTGCTGCTCCAGTTTCAAATGTTCTGCCTTATTATTACTCGACCATGCTGGTCATTTATGAACACATTTGAACATCTTGGCCATGTTCTGTTATAATCTCCACCCAGCACAGCCAGAAGAGGACTGGCCACCCCACATAGCCTGGTTCCTCTCCAGGTTTCTTCCTAGGTTGTGGCCTTTCTAGGGAGCGTTTCCTAGCCACCGTGCTTCTACACCTGCATTGCTTGCTGTTTGGGGTTTTAGGCTGGGTTTCTGTACAGCACTTTGAGATATCAGCTGATGTACGAAGGGCTACATAAATACATTTGATTTGATTTGATTTGACAAACACTGCTGTAGCTCGGCCACCTTCCACCGCAGATGCGGAAGACCGACATGCAGTGGATTGAGACACAGCCCATGCTAAACGTGTTAAAATCAAACACAACTGTCACAGGACTATGTTTCACCAGTCACTTGTATAGTAACAGTTGAGAAACACTGTACTATAGTTGTCTGTGTTATGTGTCAGTAGCACATAACATAGGCAACATGTTGTTTCCATTTAAAAAGCAGTCTCAAACTACTCCTTGTCAATGCTATACATCCTGGCCCTTGTTCAAAGCATTCCACTTGATACTGTCCTTTGAACCCAAAGTCCAACTCGTAGTGTCCAAAAGGCCTTAAAATGAATGATTTTACAATGTAGTTTGAAGTTTTAAACCATCAACCTTGATACATAAATATTCCATCCAGGTTCCAATCATGATTGTGGCAATCAAAGAACGAACTGAGTTGATTCAGTCTGTGTGATGTGTCTGAGGCCATGCCTGTGTCCCAAATGTCACCCTATTATCTATATTGTGCACTACTTTTGACCAGAACCCATCCTACTATATAAGGGAATAGGGTGCCATTTGGGAAAGACCCATGTCTCTGAGCTGATCACACAGTAACCTGGATGTCAGTCTCGTCTCGGCTTCAATCAGCCTCTTTCCTTTGATGATACAGCTTGCTAATGCATGCAGAGAAACACACTGAAACAGACTGGTATCTCCATAGGTTAATCATAAAATGCCCTTGAATTTTACAGCTGAGATGTCCATACCAAATATTGCATGGCTGGCAAAGATTTGTTAAGGAGTGAGACCATTCAAACGTTCTACCAAAAGCAGCAACTGTAGAGAAGAAAGTTACATTCAAAAGAGCTTAAGGAACATTGGAGAAGTGCATGCTGCCCTTATGTCGACTACTTTGTTAATTCATGTGAATAAAATAACACAGCAGTCTTGTATGCCTAAAGTGTAACACGAACCCACAAATATTGTGTGGCTTTGCAGCGGAACAAGGTGTTGAGAAAATTTAAGAAAGAACTGAGAGGAGAGAAATTGAGTTATACTTGCCACTTAATTTCAATCAGTATACGATTACCCTTAAACTTATTTTTTGTTGTACTTCCTCTCTTTCTAAACTTGTCAGTAGAACATCAGAAAATAGAGAGGGATATATACAGTGTACAGTGTATATACAGTATATACAGTGAGGGGAAAAAGTATTTGATCCCCTGCTGATTTTGTACGTTTGCCCACTGACAAAGAAATGATTAGTCTATAATTTTAATGGTAGGTTTATTTGAACAGTGAGAGAGGAAAACAAAACAAAAATCCTGAAAAATGCATGCCAAAAATGTTATGAATTGATTTGCATTTTAATGAGGGAAATAAGTAATAAATAAGTCTTTAAAACTTGTTTTTCAACCACTCCAAATTGTTCTTGTTAACAAACTATAGTTTTGGCAAGTCGGTAAGGACACCTACTTTGTGCATAACACAAGTAATTTTTCCACAATTGTTTACAGACAGATTATTTCACTTATAATTCACTGTATCATAATTCCAGTGGGTCAGAAGTTTATATACACTAAGTTGACTGTGCCTTTAAACAGCTTGGAAAATTTCTGAATATGATGTCACGGCATTAAAAGCTTCTGAAAGGCAAATGGACATAATTTGAGTGAATGGGAGATGTACCTGTGGATGTATGTCAAGGTCTACCTTCAAAATCAGTGCCTCTTTGCTTGACATCATGGGATATTCAAAAGAAATCAGCAAATACCTCAGAAAAAAATGTAGACCTGCACAAGTATGGTTCATCCTCTGAGAAATGTCCTAACGCATGAAGGTACCAGGTGAAGGTACCAAGATCTGCTCAAACAATAGTACGCAAGTATAACACCATGGGCCCATGTAGCCGTCATACCGCTCAGGAAGGAGACGCGTTCTCTCTCCTAGAGATGAACGTACTTTGGTGCGAAAAGTGCAAATCAATGGAAACAGGAGGAGGTGGAAACAAGAGGAGGTGTGTCTTCTGATTGATGACTGCATGGTGACTGATGATTGCCACCTGTGAGGAGGGGAGAAGGAGAGAAAAGAAATACACACACATAGGGTACCTGTATCCGTAACACAGGCGAATGGCGACTTCAAAACAGTTACAGAGTTGAATGGCTGTGCCTTGCTTGTTAGAATAATGTGGCCTGTTGGGAAATCAAAATCAGATAATTAAATCAGAACTAATGCTTCAGTGTATGGAGTGCATTACTGAACATTAACAATATAATGCTTAATGTAACTGTCCAGTTAAAATGTAACTTTTAGAAGTTCATAATGTTGTTGACTCATCTTATACTTGTATTTGTGGCCAAAGCATGAATTGGAGAAAAAATGATTGGTATATGCCCACGCCATTCTGTTGTTGGCATACACCACACCATTCTGTTGTTGGCATACACCACACCATTCTGTTGTTGGCATACACCACACCATTCTGTTGTTGGTATACACCACACCATTCTGTTGTTGGCATACACCACACCATTCTGTTGTTGACCTACACCACACCATTCTGTTCCGGGTTGGAGCGAGCGGTCGCATCGGCACTTCGCTCCGCAGGTAGTATAACTTTTCATTACATTTCATTATAGTACAACGGTTTGATTTGTCTAATCTTAGCAATTTCTTCTTAGCTAGCTATATAGCCGTCTTTGTATCAAAGATAATTGCGTAGTTATCGTATTTCGTCGTCCTAACGTAGTCTTCACTTCACTGCTCTGCCCAGCAGCCTGCTAGCAAACGTCCACCGATTAGCAGCACTGTAGCACTGTAGAAACTATTACACTCAACTAAACGACTTGATTAGTGTAGTGTTAGCTAGCTACATAGCTGTCTTTGCTGTCTTCGTATCCAAGATAATTGTGTAGTTTAGAGTGTGTAGTCTTACAGTGATTATCTTAATTTACCGAGGTTAGCTAGCCAGCTATTTGTCGTCCTTAACGTAGGAGACTCTGCTAGCTAGCCAACAGCTAGCCAACAGCTAGCCAACAGCTAGCCAACGTCTACTGAATAGAACTCAACAACCCGGTCGCATTCATAGGTAGTATCACATTTTCATTTCATGTCATTACAGTACAACGGTTTGATTTGTTTGACCGTAGCTAGCTACTTAGCTAGCTACATAGCCGTCTTTGTATCAAAGATAATTGTGCAGTCTGGAGCGATTTTCTAGGTTAGCTAGCCAACTATTGTCGTTCTCTTAACGCAACGTAACGTAAACAACACTGCTAGCTAGCCAGCTAGCCCCCGAATAGCAGCACTGTTGAAACTATTACACTGAACGGAACGACTTGATTAGTGTAGTGTCAACAACGCAGCCACTGCCAGCTAGCCTACTTCAGCAGTACTGTATCATTTTAATCAATTAGATTCTTGCTACGTAAGCTTAACTTTCTGAACATTCGAGACGTGTAGTCCACTTGTCATTCCAATCTCCTTTGCATTAGCGTAGCCTCTTCTGTAGCCTGTCAACTATGTGTCTGTCTATCCCTGTTCTCTCCTCTCTGCACAGACCATACAAACGCTCCACACCGCGTGGCCGCGGCCACCCTAATCTGGTGGTCCCAGCGCGCACGACCCACGTGGAGTTCCAGGTCTCCGGTAGCCTCTGGAACTGCCGATCTGCGGCCAACAAGGCAGAGTTCATCTCAGCCTATGCCTCCCTCCAGTCCCTTGACTTCTTGGCACTGACGGAAACATGGATCACCACAGACAACACTGCTACTCCTACTGCTCTCTCTTCGTCCGCCCACGTGTTCTCGCACACCCCGAGAGCTTCTGGTCAGCGGGGTGGTGGCACCGGGATCCTCATCTCTCCCAAGTGGTCATTCTCTCTTTCTCCCCTTACCCATCTGTCTATCGCCTCCTTTGAATTCCATGCTGTCACAGTTACCAGCCCTTTCAAGCTTAACATCCTTATCATTTATCGCCCTCCAGGTTCCCTCGGAGAGTTCATCAATGAGCTTGATGCCTTGATAAGCTCCTTTCCTGAGGACGGCTCACCTCTCACAGTTCTGGGCGACTTTAACCTCCCCACGTCTACCTTTGACTCATTCCTCTCTGCCTCCTTCTTTCCACTCCTCTCCTCTTTTGACCTCACCCTCTCACCTTCCCCCCTACTCACAAGGCAGGCAATACGCTCGACCTCATCTTTACTAGATGCTGTTCTTCCACTAACCTCATTGCAACTCCCCTCCAAGTCTCCGACCACTACCTTGTATCCTTTTCCCTCTTGCTCTCATCCAACACCTCCCACACTGCCCCTACTCGGATGGTATCGCGCCGTCCCAACCTTCGCTCTCTCTCCCCCGCTACTCTCTCCTCTTCCATCCTATCATCTCTTCCCTCTGCTCAAACCTTCTCCAACCTATCTCCTGATTCTGCCTCCTCAACCCTCCTCTCCTCCCTTTCTGCATCACCACCTTCCGGAGACACCTGAAACCCCACCTCTTTAAGGAATACCTAGGATAGGATAAGTAATCCTTCTCACCCCCCCCCCTTTAAGATTTAGATGCACTATTGTAAAGTGACTGTTCTACTGGATGTCATAAGGTGAATGCACCAATTTGTAAGTCGCTCTGGATAAGAGCGTCTGCTAAATGACTTAAATGTAAATGTAAATGTAATGGCATACACCACACCATTCTGTTGTTGGCATACACCACACCATTCTGTTGTTGACATACACCACACCATTCTGTTGTTGACATACACCACACCATTCTGTTGTTGGCATACACCACACCATTCTGTTGTTGGCATACACCACACCATTCTGTTGTTGGCATACACCACACCATTCTGTTGTTGGCATACACCACACCATTCTGTTGTTGGCATACACCACACCATTCTGTTGTTGGTATACACCACACCATTCTGTTGTTAGCATACACCACACCATTCTGTTGTTGGCATACACCACACCAAAACAGAAAAGCTGCTTTTCGACATACTTATTTTAACTAGGCAAGTCAATTAAGGACAAATTCTTATTTACAATGACAGCCTAGGAACAGTGGGTTAAACACCTTGTTCAGGAGCAGAGATTTGATCTTGCAATCTTTTGGTTACTAGTCCAACACTCTAACCACTAGTCTACCTGCCACCCCAAAGTTAATAAAATATTTTTGAAAGGAAAACTGATTCACTCATATTGTAATTAATTATACGTCATATTTAATACAAATCTGGAAACACTGGACAAAAAGCTTTAAGCTTGTGGAAGTGCTATATGGAGTTCATCATATCAAATCAAACGTGTGAGTACTGCATCATGCAGTATCAAATTCTAACTTAAAGCTATAGACTTCTTATTTGCACTGCTGAGACATACATCGTGTGATAGAATCGGTTGAGTATTTTGCAGGGTGGTAGGGAGGAACCATACCAATGAGCATACCTATGATGTGGTCTTGTACGGCGCAGATGGTAAAGCATTGCATTGTTGCAGCCAGGGTTGTGGGTTCAATTCCTGGGGCCAAACAAGTCAAATGTATGCACACATGACATTAAGTGGCTTTGCATCTGCTAAATGGAAATTATTATATTATGTGACCATGAAAACAATCAGCTGAAACTGACCTAGTTGACTAAACAGACCACATTATCAGATGATTCCATTGTTTTGTTTTCACCAAACAATCCACATGGAAATAATTTTCAATAACAACCAGTTCTGGCGACAACATTTTTTTTCTTCTATAGTTTCAAGTGCACATGCAAAACTGTATACTTTTCTTGATTGCCTCATGAGAATTAGTTTTCTCTAAACAAGAAAACCACAGAAACTAAATCTGACACAAGCTCAACATTATCCCTCTGGATGACAGCAAATACTTAGGATCAACTACATTAAACAATAGAGCAAAGCCTAAGCCCTACATTATAGCAAGAGACTGAAAATTATGGAGACTGTGTCACCCCAATAAAAAGTTACACATTAACTGATATTGTCAGGGATTTGTAGAACAAAGTAAGGGATTGTGAGGATATTGTCTAGGCTATAAGCCTAATATATTTAAAATTACATTTGAAAGATTAAATATAGCAAGTGAATGTGTTGCGTATTGCCTTCAGTCAGTGGACATACAGCACAGAGCTTGTAGCTCTTGATTCAGTGGTAAACAGAAAGATGATTTCTCTGTGTGTCTGTGGTTAGTTCCCATAATTCATGTCACAACTCAAAGACAGGGTGGTGGATTAGGATAGCACATTTAATAAATAACCTGTGCCTGCCAGGTTAGGGTTAAAACAAAAATGTGAAACGTTTGGCGAGGCCCGAGGAAAGGGTTGGTAAACCCTATGTAACAGTATAACTTTAGACCATCCCCTTGCCCATACCCGGACGCGAACCAGGGATGCTCTGCACACATCAACAACTGACACCCACGAAGCATCGTTACCCATAGCTCCACAAAAGCCACGGCCCTTGAAGAGCATGGGGAACCACTACTTCAAGGTCTCAGAGCAGGTGATCACCGTGGTCACCGATTGAAATGCTATTTAGCGAGCACCACCGCTAACTAAGCTAGCTGTTTCACATCCGTTACACCTACTCTATGGCTCTACAGCTGGCACGTGCCTGGCAGGATGAGGGGAGGGGGGGCGACAAGGAAGGAGGTGACAAGTGTCAAACACACCTGTCACTGTGCCAGACTCTCTACACAGGGGAACACATGGCACAGAGTTCAGAACAGAGAGCAACAGCAGGAAGTGATTGAGAGCTACAGTGTCTCTCTAAAACAATACTTTCCTCCACCATGGTGCATCGCTTTGCTGTATATTTTATGTTTTACATTTTTTTAACCTTTATTTAACTAAGAAAGTCAGTTAAAAATAGCAGCACAATATTGCTTAGAATTAAGGGCAATGGTGACCTCATTAAGGTTGCAATGACACATCTATAACCTGAGCGGAAACCAGATTGCATACCCGAGAGAATGCTATAGACATCAAGAAAGACAGTCAGTTGATTATTGATTATGTTGATCAAGTTTTTCCAACACCTTTGATAAACAGGTCAAAATAGAAATAGGCCTATAGTTAGCGTCAGCTTGAACTCCCCCTTGAAATAAAGGATGAACCGTGGCTGCCTTCCAAGCAATGGGAACCTCCCCAGAAAGGAGAGACAGGTTAAAAAGGTCAGAGATAGGCTTGGCAGTGATAGGGGCAGCAACCTTAAAGAAGAAAGGGTTTAAACCATCTGAACCAGATGGTTATTTGGGGTTTAGTTTAAGGAGCTCATTTATCACCTCGGACTCGGAGAAACTTTGTAGAGGGGCAGGGGGAAAAGAGTGAGAAGCATCGGGGATAGTCACATTAGAAGGGGTGGGAGATGAGGAAATGTTGGACGGGCAAGGAGGCATGTGTAACAGTATAACTTTAGACCATCCCCTCGCCCATACCCAGGCGCGAACCAGGGACCCTCTGCACACATAAACAACAGCCACCGACGAAGCATCGTTACCCATCGCTCCACAAAAGAGGCTTTTTGTGCTATACCTTCCACCTTGTGGATTTACCTTTTTTGTCTTGGAGGATTACCTTTGTTCTTGTGGAATTCCTTTTGAGGTACTGCTGTGTCTGCCTCATCTTCTGGGTTCTGCCAACTATTCGTGGCTCAGTTGGTTAAGTGACTGGAGACCCGGGTTCGTAACTGGGTCCTGACAGTAACAACCTCATAATCAACATTAAGGGACATGGGCAGCTGTGAGGAGGAAGTTTTATTCTCCAGGGGCCTCATTTATAAAAATGTTCTTAGATTTATACTTGAACTTAGTCGTAAGATCATTTCTGATGGTGTGCTTGCGTTTCGATTCATAAAAGATACTGAGCATGAAAAACCTTGTTTACGCAGGTTCTATAAGAAGCCCATTTATAACTTATGCACCTGTGATCTATAAATCTCAATTAACTTCAAATTGACGGCACCTGAAATTGCCTAACAATCAGCGATTTCCTCTTACAGAATGCTTGCACAAATTAGGGTTTAGTCAGGAATAGCCATGGACCAAAAGAGAAAAGCAAACTTTTTGTAAGACGAGATCACGGCGATGGTAGAGGAGATTGAAGACAAGCAACACGTATTATTCGGTGGACTAAACAAAGCCGAACAGGTAGCTTGGGAGTGTGTTGCCGCTGCAGTGAAAGAGGTGGGGCAGCAAGACAGAACTGTGGCTGACCTTAGCCATACATAACCAGCAGAAAAATCACTTACGTTAAGTCTAGACTTTGCATAGAGATAAGATAATTTCCACGTCAAAGTAAGGTTTTATAAATAACAACTTATGTGCTTTTTTGAGTAAGTCATACTCAAGATCAAAATTGATTCGTCCATTTTATAAATGAGCCCCCGGGTCTTTAGCCATTTTCCAGAACTTCTTGGGGTTAGACCCACAGAGAGAGCTGCTCCTTAAAGTAACTAACGTTGGCCCACATGATATTAGCATGTCAGCATTGTGTGCAGTAAGTTACTTCTCACTTTATTTGCTGTATTAAACATTTTGGCTTTATCTTCATTCAGTTGAAGATAGCGAGTTGAATAATTGATTCAAACACAAGACTGTATAAGTAAGATATGGTGATGCAGGTACTACTCTCATTCAGTGGAGGCTGGAGGGGGTAGCTATAGAATGATGGGCTCATTGTAATGGCTGGAATTGAATTAATGGGCCAGTATCAAACACAATCATTTGGAAAGCGCATGTTTGACTCCATTCCAATTATTCCATTCAAGCCATTCCAATGAGCCCGTCCTCCTATAGCTCCCCCCACCAGCCTCCACTGGTGTCATTCTTGTTTGATTATTTGTTTGTTTGTGTTTTAGGGAGATTTCACATTCAGGACATCATTGTGACTGGTGGCATCTTAGTTGAGAGCAGCGGACTGCACTGGAGTAATTTCATTCTATCGCTATAAGCTTACAGCAGTCAAAAACTTGTTTTGGGTAGCAGACAATATATTTAGACATTGTTTTAATGAGACCGTGTTGGTTTTGGGCTTTCTGTTTCAGTGTAACCTTGTAATAGTGTCACGGTTTTCTTCTAACTCCTCCTCTGATGAGGCGGTGTAGCAAGGATCGGACCAAAATGCAGCGTGGTAATTTTGATACAGGTTTAATAAAGCGAATAAACACGAACAATACAAAACAACAAACGTAACGTGAAAACCTAAACAGCCTATCTGGTGCAAACTAACACAGAGACAGGAACAATCACCCACGAAACACTCAAAGAATATGGCTGCCTAAATATGGTTCCCAATCAGAGACAACGATAAACACCTGCCTCTGAGAACCACTTCAGGCAACCATAGACTTTTCTAGATAACCCTACTAATACACAATCATAATACCTACAAAAAAACCAAGACAAAACACACCACATAATAAACCCATGTCACACCCTGGCCTGACCAAAATAGTAAAGAAAACACAAAGACCAGGGCATGACAGAACCCCCTCCCACAAGGTGCGGACTCCCGGCCGCACACCTAAACCCATAAGGGAGGGTCCAGGTGGGCGTCTGTCCACGGTGGCAGCTCCGGCGCTTGACTTGAACCCACTCCAACAATGTCTTAGTCCACCTGCATCGCGTCCTTTGATTGGCGACCCTCGCCAACCGACCTTGGCCTAGTAACCCTGACCAAGGACCCCACTGGACTGAGGGGCAGCTCGGGACTGAGGGGCAGCTCGGGACTGAGGGGCAGCTCGGGACAGAGAGGAAGTTCAGTACCGAGAGGAAGCTCAGTACCGAGAGGAAGCTCAGTACCGAGAGGAAGCTCAGGCAGGTAGTTGGCTCTGGCAGATCCTGGCTGGCTGGCGGTTCTGGCGGATCCTGGCCGACTGGCGGATCCTGGCTGACTGGCATATCCTGGCTGACTGGCGGATCTGGAAGATCATGGCTGACTGGCGGATCTGGAAGATCATGGCTGACTGGCGGATCTGGCGGATCCTGGCTGACTGGCTGATCTGGCTGCTCCATGCTGACTGGCGGCTCTGGCTGCCCATGCTGACTGGCGGCTCTGGCTGCTCCATGCAGACTGGCGGCTCTGGCTGCTCCATGCAGACTGGCGGCTCTGGCTGCTCCATGCAGACTGGCGGCTCTGGCTGCTCCATGCAGACTGGCGGCTCTGGCTGCTCCATGCAGACTGGCGGCTCTGGCTGCTCCATGCAGACTGGCGGCTCTGGCTGCTCCATGCAGACTGGCGGCTCTGGCTGCTCCATGCAGACTGGCGGCTCTGGCTGCTCCATGCAGACTGGCGGCTCTGGCTGCTCCATGCAGACTGGCGGCTCTGGCTGCTCCATGCAGAGTGGCGGCTCTGGCTGCTCCATGCAGAGTGGCGGCTCTGGCTGCTCCATGCAGAGTGGCGGCTCTGGCTGCTCCATGCAGACTGGCAGCTCTGGCTGCTCCATGCAGACTGGCAGCTCTGGCAGCGCTGAACAGGCGGGAGACTCCGGCAGCGTAGTAGAGGAGGAAGGCTCTGGCAGCGCTAAACAAGCGGGAGACTCCGGCAGCGCTGTAAAGGAGGAAGGCTCTGGCAGCGCTAAACAGGCGGGAGACTCCAGCAGCGCTGGAGAGGAGGAAGGCTCTGGCAGCGCTAAACAGGCGGGAGACTCCGGCAGCGCTGGAGAGGAGGAAGGCTCTGACAGCGCTAGACAGACGAGGCACTCTGTAGGCCTGATGCGTGGTGCTGGCACTGGTGGTACTGGGCAGAGGACACGCCTGGTGCGGGGAGCTGCCACCGGATGGCTGATGCGTGGAGGTGGTACTGATGCGTGGAGGTGGTCCTTCTGTAGCTCAGTTGGTAGAGCATGGCGCTTGTAACGCCAGGGTAGTGGGTTCGATCCCCGGGACCACCCATACGTAGAATGTATGCACACATGACTGTAAGTCGCTTTGGATAAAAGCGTCTGCTAAATGGCATATATTATATTATTATTTATTATTATTAGACCGGACCATGCAGGCGCACTGGAGCTCTTGAGCACCGAGCCTGCCCAACCTTACCTGGTTGAATACTCCTGATCGCCCTGCCAGTGCGGCGAGGTGGAATAGCCCGCACTGGGCTATGCAGGCAAACCGGGGACACCGTACGCAAGGCTGGTGCCATGTAAGCCGGCC
This sequence comes from Oncorhynchus gorbuscha, assembly GCF_021184085.1. Taxonomy (NCBI): domain Eukaryota; kingdom Metazoa; phylum Chordata; class Actinopteri; order Salmoniformes; family Salmonidae; genus Oncorhynchus; species Oncorhynchus gorbuscha. The sequence goes on along the minus strand of NC_060175.1, from coordinate 26,510,023 downwards.
CATGGAGACGCACTGGAGACCAGATGCGTAGAGCCGGCTTCATGCCACTTGGCTCGATGCTTACTCTAGCCCGGCCGATACGAGGAGCTGGTATGTACTACACCGGGCTATGCACCCGCACTGGAGAAACCGTGCGCACCACAGCATAACACGGTGCCTGCCCGGTCTCTCTAGCCCCCCCGGTAAGCACAGAAGGTTTGCGCAGCTCTCCTACCTGGCGTAGCCATACTCCCTGTGAGCCCCCCCAATAAATTTTTGGGACTGACTCTCGGGCTTCCATCCGCGTCGCCGTGCTGCCTCCTCATACCAGCGCCTCTCCGCTTTTTTCGCCTCCAGTTCTTCTTTGGGGCGGCGATATTCTCCAGGCTGTGCCCAGGGTCCTCTTCCGTCCAATATCTCCTCCCAAGTCCAGAAGTCCTATGATCGCTGCTCCTCCTGCCGCTGCCTGTCACCATGCCGCTTGGTCCTGTTGTGGTGGGTGATTCTGTCACGGTTTTCTTCTAACTCCTCCTCTGACGAAGAGGTGTAGCAAGGATCGGACCAAAATGCATAGTTGGTGTTCATGTTCTTTAATAAAGGGAAAACTCAAACATGAACATAATACAAAAACAAAAAACGTGAAAAAACCGAAACAGCCTATGCTGGTGCAAACTAACACAGAGACAGGAACAATCACCCACGAAACACTCAAAGAATATGGCTGCCTAAATATGGTTCCCAATCAGAGACAACGATAAACACCTGCCTCTGATTGAGAACCACTCCAGACAGCCATAGACTATGCTAGAAAACCCCACTAAGCCACAATCCCAATACCTACGAAAAACCCCAAGACAAAACACACCACATAAAAAATCCATGTCACACCCTGGCCTGACCAAAATAATGAAGAAAACACAAAATACTTAGACCAGCGCGTGACAAATAGAGAATAGACTTCATCCCTGTCAAAATTGTTTATCAGTTTCTCCTCACATGTCTCCAAAGGTTCTAGAATAGACGTGTCTGACTCTCTGACTGCCTTGTCACCCCCATTCTTGACATTTTTACAGCAGGAAGTAAAACAAGAGAGACAGCAGAGGACATACAGTACTACACAGTGTAGACCATCTTCAATGCCCGTTTGAAGCTAACAACCCAACATCCGGCATAAAAATGGAGTTAGCTGGTTGAGTCTGATAAGGCTGTGTGGAAGGATCATGTATAGCACAGCCATAAATCTCCACTGAGGTTTTCATAGCACTCCTAACAGATATCTCAACATTTTTACAGGGTACATTGTTTGTGAAATGGTGAGAGCTGACTTATGCAAGCTACCCAAACATCTGCCTAGACATGAAAGAGATAGGCTATTTTGTAGTTACTACCAAATAGCCCACATACTGGTCTCTGATAGCAAAGACGATGAGGAGATGGTGTGACAAGCCCCTCTTCCTTGTGCTCTTACGACAGAAAGTAGTTGCTGTTTTTAAACATGTGTAGGCTACAAATAATATACTCCTCTTATTGCTGGCAAGAGTGTGCCCCGGTTATGGGTGGTTATAAAACAGTTATTTTCCTTCAGTTTTTGCCTTTATTCTGAGTCATTACTTTGAGTTTGCCTACCCACTGGGCACAGACATCAGTTCAACATCTTGTTTTGATTTACATTTGGTTGAGTTTTCGACTAATGTGAATTTAACGTGAAATCAACAAAAAAGGTCACAACATAATTGCATTTAGGTTAAAAAGAGTAAATGCCCTTATGTTGATGACTTTTTGCAAATTCAATCAGTTTTCCACGTTGTCATCGGGTAGATTATTTTGGTTGAAATAACATGGAGCAATGTTGATTAAATCATTTTTTGCCCAGTAGGTAGTGTTTGTTGCTGCTTCCAGAGCTCCACTTACACACGTTCCCACTCTTCTACGAGCCTGATGAGGTGTGCATCTGTGGTGGATTTAGCCATTTTATTTTTAAATCCACAGCATCAGACACACTCTCCTCTGGGTCAATGGCATGTCGGTAAACAGACAGCTTTTGTGGCTCAATTAAACAGCATGTATTTTGGGAGGACATTATTTTTGGCTACGTCCACTCGTTCCCACCATCACACAGGTGACAGGATGGCATAACATTCTGGCCGTGGCGGTTATAACTTTGGAGTGTTTTTGTTTTGATGTGATTGTGTATTCTAATCTTACCCTATTCCAGGGGTGCCCATTTTTGGTGGCATATTCATCAATAGATAATATAATTTTGAAAGCCTCTGGCAGGCCAAATCAAATGTTGCCGAGGGCCAAGTTTGACAAAATAATATATTACTGTCAGACTGATTATCAAATCTACAGTCAGCTCTGTGTCCACTCATCAGATGTTTATAACAGATGTTTATAACTGTAATGTGTTGAGCATTTCCTTCAAATGGTTTGACATGGGAGAGGTTTTTCCAACGTCAATAATGGATTAAAACACATGAAGTTGTTTCGTAGTCCTATAATGTAGTGACTCAGGTTACTTTGATGTGACAATATTTCCATCACTGTGTATGGTGTACTGAACAAAATGAAGTACTGAACAAAAATGAAGTACTGAACAAAATGAAATCACATTGTTGAAAACATTTTCTTTTCCATTTTGACATCTGTTCTTTGATTTTAAACAGGGTTGTAATGTGTTACCTGGAGCAGGAGAGAAAGAAGGCATTTGATGTATCAATTGTCAGAGTAAACCTCTATAGAGGAGTGTCTGCCCAATCTCAAGTTCATTACCTGATCTGATCAAGCCACATGGTCAGGAAAACTCAGGACCCTACACATTTTGAAGGATAATTTCCTTGTTTTAATTACAGTTCTGTAGTGTTAGTATTCAGACCCACCCTATGATGTAATGGGACATCCATCCATCAACCCCCACCTGCTCTCTCTGTATTTCTCTCTTTTTCTCTCTCTCTCTGTCTATCTATTTCTCCTCCCTCACATTGACATTGCTAGATATTTGTAATTGATGTAAAGGAAGGTAGAAGGAGAGGAAGAGGGCTGAGGCTGCAGCAACACAACAGGAGATTGAAATAAGAACCCCACATTTTTCAGCTCATCTCCTCCAGATGGTGACCTGATGCAAGCCCTAAAGGTCTCAAAGTAATACACAATATATGGTATAGGGTGCCATTTGGTACGCAGAGTGTTTCAGGGTTCCAGGCATGGTCATGCTGGAGCCATGCTTCACAGATAGCCAGGCAGGAAGAACTTAAGTGAACGTTTGTATTGTAAACACATATGTTCCAACTGAGTGTGGTCACATCATGGTTCCCTCCCTCTCTCCCCTCTTACTGTACAGCTGATCAATGGCATAACCTTGTTTCTCTGGACCCCACAAAGTATAGACTACCGATAGCTGTCCATGGTGCTGAAATTGTGACGTCTATAGTTGCCTGCAAGACCTATTGAATCGATGATACAGTGCCTTGCGAAAGTATTCGGCCCCCTTGAACTTTGCGACCTTATGCCACATTTTAGGCTTCAAACATAAAGATATAAAACTGTATTTTTTTGTGAAGAATCAACAACAAGTGGGACACAATCATGAAGTGGAACAACATTTATTGGATATTTTAAACCTTTTTAACAAATCAAAAACTGAAAAATTGGGCGTGCAAAATTATTCAGCCCCTTTACTTTCAGTGCAGCAAACTCTCTCCAGAAGTTCAGTGAGGATCTCTGAATGATCCAATGTTGACCTAAATGACTAATGATGATAAATACAATCCACCTGTGTGTAATCAAGTCTCCGTATAAATGCACCTGCACTGTGATAGTCTCAGAGGTCCGTTAAAAGCGCAGAGAGCATCATGAAGAACAAGGAACACACCAGGCAGGTCCGAGATACTGTTGTGAAGAAGTTTAAAGCCGGATTTGGATACAAAAAGATTTCCCAAGCTTTAAACATCCCAAGGAGCACTGTGCAAGCGATAATATTGAAATGGAAGGAGTATCAGACCACTGCAAATCTACCAAGATCTGGCCGTCCCTCTAAACTTTCAGCTCATACAAGGAGAAGACTGATCAGAGATGCAGCCAAGAGGCCCATGATCACTCTGGATGAACTGCAGAGATCTACAGCTGAGGTGGGAGACTCTGTCCATAGGACAACAATCAGTCGTATATTGCACAAATCTGGCCTTTATGGAAGAGTGGCAAGAAGAAAGCCATTTCTTAAAGATATCCATAAAAAGTGTTGTTTAAAGTTTGCCACAAGCCACCTGGGAGTCACACCAAACATGTGGAAGAAGGTGCTCTGGTCAGATGAAACCAAAATTGAACTTTTTGGCAACAATGCAAAACGTTATGTTTGGTGTAAAAGCAACACAGCTCATCACCCTGAACACACCATCCCCACTGTCAAACATGGTGGTGGCAGCATCATGGTTTGGGCCTGCTTTTCTTCAGCAGGGAAAGGGAAGATGGTTAAAATTGATGGGAAGATGGATGGAGCCAAATACAGGACCATTCTGGAAGAAAACCTGATGGAGTCTGCAAAAGACCTGAGACTGGGAGGGAGATTTGTCTTCCAACAAGACAATGATCCAAAACATAAAGCAAAATCTACAATGGAATGGTTAAAAAATAAACATATCCAGGTGTTAGAATGGCCAAGTCAAAGTCCAGACCTGAATCCAATCGAGAATCTGTGGAAGGAACTGAAAACTGCTGTTCACAAATGCTCTCCATCCAACCTCACTGAGCTCGAGCTGTTTTGCAAGGAGGAATGGGAAACATTTCAGTCTCTCGATGTGCAAAACTGATAGAGACATACCCCAAGCGACTTAAAGCTGTAATCGCAGCAAAAGGTGGCGCTACAAAGTATTAACTTAAAGGGGGCTGAATAATTTTGCACAGACAATTTTTCAGTTTTTGATTTGTTAAATTTTTTTGAAATATCCAATAAATGTCGTTCCATTTCATGATTGTGTCCCACTTGTTGTTGATTCTTCACAAAAAAATACAGTTTTATATCTTTATGTTTGAAGCCTGAAATGTGGCAAAAGGTCACAAAGTTCAAGGGGGCTTTCGCAAGGGAATACTTTCGCAAGGCACTGTAAGCTTTCTGTGGTGCCAGGGCATGAATAGCTTTGCTTTAGCTAAAGGATAAGTGTTCATTGGTTAGGCTAAGTTAAGCCTAACATTTCACTAAGCTATACATGGTGTCACAATACCGCCATTTTTAGACTGCTGGCTGGTGGTAATAATGTAATTACTTGTTCAGTAATTAAAGTAGGAAATTCAAATATTACAGATTGTAAATAATTGTTAGATGCAACAGCATGCTAATCAGCTACCAATAGATTTTTTTGAATATACAACTGTCAAGTAGGCTACCTGAACCTGCATGACATGAGCCGTCCTTGCACTCTCTCCCAGCTTGGACAGTAAGTTGTGCGTAAAATCAGTCTATTAATGCCAAATAATACAGTCAGTCCACCCACAAAACACTAGCTTACTAGGGATTGTTTCATTATGCAGTGTACTATCTATACATCGCATGTACGCAGCATAAGGACACCATTCTAATATTCATATCAAATCAATCAAATCAAATTGTATTTTATTTGGTTAGCAGATGTTAATGAGAGTGTAGCGAAATGTTTGTGCTTCTAGTTCTGATAGTGCAGTAATATCTAACAAGTAATCTAACAATTCCCCAACAACTACCTAATACACACAAATCCAAAGGGGTGAATGAGAATATGTACATGTAAGTGTATGGATGAGCGATGGCCGAGCGGCATAGGCAAGGTGCAATAGAGAGCAGGTAGTTTCCCCCTGGGGATGCGGTGTGCAGACAGCACCACCCTCGAGAGAGCCTTGCGGTTGAAGGCAGTGGAGTTGCTGTACCAGTTCGTGATACAGCCCGACAGGATGCTCTCAATTGTGCATCTGTAAAAGTTTGTCAGGGTTTTAGCGGGGTTGAGACCCAGGGCCTCCCGCTTGATGATGAGCTTGGAGGGTACTATGGTATTGAATGCGGGGCCAGTTGTCAATGAACAAGGTTGCATGAATTGAGTTGCACTTCCCCCTTTTGCCCTCAGAACAGCCTCAATTTGTCCAGGCATGGACTTTACAAAGTGTCGAAAGCGTTCCACAGGGATGCTGGCCCATGTTGCACAATTGGCCCAGCGTCGTCTGGGTTTGGCTGGGGTAGGCCATCATTATAAATAAGAATTTGTTCTTATTTATAAGAATTTGACTTGCCTAGTTAGATATATATTTTTATAAATGTTTACTATGTATCTTTTGTCTTTCCCATTCACCCTCTGAATGGCACACATACACAATCCATGTCTCAATTGTCTCAAGGCTTAAATATCCTTCCTTATCCTGCCCCCTCCCCTTCATCTACACTGATTTAAGTGGATTTAACTAGTGACATCAATAAGAGATCATGACTCTAAACTGGATTCATCTGGTTGGTCTATGCCACGGAAAGAGCAGGTGTCCTTAATGCTTTGTACACTCAGTGTAGATATATACCGTAGTTAGCTGCTATTTACACACTATTTTCTTATACAAATTACACATAAAGTAGTCTAACATTGAGGAATAAAGTAGTCGGCTTGAGGATAAATTCAACCACTATTCATTGTTGAACTGAGTTGATTTTGTCTGGCTAATAGCCGACACAAATGGGCTGCAATATTCAAGGTAAATTAAATTAAATCAAAACCCCTGGTGTCCTGAAGTCCTACTTTTTTGTGTGCAAATGTTTTCACCACAGCCTGTAGATCAAGGTTGCGGATCTGACTGTTCTCTATACTGACTATGCCAACCCAGACAATCTTTCCTGAGACTGTCACGCCCTGCCATTAGAGCTCCTTTATTGTTTTGTTGGCGACATTTAAAAATAAAGTAAAATGTACGCTCACCACGCTGCACCTTTTTATTTTTATTTTTTATTTCACCTTTATTTAATCAGGTAGGCTAGTTGAGAACAAGTTCTCATTTGCAACTGCGACCTGGCCGAGATAAAGCATAGCAGTGTGAACAGACAACACAGAGTTACACATGGAGTAAACAATTAACAAGTCAATAACACAGTAGAAAAAAAGGGGAGTCTATATACATTGTGTGCAAAAGGCATGAGAAGGTAGGCGAATAATTACAATTTGGCAGATTAACACTGGAGTGATAAATGATCAGATGGTCATGTACAGGTAGAGATAATGGTGTACAAAAGAGCAGAAAAGTAAATAAATAAAAACAGTATGGGGATGAGGTAGGTGAAAATGGGTGGGCTATTTACCAATAGACTATGTACAGCTGCAGCGATCGGTTAGCTGCTCAGATAGCAGATGTTTGAAGTTGGTGAGGGAGATAAAAGTCTCCAGCTTCAGCGATTTTTGCAATTCGTTCCAGTCACAGGCAGCAGAGTACTGGAACGAAAGGCAGCCAAATGAGGTGTTGGCTTTAGGGATGATCAGTGAGATACACCTGCTGGAGCGTGTGCTACGGATGGGTGTTGCCATCGTGACCAGTGGACTGAGATAAGGCGGAGCTTTACCTAGCATGGACTTGTAGATGACCTGGAGCCAGTGGGTCTGGCGATGAATATGTAGCGAGGGCCAGCCGACTAGAGCATACAAGTCGCAGTGGTGGGTGGTATAAGGTGCTTTAGTGAAAAAACGGATGGCACTGTGATAAACTGCATCCAGTTTGCTGAGTAGAGTGTTGGAAGCAATTTTGTAGATGACATCGCCGACGTCGAGGATCGGTAGGATAGTCAGTTTTACTAGGGTAAGTTTGGCGGCGTGAGTGAAGGAGGCTTTGTTGCGGAATAGAAAGCCGACTCTTGATTTGATTTTCGATTGGAGATGTTTGATATTAGTCTGGAAGGAGAGTTTACAGTCTAGTCAGACACCTAGGTACTTATAGATGTCCACATATTCAAGGTCGGAACCATCCAGGGTGGTGATGCTAGTCGGGCATGCGGGTGCAGGCAGCGAACGGTTGAAAAGCATGCATTTGGTTTTACTAGCATTTAAGAGCAGTTGGAGGCCACGGAAGGAGTGTTGTATGGCATTGAAACTCGTTTGGAGGTTAGATAGCACAGTGTCCAAGGACGGGCCGGAAGTATATAGAATGGTGTCGTCTGCGTAGAGGTGGATCAGGGAATTGCCCGCAGCAAGAGCAACATCATTGCTATATACAGAGAAAAGAGTCGGCCCGAGAATTGAACCCTGTGGCACCCCCATAGAGACTGCCAGAGGACCGGACAGCATGCCCTCCGAGTTGACACACTGAACTCTGTCTGCAAAGTAATTGGTGAACCAGGCAAGGCAGTCATCCGAAAAACCGAGGCTACTGAGTTTGCCGATAAGAATATGGTGTTTGACAGAGTCGAAAGCCTTGGCAAGGTCGATGAAGACGGCTGCACAGTACTGTCTTTTATCGATGGCGGTTATGATATCGTTTAGTACCTTGAGCGTGGCTGAGGTGCCCCCGTGACCGGCTCGGAAACCAGATTGCACAGCGGAGAAGGTACGGTGGGATTCGAGATGGTTAGTGACCTGTTTGTTGACTTGGCTTTCGAATACCTTAGATAGGCAGGGCAGGATGGATATAGGTCTGTAGCAGTTTGGGTCCAGGGTGTCTTCCCCTTTGAAGAGGGTGATGACTGCGGCAGCTTTCCAATCCTTGGGGATCTCAGACAATATGAAAGAGAGGTTGAACAGGCTGGTAATAGGGGTTGCGATAATGGCGGTGGATAGTTTCAGAAATAGAGGGTCCAGATTGTCAAGCCCAGCTGATTTGTTCGGGTCCAGGTTTTGCAGCTCTTTCAGAACATCTGCTATCTGGATTTGGGTAAAGGAGAACCTGGAGAGGCTTGGGCGAGTAGCTGCGGGGGGGGCTGAGCTGTTGGCCGAGGTTGGAGTAGCCAGGCGGAAGGCATGGCCAGCCGTTGAGAAATGCTTGTTGAAGTTTTCGATAATAATGGATTTATCGGTGGTGACCGTGTTACCTAGCCTCAGTGCAGTGGGCAGCTGGGAGGAGGTGCTCTTGTTCTCCATGGAATTCACAGTGTCCCATAACTTTTTGGAGTTGGAGCTACAGGATGCAAACTTCTGCCTGAAGAAGCTGGCCTTAGGTTTCCTGACTGACTGCGTGTATTGGTTCCTGACTTCCCTCAACAGTTGCATATCGCGGGGACTATTTGATGCTATTGCAGTCCGCCACAGGATGTTTTTGTGCTGTTCGAGGGCAGTCAGGTCTGGAGTGAACCAAGGGCTGTATCTGTTCTTAGTTCTGCATTTTTTGAATGGAGCATGCTTATCTAAAATGGTGAGGAAGTTTCTTTTAAAGAATGACCAGGCATCCTCAACTGACGGGATGAGGTCAATGTCCTTCCAGGATACCCGGGCCAGGTCGATTAGAAAGGCCTGCTCACAGAAGTGTTTTTGGGAGCGTTTGACAGTGATGAGGGGTGGTCGTTTGACTGCGGCTCCGTGGCGGATACAGGCAATGAGGCAGTGATCGCCAGTTGGTCAGGATGACGTCTATGAGGGTGCCCTTGTTTACAGAGTTAGGGTTGTACCTGGTGGGTTCCTTGATGATTTGTGTGAGATTGAGGGAATCTAGCTTAGATTGTAGGACTGCCGGGGTGTTAAGCATATCCCAGTTTAGGTCACCTAACAGAACAAACTCTGAAGCTAGATGGGGGGGCGATCAATTCACAGGGCACAGCTGGGAGCTGAGGGGGGTCGGGGGCACAGCTGGGAGCTGAGGGGGGGTCGGTAGCAGGCGGCAACAGTGAGAGACTTATTTTTGGAGAGAGTAATTTTCAAAATTAGTAGTTCGAACTGTTTGGGTATGGACCTGGAAAGTATGACATTACTTTGCAGGCTATCTCTGCAGTAGACTGCAACTCCTCTCCCTTTGGCAGTTCTATCTTGACGGAAGATGTTATAGTTGGGTATGGAAATCTCAGAATTTTTGGTGACCTTCCTGAGCCAGGATTCAGACACAGCAAGGACATCAGGGTTAGCAGAGTGTGCTAAAGCAGTGAGTAAAACAAACTTAAGAAGGAGGCTTCTGGTGTTGACATGCATGAAACCAAGGCTTTTTCGATCACAGAAGTCAACTAATGAGGGTGCCTGGGGACATGCAGGGCCTGGGTTTACCTCCACATCACCCGCGGAACAGAGAAGGAGTAGTATGAGGGTGCGGCTAAAGGCTATCAAAACTGGTCGCCTAGAGCGTTGGGGACAGAGAATAAGAGGAGCAGGTTTCTGGGCATGGTAGAATATATTCAGGGCATAATGCGCAGACAGGGGTATGGTGGGGTGCGGGTACAGTGGAGGTAAGCCCAGGCACTGGGTGATGATGAGAGAGGTTGTATCTCTGGACATGCTGGTTGTAATGGGTGAGGTCACCGCATGTGTGGGAGGTGGGACAAAGGAGGTATCAGGGGTATGAAGAGTGGCACTAGGGGCTCCATTGTAAACTAAAACAATGATAACTAACCTGAACAACAGTATACAAGGCATATTGACATTTGAGAGAGACATACAGCGAGGCATTCAGTAATCACAGGTGTTGAATTGGGAGAGCTAGCTAAAACAGTTGGTGAGACAACAACAACTAATCAGCTAGCACAACAACAGCATGTAAAATGGCGTTGACTAGGCAGAGGGAGGGTCGGATTAACTACACACAGAGCCTGAGTGTGGCTGGGGCCGACAGATAAAACATAAACAAGCAGAATGGAGTACCGTGATTAATTGACAGTCCAGCATGCATCAGCTATGTAGCCAAGTGATCAGTGTCCAGGGGGCAGCGGTGGATGGGGCAGGGAAGCTGTACTGGCGAGTGTTATCCAGGTAAAAAAAACTAACAATGACTAAATAGCTTGTAGCTAGTTAGCTGGTTAGCTTCTTGAGTGTGTTCTAAAAATAATAGCGATTCCGTATCACATTGGGTGAGGCAGGTTACCGGAAGGTATAAACAAATAAAAAATCGAAAAGAGATAGAAAGTAAATATGGGTCCAGTGAGTGTTTGGGACGCGGCGATTCAGACGGTTAGCAGGCCTGTGCTAACAAGCTAACAGTTAGTAGGCCGGGGCTAAACAAGGTAGCAGTTAGCGGACCAGGGCTAAACAAGCTAGCAGTTAGCAGGCCGAATTAGCAAGCAAGGAGATAGCAAGGGCTAGAGAGTTAGCCTTTGGGGGACGTCGCAATGGGGTGAGTCTGTTTATTCCTCTTCATGCGGTGACATCGATAGATCGGTCGTGGGTCCGGATATTGTAGCCCAGGAGTATGCTACGGTGGTAGCACAGGGGCTCTGGCCTGGCTAGCTTCAAGCTAAGTGGGTGGAAACGCTAGCCAGGAGTAATCATCCGGGGTTGCGGTTAGCCAGATAGCTAGTTGTGAAGATCCAGCTGAAAATGTTCCGTTTGCGGTGGGAATCCGGGGCTAAAAAAATATTTTTAAAAATATATAAAAAAAATAGCTCTGTTATGCTCTGGTTAGAGTCGCGTTGTTCGAACTGGCGAGAGCTTTCCGAGCTAAAGGTTAGCTGATGACCGGTTAGCTGAAGACCGCTAGCAATGTTTTGCTGACTGATAGCTGGTAGTTAGCTGGCTAGCTTCAGTTGAGGGGTTCCGGATCCGAAGTAAATATAAATACTTTAGGAAAAATAGCTACATTGGGTGAGGTGGGTTGCAGGAGAGTATTTAAAAGTTGAGGTTTAGCAAAATGTTTTAAAAGATATGTGAAGAAAAATATGTAAAAACGAAAAAACGATATATACAAGGGACACGACACGACAAGACGTCTTACTGCTACGCCATCTTGGTCCGGTCATTTTCAAGACGTCGTTCGTGACAGAGACATTGTATCATTATATGTCTTGAATGATGCATGCCAAGATATTCCAGAGATAGAGGGCTGTTTATATAGCTACCACACAACTCAAACTCTGTTTCACCAGAATGAACAAAATCCCCAAAATATTTTTTTTGTTCAAGCCCTCGAACTGTTTTCTGCTAAAAATGATGATATGTTTGTACAGTGCCTTGCGAAAGTATTCGGCCCCCTTGAACTTTGCGACCTTTTGCCACATTTTAGGCTTCAAACATAAAGATATAAAACTGTATTTTTTGTGAAGAATCAAAAACAAGTGGGACACAATCATGAAGTGGAACGACATTTATTGGATATTTCAAACTTTTTTAACAAATCAAAAACGGAATAATTGGGCGTTGCAAAATTATTCAGCCCCCCTTAAGTTAATACTTTGTAGCGGCACCTTTTGCTGCGATTACAGCTGTAAGTCGCTTGGGGTATGTCTCTATCAGTTTTGCACATCGAGAGACTGAACATTTTTCCCATTCCACCTTGCAAAACAACTCGAGCTCAGTGAGGTTGGATGGAGAGCATTTGTGAACATTACTTTCAATCAGTTTCATTATACTTTCAAGCTTAAGAAACAAACACGTAGCTTCCTAGTACATGTGGAAATTAAAAAAGGTTTATGAATGACTTTTTGGAGGGTTAAATTCAAAGGTTGTGGGCCTCACCGCCTTGTAGGGGCTTCATGGGTGTCCGGTGTTCCAGTGCAGCTGATGTGCTTACTCTACTGTACTGCACCTGGTCATTCACATGATGTAACCATCCCAAAAAATGTTTTAAATTTACTGGAAGTGTTTTCTCCTGAATTAACTAGGAGTTGCAGATTATGCCAAAGGCATGAACAGTTTTTAAAACTGTGATTTATTTGATATTAATCATATATCTCCTGACTCACATCACACATATGTGGCTTTACCTGTATTTTAAACCTAAACTAAACTATAGTCTGAAAGACAAATGCGATGTCAAGCTTGTGTGTGTATCCCTAAGAATCCAAATCCAATCCATTAAGTCTAGTGGGAGCTTTCTCAGAAAATATAAAATATTAACCCCGAATGCTTTGGTCGAGCAAAGCCAAATACAAGACACCGCAGGGCTTATAATTTGTTTAGTATTCCAGTCTTGTTCTTTACATATGAACTAGCCTACATTAAACACAATTTAACTTGAACAAAAAAGTGATTACATACAAGTCTTGAGTGTGTGCGTTACCTTCCGGAGCAACACAGTATTTTGTGCTTGGGTGGCTTCTATACTTTAGCTTCCAGTGATGTGTGATACCAGACCTACAGCCCCTTAGTCACTTCCTGCTCTACACAGGTACCTCTGTGCACTGCCTCTGCCTTGAACAAGTACAATTGCAGCTTTGAAGCCTTGAAGCTGGTTGGCTTTGGTTGGCCTGTCCTTTGACATGGGCTTTGTCCCTAATGGCAGCCTATTCCATTTATAGTGCACCAGTCATAAGGCTCTGGTCAAAAGTAGTGCACTATGTAGGAAATAGGGTGCCATTTAGGACCCATCTATGATCTGTGTCACTACATGCCAGAGCAATATGGTTCTGGCGCTGTAGCCACAACACTCTGGACAGTGTCACTGGTGAAATGCATAAAACTGCTGCTAAACAGACTTATATAAGAGATGGTGAGAGATAGAAAGAGAGAGAGAGAAGGATGGAGGGTGAGACAGAGGGAGGGAGAAAGAAAGATGAAGCGAGAGAGTGATCTGGGGGTGGAGGAGAGATGGAGAGAGATGTACTGTTGAGAGATAGATGGAGGTAGAGAAAAGTCCACATGCATTCCAAACAAAAGTTCTGGAATGCAATGAAAGGTCAGAAAAGATTGTGTTTATTGCTGCTGTCCAAGTAAATATGCCAGAGAGAGCCTTTGATCTTGAGACTGTTCTTCTACGTATTTATGAGAACACTAGCTTTCGCTGCTGTTTACCTATCTTTCCTAATATACTGTTCCTAAACTTATGCAATCTCAATGGTGATAATGCTTAATCATCCAGACAACCTCTCTATCAGAGGTATGAGAGAGGAATGACGTCTGACTCATCTCAGCCCAGACATGATACCCTACTTTGGTCTGCTCTCTGCTGCTTCACTGATAAACCCTTACTCTGTATAGACCTGGGCCAGTTAAATGGAGATGACCTGCTGGTTTTGGATGTTGATTACTGTCCTCTCAATAAACCAGTGCTCCCGTTTCACCAGAGGAACGAAGTAAGTCTGTCCCATCCCAGCCATGATGATGCCCTTTGTGGTCTGCTCTCTGCTACTTCTCTGATAAGCTCCTATGTTTATGGCATCCTGTGGCCTCCTGTAGATGTCATGCTGGGTTTAGGATGTCGATTACCATCCACACAATAAAGCAGAAGTTCATTTGAACACTAGCAGACACCGTGCTACACTGCATGTTAGTCATGTAAGTGGTTGAAGAAGTCGGAAAGTGGATTGTAGAATGAATAACGTTATGGATAAAGGGGCATCATGTTATATTATTCATGGGGGATTGTAATAGAATCAATTGAGTAGGTGTGTGTGATGGAAAGGTCACACAGGTCAGTTGATCACAGGTCAGGGGTCACGGGTCACAGGTTAAGTGATGTTTTATCTCACAGCCATACATGGTTCAATCCAGACAGACAGGTAAGGGCACAACCACTCAAACAATTTAGCAATGGATGAGCTGTCTCACCTTGTTATCCCACATTCCAGTATCTAATTGCTAAATTGTAATTATTTTGCCACTATGGCTTATTCATTGCCTTATCTCCCTAATCTTAAAACATTTGCACACACTGTATATAGACTTTTCTATTGTGTTATTTACTGTATGTTTGTTTATCTCATGTGTAACTCTGTGTTGTCTGTGTCACACTGCTTTGCTTTATCTTGGCCAGGTCGCAGTGGTAAATGAGAACTTGTTCTCAACTGGCCTACCTGTTTAAAAAAAGGTGAACTTTAAAAAAACATTTTTTTTAATTATTGGTTTGTCTCTGGGAAAGGTAATTTCCCCCCCGCCCCTGACAATCAAACCTTAAATTCTGCACACCTTACCAGACACAGGCATCTGTTTTCATTTACGTCACAGTTGACGAAAATAAAGGAGTTCTGGAGTCTAAAGAGATAAAACATATGGTTAGCTTTGTGTTTAATTAGTGTCAGTAGATTTGAAGGAAAAGTTTTGAAAGATAATGCAAGACACGAGCACGGGAGGATTAATGGACAACTCAAATGTTTTGGTGATGACAGGAAACTTAGTCCATATAACATGTTTTTTTTTCAGTTCGCTGACATTTCTTAGATTCACTTAAAATGAACATACTTTGTCAAATGCATGAAAGTGCTACTATAAAAACACAAATACTGACATATCTGAATCAGAATATGAAAACTTCAAAAACATTGTAATGAATTATTCTGTGAAAGCAGCTGCAAAGCCAAACGGTTAAATCAAGGAGACTTCATGACTTCATATAATAATAAAACAGAATTGAATAATATCTCTAAAAGAAGGGTGAACAATCCTAAATGATTGTAATGTAGAAACACACATTTTCCCTTTAGTGTGTCGTTATTGCACGAGCCTGGAGTAGATTCATGAGAAGCAGTGGTTATGGGTCAGTAAGGGGCATAGGAGTCAGAGTTCAGAGTGTAATGGGACTAATACCTCAACCCTACTGTCCTTCTCCCATCCTCCCATCCGTGGGGCTGGAGTCACTGGACTAGTCTGGTCTGGTCGCAGATCTGTTTGTACTGTCTTGCCAACTCATGTCCTAAAGTCAAGAAGAGGGGAGTGTGTGAGGTGTGTGTGTGGTTTATTTTAGAATGCATTGTTTGGAATTATAATGACCCAAACGAAGCTGGGCGGGCGGTTAGTCTGCTTTGACGCCTTGCTCAATTAGAACGTAATATATTTTTGCAATTTATCGCTTGTACTGTAATCACGTGAAATAATAACAATGTTTGAAATGGAAGAGGTAAGGATTGAGGCTTTACCATACATGCAAAATTAGACTGATTCATACACTTATGGAAACAACATCACTATCAGCGAAGATGATTGGAGATATGGACTATCCTGCTAGCATACAGTCACTGCTCTACATGTCCCGTCCTTTCCACCCGCTTCGCTCTGCTTGCTTCACCCGCTTCTGTTTTCCGCTTCATAATATGTCTTGCCAACTCCTATCGTATGTCTGCCAACTCCTATAGTATGTGTTGTCAACTCCTTTAGTATGTCTTGCCAGCTCCTATAGTACGTCTTGTCAACTCCTACAGTGTGTCTTGCCAACTCCTATGGTTGTTGTCATGCCATACATATGAGACAACCACCATATAGAGGTGGTATATAACACAAACAGATCTGAGACCAGACTAATGTCTCCAGTCACACGGATGAAAGGACTGAGGTACAAGGGATCAGTACTGTTTAGACACACATTGTCCAATTACACTTTGCCCTCTGATCGCTATGATACTGTTGAATCTTCAGGAATGTACAGTAACAGATCTGTGACCTGGCTATCACTAGACTACTGCAACCTGATGCAACACAGCACAGGCCACTGTCAATCGCTCTGCTACCCATGCAAAGGAAGGGGGACAGAACAGAGGACAAACAAACATCTCATAATGCTTTCATAAGCCAGATGGAATTCCCAAGCAAATGTGGGAAAGGGGATATAAACTTCCATCTGCATTTGATATAAAATGGCAGAGACAGACGATACCCGTGAAATCAATGCGATGCAGGGGACTCTCCCATCACTATGACGTGGTGACAACATGTGAAACTGTGTCCGTATCAAATCTAAACCCTGATGGGGTTCTAGCTCTACATAGCTGTTTATGTAGAAAAAGTATGGGTCCACGTGATGTAACCTATATTGTAAACCGAGCACAGAATGTCCATTTTACATTGGAGTCATTAGCAGACACTCTTATCTAGAGCAACTTACAGGATAAAATAGGGTTAAGTGCCTTGATCTAGGGCACATCAACATATTTTTCACGTAGTCGGCTCAGGGATTCAAACCAGCAGGCCAGTCAAGTTCTTCCACACTGATTTCGACAAACCATTTCTGTATGGACCTCGCTTTGTGCACAGGGGCATTGTGATGCTGAAACAGGAAAGGGCCTTCCCCAATCTGTTGCCATAAAGTTGGAAGCACAGAATAGTCTAGAATGTCATTGTAAACTGTAGCAATAAGATTTCCCTTCAGCGGAACTAAGGAGACTGAACCATGAAAAACCGCCACAGACTAATATTCCTCCTCCACCAAACTTTACAGTTGGCACTATGCATTGGGGCAGGTAGTGTTCTCCTGTCATCCGCAGAACCCAGGATCATCCGTCAGACTGCCAGATGGTGAAGTTTGATTCATCACTCCAGAGAACGCGTTTCCACTGCTCCAGAGTCCAATGGCAGCGAGCTTTACACCACTCCAGCCGACGATTGGCATTGCATATAGTGATCATAGGCTTGAGTGAGGCTGCTCGGCCATGCAAACCCATCTCATGAAGCTCCCGACGAACAGTTATTGTGCTGACGTTGCTTCCAGAGGCAGTTTGGAACTCTGTAGTAAGTGTTGCAATCGAGGACAGACCATTTTTACACGCTACGCTCTTCAGCACTTGACGGTCTTGTTCTGTGAGCTTGTGTGGCCTACCACTTCACAGCTGAGTTGTTGTTGCTCCTAGACATTTCCACTTCACAAGAACAGCACTTACAGTTGGCAGGGGCAACTCTAGCAGGGCAGAAATTTGATGAACTGACTTGTTGGAAATGTGGCATCCTATGACAGTGCCACGTTGAAAGTCACTGAGCTCTTTAGTAAGTCCATTCTACTTTCAATGTTTGTTTATGGAGATTGCATGGCTGTGTGTTCGATTTTATACACCGGTCAGCAACAGGTGTGACTGAAATAGTCATATCCACTCATTTGGAGGGCTGTTCACATACTTTTGTATATATAGTGTACGTTGTGTTGTATGTTGTATGTTGTAACTAAGGACAGGAGTTGAACATTAGCTATATATATGCTGTAGAGCAATGCATCGGATTACTTTTTATTCAATTCATCAATGTGTTGTCCCTGTCCAAATAATCGATATATTCAATAAATTTTACGTGAGGGATACTGGACATATAGACATGCTGACGCCCCTGTACTGATCCTTCTGTGGTTCCTGCAATACGCTACTGAAAGGCGTAACTCCATTAACATGACACCTGACCTTGGGCTCACACTGGGTTAACACGCCCGAACACCGCCTAAACAAGGAGGGGAGCCGACTTCAGCGACGTCAATCGCCGAACACCACCCGAACAAGGAGAGGAGCCGACTTCAGCGACGTCGATCGCCGAACACCGCCCAAACTAGGAGAGGAGCAGACTTCAGTGGAAGTCGTGACAACTGTTTCAGCAACATTGAAGGTTTTAAATGACATCCACAGAATCTGTATAATTTAAAGCTGGTTCCAAATTCGGGTAAAACAAAATACATGGTATTTTCAAATGCCAGGCATGTTACTAATCATGTCATTGCTACATTGGCTGGACATACTATAGAGCAAGTTAAAGTGTACCAATATTTGGGTGTGTGGGTTGATGATAAGCTGAGCTTCACTGTGCATGTAGAGAACTACACACCCTCCTTTTGGAAAAGCTGACCACGACTCCATGTTGTTGCTCCCAGCCTATAGACAGAGACTAAAACAGGATTCCACGCTTCAAGATTGCTTCGATCATGTGGATTGGGATATGTTCTGCAATGCGTCCACCAACAACAACATTGACGAATATGCTGATTCGGTGAGCGAGTTTATTAGCAAGTGCATCGGCGATGTCGTACCCACAGCAACTATTAAAACATTCCCAAACCAGAAACCGTGGATTGATGGCAGCATTCACGCAAAACTGAAAGGGCGAACCACTGCTTTTAACCAGGGCAAGGTGACTGGAAACATGACCGAAAACAAACAGTGTAGCTATTCCCTCCGCAAGGCAATCAAACAAGCTAAGCTTCAGTATAGAGACAAAGTAGAGTCGCAATTCAACGACTCAGACACAAGAGGTATGTGGGCAGGGTCTACAGTCAATCACGGATTACAAAAAGAAAACCAGCCCCGTCATGGACCAGGATGTCTTGCTCCCAGACAGACTAAACAACTTCTTTGCTTGCTTTGAGGACAATACAGTGCCACTGACACGGCCTGCTAACAAAACCTATGGACTCTCCTTCACTGCAGCCAATGTGAGTAAAACATTTAAACGTGTTAACCCTCGCAAGGCTGCTGACCCAGACGGCATCCCCAGCCGCGTCCTCAGAGCATGCGCAGACCAGCCGGCTGGTGTTTTTACGGACATATTCAATCAATCCTTATCTCAGTCTGCTGTTCCCACATGCTTCAAGAGGGCCACCATTGTTCCTGTTCCCAAGAAAGCTAAGGTAACTGAGCTAAACGACTACCGCCCCATAGCACTCACTTCCGTCATCATGAAGTGCTTTGAGAGACTAGTCAAGGACCATATCACCTCCACCCTACCTGACACTCTAGACCCACTCCAATTTGCTTCCCGCCCCAATAAGTCCACAGACGACGCAATCGCAACCACACTGCACACTGCCCTAACCCATCTGGACAAGAGGAATACCTATGTGAGAATGCTGTTCATCAACTACAGCTCAGCATTTAACACCATAGTACCCTCCAAACTCGTCATCAAGCTCAAGACCCTGGGTCTCGACCCCGCCCTGTGCAACTGGGTACTGGACTTCCTGACGGGCCGACCCCAGGTGGTGAGCGTAGGTAACAACATCTCCACCCCGCTGATCCTCAACACTGGGGCCCCACAAGGGTGCGTTCTGAGCCCTCTCCTGTACTCCCTGTTCACCCACGACTGCGTGGCCATGCACGCCTCCAACTCCATCATCAAGTTTGCAGACGACGCTACAGTGGTAGGCTTGACTAACAACAACGACGAGACGGCCTACAGGGAGGAGGTGAGGGCCCTCGGAGTGGGGTGTCAGGAAAACCTCACACTCAATGTCAACAAAACAAAGGAGATGATCGTGGACTTCAGGAAACAGCAGAGGGAGCACCCCTCTGGTTGTGAAATTGTTAGGTTAGATTACTCGTTGGTTATTACGGCATTGTCGGAACTAGAAGAACAAGCATTTCGCTACACTCAAATTAGCATCTGCTAACCATGTGTATGTGACAAATAAAATTTGATTTGATTTAGGCAGCCTTTTTCCATCTGTTTTGTGTGGGATCTTGATTTTGTATAGTTGCTGTGTAGCCTGCAGAACTTTACGTTCGTTTTTGTATTTTGTTGTTTTTTCGGTGTTCATTTTAATAAAAGTAAGATGTTCGCCTTCCACGCTACACCTTGGTCTCCTCATTCAAACGACGAATGTAACAGAAGATCCCAGCACCCACGGACCAAGCAGCATGCCCAAAAATAGCAGGGAACCTGGGCCTGGGAGGAAAGCCAGGAGTGGTTGACATCCTGTACGTAGAACGAAATCATGGCAGGAGACAGAAGCCTTCCATGGAAGCAGGCGGAGGCAGCGAAGGAGCAACAACGATGACACCGGGGTTCGCGGCCATGACGGAAACCCGAGAGGCAGCCTCAAAACATTTTTGGGGAGGGGCACATGGGTTGGTCGGCGGAGCCGAGGT
Source organism: Oncorhynchus gorbuscha (assembly GCF_021184085.1). NCBI lineage: Eukaryota > Metazoa > Chordata > Actinopteri > Salmoniformes > Salmonidae > Oncorhynchus > Oncorhynchus gorbuscha. Next base: position 26,489,445 of record NC_060175.1, on the reverse strand, counting down.
GTGAACCAGAGAAAGTCCACACGGGGTGGTCGGCGGAGCCGAGGGTTGAACCAGAGCCAGTCTGGGAGAGGAAGGTGAACTTGGAGGGGAGTGAAGGGAGTAAATCAGAGACAGTTAAGGAGTTGATGGGGAAATTGGAGGAGAGAGTTATGAGAGAGCTGTTGTGTTGGTGCATGAGGACACATTGTGCCAGCTCTACGCTCAAGACCTTCAGTGCGCCTCCACAGCCCGGTACGACCTGTGCCAGCGCCACGCACCAGGTCTCCTGCGACGGTTTGCAGTCCAGAGCCTCCAGCGGCGGTCTGCAGTCCAGAGCCTCCAACGTCGGTCGTCAGTCTGGAGCCTCCAGCGACGGTCGGAAGTCAGGAGCCTCCAGCGACGGTTCCCAGTCCGGAGCCTCCAGCGAGGGTTCCCAGTCCGGAGCCTCCAGCAAGGGTTCCCAGTCCGGAGTCTCCGGCGACGATCTACAGTCCGGAGTCCCCTGTCTCCTGCGACGATCTACGGTCCGGAGTCCCAGGCAACAATCCATGGTCCGGTTCCTCTGGCGACGGTCCACGGTCCGGTTTACAGTGCATTCGGAAAGTATTCAGACCTCTTGACTTTTTCCACATTTTGTTACGTTAGAGCCTTCTAAAATGGATTAAATCATTTCCCCCCCTTATCAATCTACCCACAATACCCCATAATGACAAAGCAAAAACAGTTTCTATATTATTTTTTCAAATGTATTAAAAATGTAAAACTGAGATATCTAATGTACATAAGTATTCAGACCCTTTACTCAGTACTTTGTTGTAGCACCTTCGGCAGATATTACAGCCTCGAGTCTTCTTGGGTATTAAGCTACAAGCTTGGCACACCTTTATTTGGGGGGTTTCTCTCATTTTCCCCTGCAAATAATTTAAAGCTCTGTCAGGTTGGATGAGGAGTGTCACTGCACAGCTATTTTCAGGTCTCTCTAGAGATTTTCGATTGGGTTCAAGTAAGGTCTCTAACTGGGCCACTCAAGAACATTCAGAGACTTGACCCTGCGCTGTCTTGGCTGTGTGCTTAGAGTCATTGTCCTGTTAGAGGGTGAACCTTCAACCCAGTTTGAGGTCCTGAGCGCTCTGGAGCAGGTTTTCATAAATGATCTCTCTGTACTTTGCTCTGTTCATCTTTGCATCGATCCTGACTAGTCTCCCAGTCACTTTACTTTTGAACAGATTGCCTTGGTACAAAGACCTTTATGTTGAAAGAGTGAATTAAAGGGATTAAGGGTGTTTCACACTAATAACCACCGCAATGTTGTCAGTCATTTATCACTCGATTTAACCCAGTGTGATTTAACTGTTTACATAGCTCTAATCACAGACAGACAGACAGACAGACAGACAGACAGACAGACAGACAGACAGACAGACAGACAGACAGACAGACAGACAGACAGACAGACAGACAGACAGACAGACAGACAGACAGACAGACAGACAGACAGACAGACAGACAGACAGACAGACAGACAGACAGACAGACAGACAGACAGACAGACAGACAGACAGACAGACAGACAGACAGACAGACAGACAGACAGACAGACAGACAGACAGACAGACAGACAGACAGACAGACAGACAGACAGACAGACAGACAGACAGACAGACAGACAGACAGACAGACAGACAGACAGACAGACAGACAGACAGACAGACAGACAGACAGACAGACAGACAGACAGACAGACAGACAGACAGACAGACAGACAGACAGAAATTGAGCATAAAGGAGAGAGAAAGAGTGTATATCAAGGGTGTAATGCACGACAGCATGGACATAGACAGGGGTTAATGGGCCTGAACCTTAATGCAGCATTCCATCACAGCTTGCCTAACATGTTGTTCCAAGGCCAGGCTTTTTATTTAAAAGTTGAAATTCCGGTTCCCAATTCATCTCATGATAGTGAAAAACTCACAAATCAAATTATATTGGTCACATACACATATTTAGCAGATGTTATTGCGTGTGTAGTGTAATACTCCTGAATCCTGATGACTCTCAGATCTAATGGCCATATTAATGCAGTGTAATAAGTCAATACTGCATGAAGAAGTTTGAAGTTTACTGCTCCTGTCAGACCTGCGTTAATAAGCTCCTTATCAATTAATTACATGTAAAGTGCCATGTGCTGACCTTTCTAATAAGTGGAGGAGGAGTGAAAGAGGAGGACACGGAGGAAGAGAAAGATAGGAAGAGGAGGAGATGAGGAAGAAGAAGAGAAAAAGAGGAAGAGGAGAAGGAGGATGAAGACAGTACTGACTCATATTAGCCAGTAGCGAGGCCCCTGGAGCCAAACAGCCCTGGGACCGTGTAGTAGGGAGGGCACAGAGGACAAACCTTATCAAGATGTGAAAGGGTGAAAATATTGGAGCTTTAGAAGGGGCAGAGAATGTGATGTAAATGCTGTTTTTTTCCCCAACTACAATCCACAAAAGATTGTAAAGCCGTAACTGGCTTTTCATAGTGTGCTGCTAATAATGTCCTGAGGTTTGTCCCCTAGTGCTGGGGTCTATCATCAAATAGAATATTCACTTTCTAGAGAAGAATGTTGTAGATGGGAACAAAATATGACATCTTGTGGTTCTGCTGAAACAAGAAAAATAGAATTCTCAATATCTATCAAACATCTACTGATCTTTGAGCTTTGAGAACAGTAGAACAACATGAGTAGCTCACGGGGACGGGACCACAATTCAATTAAACACATCTGATATTCACTAAAACAATCTGGGAAGAAAAATGGTCGTCCATCGAGAAGTAATCCTTTGAACTTTTATCCACTTAAAATATGAATAATGACGTCTCTCTCTCTCTCTAGCAGTCACCATGTGTTGTCAAAACATGGTTGCAAAATACCTCTAAAATCCCATCCCTCTAGGACTGTTTCATATGAAGAAAGAACATGATGTATCTCTTTAATATCATTTAAAGTGGCATGAGATTCAAGACATAAGGTTATTTTCCTGCACCAAACCTTCAGAACTGTGTATGAAATCTTAAATCCCATGGCGTGACATGCCACCTCACAACCTGGCTGAGAAGTAAATCGGGCACAGGCAACAGTATTAGAGATTCCTAAATTGAGTGTCAACCAGACCTGGGCTCAAATACTTTGAGCATTTTAAATACTTTGAGCATTTGCTTGAGTCTGCTTGAAGTGCCAAATGGGCGGGGTTTGCAGTTTGGGGACTTTTCTATTGGTTTACCCCAAAGCCAACTCCTCCTTTGACCGCCTTTCCTTCCATTTCTCTGCTGCCAATGACTGGAATGAAATGCAAAAATCACTGAAGTTGGAGACTTATATCTTTCTCACTAACTTCAAGCATCGGCTGGCAGAGCAGCTTACAGATCGCTGCAGCTGTACACAGCCCATCTGTAAATAGCCCATCCAACCAACTACCTACCTCATCCCCATATTTGTTTTTGTTTGTTTTTTCTGCTTTTTTGCACACCAATATTTCTACTTGCACATCCTCATCTGCACATCTATCACTCCATTGTTAATTGCTAAATTGTAAATCGCCACTATGGCCTATTTATTTCCTTTCCACACACGGTATACAGATATTATATTGTTTTATTGACTGTACATTTATTTATCCCATGTGTAACTCTGTGTTGTTGTTTTTGTCACACTGCTTTGATTTATATTGGCCAGGTCGCAGTTGTAAATGAGAACTTGTTCTCAACTGGCCTACCTGGAGGAATGATGACAATCTGTTACAATCTGTCAATTAACCTATCAATACATGCAGCAGATAGAGGTGAGTGTCAGCATATGAGCCTGTGTCTGTGTTCACTTAGTTTAGATGATTGTGGAAGAGAAAGGTCTGGACCACTGTCTCCCCCTAGAGTGCCTCAGGCGGATTGAATTCAATTAAATGAAAGCTGTAATCTGTAGTGGTGAAACTGCCACATACATTTGCAATATTTCAAGAACAATTATGTTTTTTTCAAACAACGAACACCGTTTTTCCCCCAAGGAGAACATTGCACAATAAAACAGCAGAGTATGTTCTATGATTTTTTTGTATAACCATGATGCAGGATGCTCCTCTGCCCGTTTCATTAACAGAACAAAAACAATACCAAATGCACCTGGGGTGAACAGTGGCGCTGTTTTACCAAATGCACCTGGGGTGAACAGTGGCGCTGTTTTACCAAATGCGCCTGGGGTGAACAGTGGGGCTGTTTTACCAAATGCGCCTGGGGTGAACAGTGGGGCTGTTTTACCAAATGCACCTGGGGTGAACAGTGGGGCTGTTTTACCAAATGCACCTGGGGTGAACAGTGGCGCTGTTTTACCAAATGCGCCTGGGGTGAACAGTGGCGCTGTTTTACCAAATGCACCTGGGGTGAACAGTGGTGCTGTTTTACCAAATGCGCCTGGGGTGAACAGTGGCGCTGTTTTACCAAATGCGCCTGGGGTGAACAGTGGCGCTGTTTTACCAAATGCGCCTGGGGTGAACAGTGGCGCTGTTTTACCAAATGCGCCTGGGGTGGACAGTGGCGCTGTTTTACCAAATGCGCCTGGGGTGAACAGTGGCGCTGTTTTACCAAATGCGCCTGGGGTGGACAGTGGCGCTGTTTTACCAAATGCGCCTGGGGTGGACAGTGGCGCTGTTTTACCAAATGCGCCTGGGGTGGACAGTGGCGCTGTTTTACCAAATACGCCTGGGGTGAACAGTGGCGCTGTTTTACCAAATGCGCCTGGGGTGAACAGTGGCGCTGTTTTACCAAATGCGCCTGGGGTGAACATTGACGCTGTTTTACCAAATGCGCTTGGGGTGAACAGTGGCGCTGTTTTACCAAATGCGCCTGGGGTGAACAGTGACGCTGTTTTACCAAATGCGCCTGGGGTGAACAGTGGCGCTGTTTTACCAAATGCGCCTGGGGTGAACAGTGGCGCTGTTTTACCAAATGCCCCTGGGGTGAACAGTGGTGCTGTTTTACCAAATGCCCCTGGGGTGAACAGTGGTGCTGTTTTACCAAATGCACCTGGGGTGAACAGTGACGCTGTTTTACCAAATGCACCTGGGGTGAACAGTGGCGCTGTTTTACCAAATGCGGATCTCAGTTTCAAGAAACGTTCATCTGATGCCAGGTTATGGGAGATTTCACTGATCAGATAAGTGTGATTGTTTTGGACTCAAATGAACTTAGAAAATCAACAATAAAAGGATCAGAATGACAGAAGTGGGGAACAAAAACAACTTTGCATAGATGACGTTCACTATTTGTCGTATGTGATGAGCCCCCTCCTCTACTCCTCTGTTTTTTATACACTCCACCTCTTCTCTGTCCTGTCCCCTCTCTTCTCTGTCCAAGACATAAGGTTATTTTCCTGCACCAAACCTTCAGAACTGTGTATGAAATCTTAAATCCCATGGCGTGACATGCCACCTCACAACCTGGCTGAGAAGTAAATCGGGCACAGGCAACAGTATTAGAGATTCCTAAATTGAGTGTCAACCAGACCTGGGCTCAAATACTTTGAGCATTTTAAATACTTTGAGCATTTGCTTGAAGTGCCAAATGGGCGGGGTTTGCAGTTTGGGGACTTTTCTATTGGTTTACCCCAAAGCCAACTCCTCCTTTGACCGCCTTTCCTTCCATTTCTCTGCTGCCAATGACTGGAATGAAATGCAAAAATCACTGAAGTTGGAGACTTATATCTTTCTCACTAACTTCAAGCATCGGCTGGCAGAGCAGCTTACAGATCGCTGCAGCTGTACACAGCCCATCTGTAAATAGCCCATCCAACCAACTACCTACCTCATCCCCATATTTGTTTTTGTTTGTTTTTTCTGCTTTTTTGCACACCAATATTTCTACTTGCACATCCTCATCTGCACATCTATCACTCCATTGTTAATTGCTAAATTGTAAATCGCCACTATGGCCTATTTATTTCCTTTCCACACACGGTATACAGATATTATATTGTTTTATTGACTGTACATTTATTTATCCCATGTGTAACTCTGTGTTGTTGTTTTTGTCACACTGCTTTGATTTATATTGGCCAGGTCGCAGTTGTAAATGAGAACTTGTTCTCAACTGGCCTACCTGGAGGAATGATGACAATCTGTTACAATCTGTCAATTAACCTATCAATACATGCAGCAGATAGAGGTGAGTGTCAGCATATGAGCCTGTGTCTGTGTTCACTTAGTTTAGATGATTGTGGAAGAGAAAGGTCTGGACCACTGTCTCCCCCTAGAGTGCCTCAGGCGGATTGAATTCAATTAAATGAAAGCTGTAATCTGTAGTGGTGAAACTGCCACATACATTTGCAATATTTCAAGAACAATTATGTTTTTTTCAAACAACGAACACCGTTTTTCCCCCAAGGAGAACATTGCACAATAAAACAGCAGAGTATGTTCTATGATTTTTTTGTATAACCATGATGCAGGATGCTCCTCTGCCCGTTTCATTAACAGAACAAAAACAATACCAAATGCACCTGGGGTGAACAGTGGCGCTGTTTTACCAAATGCACCTGGGGTGAACAGTGGCGCTGTTTTACCAAATGCGCCTGGGGTGAACAGTGGGGCTGTTTTACCAAATGCGCCTGGGGTGAACAGTGGGGCTGTTTTACCAAATGCGCCTGGGGTGAACAGTGGGGCTGTTTTACCAAATGCACCTGGGGTGAACAGTGGCGCTGTTTTACCAAATGCACCTGGGGTGAACAGTGGGGCTGTTTTACCAAATGCACCTGGGGTGAACAGTGGGGCTGTTTTACCAAATGCGCCTGGGGTGAACAGTGGGGCTGTTTTACCAAATGCACCTGGGGTGAACAGTGGGGCTGTTTTACCAAATGCACCTGGGGTGAACAGTGGCGCTGTTTTACCAAATGCACCTGGGGTGAACAGTGGTGCTGTTTTACCAAATGCGCCTGGGGTGAACAGTGGCGCTGTTTTACCAAATGCGCCTGGGGTGAACAGTGGCGCTGTTTTACCAAATGCGCCTGGGGTGAACAGTGGCGCTGTTTTACCAAATGCGCCTGGGGTGGACAGTGGCGCTGTTTTACCAAATGCGCCTGGGGTGAACAGTGGCGCTGTTTTACCAAATGCGCCTGGGGTGGACAGTGGCGCTGTTTTACCAAATGCGCCTGGGGTGGACAGTGGCGCTGTTTTACCAAATGCGCCTGGGGTGGACAGTGGCGCTGTTTTACCAAATACGCCTGGGGTGAACAGTGGCGCTGTTTTACCAAATGCGCCTGGGGTGAACAGTGGCGCTGTTTTACCAAATGCGCCTGGGGTGAACAGTGACGCTGTTTTACCAAATGCGCTTGGGGTGAACAGTGGCGCTGTTTTACCAAATGCGCCTGGGGTGAACAGTGACGCTGTTTTACCAAATGCGCCTGGGGTGAACAGTGACGCTGTTTTACCAAATGCGCCTGGGGTGAACAGTGGCGCTGTTTTACCAAATGCGCTTGGGGTGAACAGTGGCGCTGTTTTACCAAATGCGCCTGGGATGAACAGTGGCGCTGTTTTACCAAATGCGCCTGGGGTGAACAGTGGCGCTGTTTTACCAAATGCCCCTGGGGTGAACAGTGGTGCTGTTTTACCAAATGCACCTGGGGTGAACAGTGACGCTGTTTTACCAAATGCACCTGGGGTGAACAGTGGCGCTGTTTTACCAAATGCGGATCTCAGTTTCAAGAAACGTTCATCTGATGCCAGGTTATGGGAGATTTCACTGATCAGATAAGTGTGATTGTTTTGGACTCAAATGAACTTAGAAAATCAACAATAAAAGGATCAGAATGACAGAAGTGGGGAACAAAAACAACTTTGCATAGATGACGTTCACTATTTGTCGTATGTGATGAGCCCCCTCCTCTACTCCTCTGTTTTTTATACACTCCACCTCTTCTCTGTCCTGTCCTCCTCCCCTCTGACCTTTCCCAACTCCAACTTACCTCCCCATAACTGTCATAGAGATTTCCTTTTTTTGCTCTGTCTGTAATTTCCATGGCAACATTTCTAATTCTAAGAACCTAGTAAATGCCAAAAAGCAAGTGAGAAATCCTATTTTCAAAGAAAGACCTTAATCACTGATGCCAGGTCAGTGTTACAACGTGACTAACGGGTTAACAGTAGGCCGGATCACAACACATGCTTAAGAACACAACACTTAAACAGTACGTGGCTTTGACCCAAAGCCAAGACGTTTCACTTGGCATATCGATTGTGCCTTGGCCGATCATACCCCTCATCAATTAGTCCTTTGAACTGTGAGAGCCACACACAACCGGTTGGAACAGCCTGGTTGTATACTACCTGGGTGACGGCTCAGTCTTCGTCTCTCTGGGTGGGTGGCCTGCGCCTTACAGCTCTCACACACACTGGCCTTTCCTCTGGCCGGGACATAATCTGATTGGTTCCTCACAGTCATCTCCGTGACCATACATACAGTGGGGCAAAAAAGTATTTAGTCAGCCACCAATTATGCAAGTTCTCCCACTTAAAAAGATGAGAGAGGCCTGTAATTTTCATCATAGGTACACTTCAACTATGACAGACAAAATGAGAAAAAAAATCCAGAAAATCACATTGTAGGATTTTTAATAACTTTATTTGCAAATTATGGTGGAAAATAAGTATTTGGTCACCTACAAACAAGCAAAATTTCTCGTTCTCACAGACCTGTAACTTCTTCTTTAAGAGGCTCCTCTGTCCTCCACTCATTACCTGTATTAATGGCACCTGTTTGAACTTGTTATCAGTATAAAAGACACCTGTCCACAATCTCAAACAGTCACACTCCAAACTCCACTATGGCCAAGACCAAAGAGCTGTCAAAGGACACCAGAAACAAAATTGTAGACCTGCACCAGGCTGAGAAGACTGAATCTGCAATAGTTAAGCAGCTTGGTTTGACGAAATCAACTGTAGGAGCAATTATTAGGAAATGGAAGACTTACAAGACCACTGATAATCTCCCTAGATCTGGGGCTCCACACAAGATCTAACCCTGTGGGGTCAAAATGATCACAAGAACGGTGAGCAAAAATCCCAGAACCACACGGGGGGACCTAGTGAATGACCTGCAGAGAACTGGGACCAAAGTAACAAAGCCTACCATCAGTAACACACTACGCCGCCAGGGACTCAAATCCTGCAGTGCCAGACGTGTCCCCTTGCTTAAGCCAGTACATGTCCAGGCCCGTCTGAAGTTTGCTAGAGAGCATTTGGATGATCCAGAAGAAGATTGGGAGAATGTCATATGGTCAGATGAAACCAAAATATACCTTTTTGGTAAAAACTCAACTCGTCGTGTTTGGAGGACAAATAATTCTGAGTTGCATCCAAAGGACACCATATCTACTGTGAAGCATGGGGGTGGAAACATCATGCTTTGGGGCTGTTTTTCTACAAAGGGACCAGGGCCACTTATTTGTGTAAAGGAAAGAATGAATGGGGCCATGTATCATGAGATTTTGAGTGAAAACATCCTTCCATCAGCAAGGGCATTGAAGATGAAACGTGGCTGGGTCTTTCAGCATGACAATGATCCCAAACACACCACCCGGGCAACGAAGGAGTGGCTTCGTAAGAAGCATTTCAAGGTCCTGGAGTGGCCCAGCCAGTCTTTGGAGGGAGTTGAAAGTCCGTGTTGCCCAGCAACAGCCCCAAAACATCACTGCTCTAGAGGAGATCTGCATGGAGGAATGGGCCAAAATACCAGCAACAGTGTTTGAAAACCTTGTGAAGACTTACAGAAAACGTTTGACCTCTGTCATTGCCATCAAATGGTATATAAGAAGTATTGAGATAACTTTTGTTATTGACCAAATACTTATTTTCCACCATAATTTGCAAATAAATTCATAAAAAATCCTATAATGAGATTTTCTGGATTTTTTTCCCTCATTTTGTCTGTCATAGTTGAAGTGCAGCTATGATGAAAATTACAGGCTTCTCTCATCTTTTTAAGTGGGAGAACTTGCACAATTGGTGGCTGACTAAATACTTTTTTGCCCTACAGTACATAAAGGATTACACCAGGCCAGACTCCCTTTGAGTGGTGCGAGGAACCACAGCACAGCACAAGGGGAACAAGACAAAAGCCCAAAAGCACAACCACAGTATTTCTTTGATCAGGATGCTGAAGGGCAAATTAAATGCCTCCGATTTCTTTTTTTTAAGGTAAATTAGTATGGAAATATGGGGTATTTAACTTCAGAGTGTGGAACAATCTCCGAAATGGTTTCCTTTCATCCCCCAATTTCATTTTAAGCCATTTTAATTGGGTTCTTTGAATGTCTGAGTAGTTGGTAGATACATTTAGATATTGTCAGCACTTTTTTATGGGCATTGACCTCCACATGGAAAGTCTTATCCATTTTTACATGCCTGCTTCGACCACTTCATAGGGAGAACTGATCTAGAATTGTAAGGACCATTCCCGGAGATGAGAAGCAGGTCAAACATTTAATCTGAAAAGACATGGAACAAGACAGGAACAGCATCAGCACACAGGTATACAAGGACATAAGACAATCAATGCTGAAGCGGGGAGAGTAGCGGGGGAACAGACAGATATAGGGGAGGTAATGACGAGGTTATTGAGTTCAGGTGAGTCCAATAATCTCTGATGCGTGTGATGGGGGAAGGCAGGTGTGCGTAATGATGATGGCAGGAGTGCATTATGCTAGGGAGCCTGGCGCTCGAGGCAAGAGCGGGAGCAGGCGTGACAGGAATAAGTGAAACAAAGAGGATATGTCATCACTAGCCTACGTACAGTATGTAAACATGATTTGATTTGCTTTCAAACTCCGGAAATATGTTGCTGTTCAAGTGTATGATTTGTTATGGAATAATAGTCCAATACCAATTTCTCAAGTTGATGAATCTACAGTAAGATTAGGACTACATCCCAATGATCTCTTCTTCCTCTCAAAGTGTGCACATGTTCACTTCCCTTCACTGACTCTGGATAAAAGTGTCTGCTAGATGACAAAAATGTAAATGTAAATTATTTGAAAGGAAATGACTGGTATAAGATATATGGTGGAAACTCCAACAAGCCAACACACATCCACCAATCCAATGCTTTTAGATTTGTTGGAAGTACTGACACATCAGGTTTAGTTGTTCTGGGATTTAGCTGGACTAAATTCTTTGTGTAACACAGTCGCCACCTTGTGACAGATAATGAGACATGGGACAATGCAAATGCCTCAAATTACTATGGGGGTAAAACACTAAGTGTTTTTTCTATCTTTACCACTAAGAGGAGCTACAAAACCATTTACCAATTGGATTCTGCTGTACTGTTAAGACAGATATACATGCAACATTTTACCACTAAGTGTCAGTGTGTTAGAATTTCAACAAAAGAGTACCAAAAGGGCATTTCGGATACAGATTCCCCACATTTATTATCTTGTTCTGTTCCTCCCTTTGCAAGGCTAATGATAATATATATCCTGTTTCTAGCATACCATGTTATTCATACATACAGGTAGTTTTCAACGTTATGCATATGATTTTCCATTCAAAATATCTATAACACTTTAAACATGTGTTTTGCTGAATAATAATCCCTCATATAATACATACAGGAACACATACCACCAAGCAAGCAAGCCCATCTACATACTGTATAACTCCAAAGCAGGACTATAAGAAAACTGTGGTTACACATAATGGGCCTGAATTGAGAATCCAATCTAGTTCACCAAGTAAGAGATCCAGTCCACATGTAACAGCACAACTAACCCTGTCAGGGGTTGATTCTCCTATGTCTTCAAACATGTAACTGTATGAATATGAATATATATACACATACAGTATGCAGGATCAACTAGTACAGGCTCATAGAATATATACACATACACACACAGTATGCAGGATCAACTAGTACAGGCTCATAGAAAATGACCAGACCAGATCAGTGCATCGTTAGTAGACTGGGTCGAGTCATGACAAGGTGTGTGCTCTTTTCTTGAGGTACCACGGCTAATCTGGGGGAGATAGAGAGAGAGTGAAACAGAAAGAGAGAGAGAGAGCAAAAGAGAGAGAGATAGACAGATCAAGAGATTGTATTAAGTCTTCCTATTTGCAGACGAAGAAGGCGCTAGTCTTAGACTACCAGCTCAAAAACACCAAACTTCAGTTTGAGATGGTTTGTTATTCAGACTAACTAGCAGGCTACAACCACAGATGGCTATAACAGTAAACAAAGCGTTATCCAGTGCATCCATTTGATCAGGTTTGTTCTGTGGCAGTTCTGTGCCACATGGAGAGAGTAGAAACATACTTTATAATGATTATCATAGTACAGTTCATGTTTCTTCTGAGTGATTCAGAATCTCAACCGACAAGCAGACAGTTAATACTGGTGGACATCCGGCTGTCAATAAACCAATTAATCAGCCTTCATCCTACATGTTGAATCCAACCTCCTACTAGTTAGTGGTCGATATTGTTCCCACAGAGACAAGGTCTCAATGTGTCTGTTGTCACAGCCAGAAGGAAATGAAGAAGATGCTGATTATGAGCAATCAGTCGGTGCTCTGCAGAATCACTTCCTTCTGTACTGTAGCTCTTGGGATGTGGCTGTGATCAGACAGTGCCCTGTCCAGTCAGTTACTACTATAGCTCCTGTACAGGGCTATGGCTGCAGCTTACTCAATTCTTACTACTGTATGCCTATCCTGACCTGTGGCTGTGTGCTGCAGCCTGCTCAGTCAGTTGTCTCTATAGTTCCTGGGCTCTTTCTGTGACTGCAGCAGCCTGCTTAGCCAGGCTACATGTGACCCTGTTTGTCTGAGGACGAGGAGGAAGTGGAGGGGGACGGGGATGGAGCCTTGGGGAACACCCTGTCCGTGGGAGTGATAGATGCTGGACTTCCCAGGCCTGAGGAGCTGGAACTACTAGACCTGTGCTGCCCCTGTCCCTGTCCCTGGCCATGTCCCAGGTGGATGGGAGCAGGCCGAAGGGGTCTGACCGGAGGCGGCCTGAGGGGGGCGATGGGCCTCCGTGCAGTCAGAGCCGGTTTGAAGGTGCTCATGGTCTCGGAGGACGAGGAACTGCTGCTACGGCGCAGGGCGGCGTCAGGGTCTCTGATGGCCATGGTGTTGGTGTGGAGGGGGCTGCCAGGGGTCTCAGAGGGTGGTCTGGACCCACAGGAGGAGAGGTGCTGCTGCTTCAGGGGCTCCAAGGTGTCCAGGACCACGTCGGGAGCATGCTTGGCCACGTTCTGCCGCTCAAGCTCAGACAGCTCATGCAGGGCGGTATTCATGGTCTTCTCTATGTCCTGTAATACACAGTTTCACCACTGATATTAATCCAGTGTCTGACGTCCTGCAACACACTCTATCTTGGCTGTCCATAGTAGTAGATGATGACAATTCACACACACACACACACACACACACACACACACACACACACACACACACACACACACACACACACACACACACACACACACACACACACACACACACACACACACACACACACACACACACACACCAATAGAAATAAGAATGGCCCATTCAAACATCTGCTCTTATTGTTTATACTCAGACAAAATACTGACAAACCAAGTCTTCCCAATAAAAAACAAACTGTTTCTTCTTGAAAGCAGGGACAAATGGACAAATTAACACTTCAGAAATGGTTCCAATATTCTCTCTCTAATGAAGCAAACAAAGGGAGCCATATTTACATGTGGAGCTAGCAGCAGCTAACAGACTGAACAGTAATTAGGAAATGAGAGACAGAGGGCAATGTGGGCCTCTCTCTCAGATGTCCTTCCCACTGCTACCTGACTTTGTCCCTCTGAGTACTGGCTGGGATCCAGAAACTATGCTGGAAATATTTCTCCCTCTGTCTGTCGGTCTTTTCTGTCTGTCTGCCTGTCTCGCCATCTCTCTGAACAACAGACAGGAGAATATCCTCATTGGCTTCGACTGCACAACTCCGAGCATGGCTTGACTGGCAGGAAATAGTTATATTAAGAATAACAAGGGAAGTTTGGTCTTGCCTGACTTCACCCACTGAATCAATTGCTTTGATAATTTTTAAGTCTTTATTGCAGTGATTAGATTCTCACCTCTGTATACCCTGATAAATGCTCTTTTGCCAAAACCTTTGTTAAATAATTCCACAAGCAACGAGAGATGAGTGGGCAACCTTCTTTTTTAAATTGGTTAGTTTATTTTCTGGTAGTCAGCACCCCATCATTAGGCCGGGTGTGCGTTTTGTTATTCATTTACTTCATAGACTCTCACCTCTGCCAGTGATTTCTGGTCGCCAAGGCTACCGTGGCGGGTGGAGCCGGGGGAGGGTCTGAGGGTGGAGCCATCACGGAAGCACTTTCTATCTGGATGGTTGATACTTCCTGTGCTGCTGAACGTGCTGAGATGGCGTTTCTCTGGACTGTCCATGCGGCCCCTGCTGACAGCCATCTTGTGAGGGCTGCAGGGGCGGGGCATGACCCTAGGGGGCGTGTCCATACCTCGGGTGGGGCTGTGAGTGTCGGTGGTGCTCCTGTGGTGAGGGATAACAGCACTGTCTGAACGAACCCTCACCCTGAAAGGCCACAACACAGAAAGCAGACAGACTCTCAAGACAGCATCAAGGACAGAGTGCAAAAATAAATTATAGCTCATTCAATACAACTACACTAAATGAACCATTATTTTGTAGCCTCTTTATGGAGGAAAACATCTCATCCTGCATGTGTCTAGAAAACCTGTTAACCTGCATTACATCAGATTCTGTGAACTGTGAGCATGAATCATCATAAAGTCAATGTGTAGCCACCTTCCAAGAGCATCTCCATAGTGGTGGTCAGGGGTATATTGTCTGCGTTCGCAGGGGGAGCTTCGGTCACGGTTCCTGGATGAGGGTCGGTCTCTGTCCTCCTGGTGGGGTCCACTACTGGCCTCACTCTCAGCCTTCCAACTCAGACTGTCTGAGAACGCATCTTCCCTGAGGTAACGGAGAGACAGAGAGCATACGGGGGGTTTATTCATTTGTTTTTTGTATGCTGGCAAAATGCATAAACAATTATACAATTTCATTAACGAGTCACTGCAAATCATCTGGATACCCTTACACCAGAGATGATCTGAAATTATAATGGCAACAAACAATCCTTCGGGAACAAAATCTAACTCCAGATATTGGACCTCTTCAAGTTATTATTAACAAGTACAGTTTCCCCGGGCCCCTGATTTTTTATTTATTTCACCTTTATTTAACCAGGTAGGCCACTTGAGAAAAAGGTCTCAACTGGGACCTGGCCAAGATAGAGAAAAGCAGTGCAACAAAAACAACACAGAGTAACACATGGGATAAACAAACATACAGTCAATAACACAATAGAGAAGTCTATATACAGTGTGTGCAAATGTAGTAAGATTAGGGAGGTAATGCAATAAATAGGCCAAAGTGGCAAAATAATTACAATTTAGCAATTAAACACATTCTAGATGTAATTTTAAATTGGAGATGCTAAATGTGAGTCTGGAAGGAGAGTTTACAGTCTTACCAGACACCTAGGTATTTGTAGTTGTCCATATATTTTTAAGTCAGAACTGTCTAGAGTGGTGATGCTAGACGGGTGGGCGGGGGCGTGCAGTGATCGGTTGAAGAGCATGTCATTTAGTTGTACTTGCATTTAAGAGCAGTTGGAGGCCACGAAAGGAGTGTTGTATGGCACTGAAGCTCGTCTGGAGGTTAGTTAACAAATTGCCCAAAGAAGGGACAGAAATATACAGAATGGTGTCGTCTGTGTTGGATCAGAGAATCACCATCAGCAAGAGAGACATCACTGATATATACAGAGAGAAGAGTCGGCCTGAGAAATGAACCCTGTGACACCCCCATAGAGACTGCCAGTGGTCCGGAAAACAGGCCCTCCGATTTGACACACTGAACTCTATCTGAGAAGTAGTTGGTGAACCAGGCGAGGCAGTCATTTGGGAAACCAAGGCTGTTGAGTCTGCCGATAAGAATGCTGTGACTGACATAGTCGAAAGCCTTGGCCATGTCGATGAATACAGCTGCACAGTAATGTCTCTTATCGATGGCGGTTATGATATCGTTTAGGACCTTGAGTGTGGCTGAGGTGCACCCATGACCAGCTCGGAAAACAGATTGCATAGCGGAGAAGGTACGGTGGGAATCGAAATAGTCGGTGATCTGTTTGTTAACTTTTATTTCGAAGACTTTATAAAGGCAGGGTAGGATAGATATAGGTCTGTAACAGTTTGGGTCTAGAGTGTCTCCCCTTTGAAGAGGGGGATGACGTAAGAGAGATTGAACAGGCTAGTAATAGGTGTTTCAACAATTTCGGCAGGTAATTTTTAGAAAGAGAGGGCCCAGATTGTCTAGCCCAGCTGATTTGTAGGGGTCCAGATTTTGCAGCTCTTTCAGAACATCAGCTCTCTGGATTTGGGTGAAGGAGAAATGGGGAGGCTTGGCAAGTTGCTGTGGGGGGTGCAGAGCTGTTGACCAGGGTAGGGGTAGCCAGGTGGAAAGCATGGCTAGCAGTAGAAAAATGCTTATTGAAATTCTCGATTATCGTAGATTTATCAGTGGTGACAGTGTTTCCTAGCCTCAGTGCAGTGGACAGCTGAGAGTAGGTGCTCTTATTCTCTATGGACTTTACATTGTCCCAGAACTTTTTGGAGTTTGTGCTACAGGATGCAAATTTCTGTTTGAAAAAGCTAGCCTTTCCTTTCCTAACTGCCTGTGTATATTGGTTCCTAACCTCTTTGAAAAGTTGCATATCGTGGGGGCTTTTCGATGCTAATGCAGTACGCCACAGGATGTTTTTGTGCTGGTCAAGGGCAGTCAGGTCTGGAGGGAACCAAGGGCTATATCTGTTCTTAGTTCTAAAGTTTTGAATGGGGCATGCTTTTTAAAGATGGTGAGGAAAGCACTTTTAAAGAATAACCAGGCATCCTCTACTGACGGAATGAGGTCAATATCCTTCCAGGATATCCAGGCCAGTTCGATTAGAAAGGCCTGTTCGCTGAAGTGTTTTAGGGAGCGTTTGACAGTGATGAGGGGTGGTCGTTTAACCGCGAACCCATTACAGACGCAGGCAATGAGGCAGTAATCGCTGAGATCCTAGTTGAAGAAAGCAGAGGTGTATTTAAAGGGCAGGTAGGTTAGGATGATATCTATGAGGGTGCCTGTGTTTACGGATTTAGAGTTGTTCAATGATAATTTGTCAGATTGAGGGCATCTATCTTAGATTGTAGGATGGCCCGAGGTGTTAAGCATATCCCAAATTTAGGTCACCAGGATCAGTTGGAGATAAGTGTGCCTGCATCCCAAATGACACACTATTCCCTTTATAGTGCACTACTTTTGACTGGTGCGCTAGCTCTAAACAAAAGTAGTGAACTATGAAGGGTATAGGATGCAATTTTGGACGCATCCTGTGTCTTTCCCTAATTAGGGTTTAATTCTGTCATCTCCACGGTGATGGATGGTGTTTGGCTGTTGGGTAGGGTTCCGGAAGGATAAATGACCTGTTACAGAGTGACCTTAATGTTCCATCCTTGTCTTGCGGAAATGTTAGTTCAAGAGACTGAGGAGAGGACATCTCATTTAATTACTAATTGGGGATTTATTTGCTTTGAAGTGCTTGATGCTTACTGTATGCAAACTGCTGCATTGACACAGTATCAGACTAATGCACTTTGGGCACAGTTCATGATTATTGACTATTGACATATCAATTCACTGTTATTGACATGGACTCACATAACCTGGAGGCCCCATGGTAGGGGTGCACAGTCTGTCTCTCGTCTACTGACGATTACAATAGAAGTGCTTATCCTAAACAGAGGCATGTAGCATTTGAGCAGTTACACAGAAATATTGTACTTACATGTCCTGCACCACAATGTACTGATGTGGGATGAGTCCGTCCACTCCGTTGTGTCGTCCCTCCCACCAGTCATCAGAGGCTCTCAGGTACAGCAGCAGTGATGCCCCCTTCTTAAAGGACAGCTCTCTGGGAGTACGCCCCACGTAGTCAAACTTAGCGATGGCCTCGATCTGCTCCAGTTCATCATCACTGGTGTGAGGGCCTGTACCATTGTCCACTTCATCAATGGCACCTGGCCCACTTTGGGGACTGTCACTAAATGGTGTAGAGAGAGAGACAATAATATATTGTAGATAGATAAATACATTGATTGATAGATTCAGATGATAAAGAAGGACATAGTATAGTGCTTTGGACTAAACCAGCCCAACAAGAGAGTGAAGTCATTTGAAACACAGAACTGGGTCCAGTCCTCTAATCCCCTTCTCTACGTTGGTTAATCTCCATATTCTCTCCCATCCAAGCAGAACCAAGGCCCAGTATACTATAACATCACTAACCAGTACTCCTCTCCTCCAGCCATGCACTTCTCATAGACCGGTCCGTCCAGCTCACGGTGGCTCGGGAAGATGACCTCGTTGTGGATGATGATCGTCTTGATGACCTCATTAACGTGCGTCTGACAGGCCACAGGATCGTGACCATCAGGTATGGGCATCAGAGTCGGGCCGAAGCAGGTAGCCAGGTTATAGGGATCCATCATGTTCTCATCACTGTACTGGGATAGACTGGAGAGAAACAATGGGGAATTACAGTTCTCTTTTATCACTTTGGTATAATTTTACAACTTTTAGTTCAAAACTCAAAAAAGCTAAATCAGTCTTTCATCTAGAAATACCTTTCATATAAAGTAACTGCCTTTCACAATGCAATGCTTACATTACTTTTCATATGATTCTCTTCTCATTTCTCATCATAGATTCCAATCCAAGATGGCATAGCAGTTCAGACGTCTTTTGTCCCTCGTCTTGTCGTGTCCCGTAAATATATATATTTACAACTTTTTTTCACATACATTTTATTTTTATTTTCCATCAACTCATCTTCAAAACACTCTCCTGCAACCCGCCTCACCAATTTATATTTATAAAAAAGTATTATTTACCTCAAATCTGTAATCCTCCAAGAAGCTAGCCAGAAACTCCAAGAAGCTAGCCAGAAACTAGCCAGAAGCTAATCAGAAGCTAGTTCAGAAGCTAGTTAGCTTCTTTACTGGCAAATCGTTAGTATTCAGCTAACCACGGTTTGTGGTCATCAGCTATCCTTTAGCTCGAAAATCTATCGCCAGTTTTGTACGGCGCAGCGCAGCGCGGCTCGGAACGGAACATACCGGACCAATTTTTCTCTCCATGTCCCTGGATTTCAACTGCTCTCTGGACATTCATACCTGGATCTCACAGCTAGCTAGCTGCTATCCGTGTGACTATCGGCTTTCGTCGATTCCGGAGCAAACATCAATTATTCTGGAGCTAGCCAGCTCCGTCAATCACTCCCGAGTTCCATCAATCAATCCTGGGCTGCTGTCACCTATCCGGACCCGTTTTACTGCCTACGCGGAGCCCCACCGGGCCTGCACAACTGGACTGCCGACGTTATCTACCCAAAGGAGTTATCCGGCTGGCACCTCCGTCGCGACGTTACCTGAACGCCCATCTGCGGCCTGCTAACCGGCAGCTGTCTTACCGGCTGCTATCTGAATAGACTATTTATTTATTTCTATTATTATTATGTTTTCTTCTTGGGCCTCTATAACTATATCTATTGTTTTTAATTTTTGTTGTTGTGTGATTTGGATTAATCCCCTCTACCACACGGAATGCCACTAATCTACTGACGGAACACAAGAGGTGGCTAATAACAGAGCTCCATCCTATGCTAGCTTGCTACCAATGGCCTGGCTAGCTGTCTAAATCGCCGTGACCCCCAACCAACCAACCTCTCCACTCACTGGACCCTTTTGATCACTCGACTAAGCATGCCCCTCCTTAATGTCAATATGTCTTGTCCATTGCTGTTCTGGTTAGTGTTTATTGGCTTATTTCACTGTAGAGCCTCTATTCCTGCTCACTATACCTTATCCAACCTATTAGTTCCACCACCCACACATGCAATGACATCTCCTGGTTTCAATGATGTTTCTAGAGACAATATATCTCTCTTCATCACTCAATACCTAGGTTTACCTCCACTGTATTCACATCCTACCATACCTTTGTCTGTACATTATACCTTGATGCTATTTTATCGCCCCCAGAAACCTCCTTTTACTCTCCGTTCCAGACGTTCTAGACGACCAATTCTAATTGCTTTTAACCGCACCCTTATTCTACTCCTCCTATGTTCCTCTGGCGATGTAGAGGTGAATCCAGGCCCTGCAGTGCCTAGCTCCACTCCTATTCCCCAGGCGCTCTCTTTTGACGACTTCTGTAACCGTAATAGCCTTGGTTTCATGCATGTTAACATTAGAAGCCTCCTTCCTAAGTTTGTTCTATTCACTGCTTTAGCACACTCTGCCAACCCGGATGTTCTAGCTATGTCTGAATCCTGGCTTAGGAAGACCACCAAAAATTCTGAAATTGAATTCCAAACGACAACATTTTCAGACAAGATAGAACTGCCAAAGGGGGTGGTGTTGCAATCTACTGCAAAGATAGCCTGCAGAGTTCTGTCCTACTATCCAGAACTGTACCCAAACAATTTGAACTTCTACTTTTAAAAATCTACCTCTCTAAAAACAAGTCTCTCACCGTTGCCGCCTGCTATAGACCACCCTCTGCCCCCAGCTGTGCTCTGGACACCATATGTGAACCTCATCTATCTTCAAAGCTCGTGCTGCTAGGCGACCTAAACTGGAACATGCTTAACACCCCAGCCATCCTACAATCTAAACTTGATGCCCTCAATCTCACACAAATTATCAATGAACCTACCAGGTACCTCCCCAAAGCCTTAAACACGGGCACCCTCGTAGATATCATCCTAACCAACTTCCCCTCTAAATACACCTCTGCTGTCTTCAACCAAGATCTCAGCGATCACTGCCTCATTGCCTGCATCCGTAATGGGTCAGCGGTCAAACGACCTCCACTCATCACTGTAAAACGCTCCCTGAAACATTTCAGCGAGCAGGCCTTTCTAATCGACCTGGCCGGGGTATCCTGGAAGGATATTGATCTCATCCCATCAGTAGAGGATGCCTGGATATTTTTTTTAAATGCCTTCCTAACCATCTTAAATAAACATGCCCCATTCAAGAAATTTAGAACCAGGAACAGATATAGCCCTTGGTTCTCCCCAGACCTGACTGCCCTGAACCAACACAAAAACATCCTATGGCGTTCTGCATTAGCATCGAACAGCCCCCGTGATATGCAGCTGTTCAGGGAAGCTAGAAACCATTATACACAGGCAGTTAGAAAAGCCAAGGCTAGCTTTTTCAAGCAGAAATTTGCTTCCTGCAACACTAACTCAAAAAAGTTCTGGGACACTGTAAAGTCCATGGATAATAAGAACACTTCCTCCCAGCTGCCCACTGCACTGAAGATAGTGTTTCCTATCACCACTAACAAATCCACCAAAATTGAGAATTTCAATAGGCATTTTTCTACGGCTGGCCATGCTTTCCACCTGGCTACTCCTACCCCGGTCAACAGCACTGCACCCCCAACAGCAACTCGCCCAAGCCTTCCCCATTTATCCTTCTCCCAAATCCGTTCAGCTGATGTTCTGATAGAGCTGCAAAATCTGGACCCCTACAAATCAGTCGGGCTAGACAATCTGGACTCTTTCTTTCTAAAATTATCTGCCAAAATTGTTGCCACCCCTATTTACTAGCCTGTTCAACCTCTCTTTCGTGTCGTCTGAGATTCCCAAAGATTGGAAAGCAGCTGCGGTCATCCCCCTCTTCAAAGGGGGGGACACTCTTGACCCAAACTGCTAAAGACCTATATCTATCCTACCATGCCTTTCTAAGGTCTTCGAAAGCCAAGTCAACAAACAGATTACCGACCATTTCGAATCTCACCATACCTTCTCTGCTATGCAATCTGGTTTCAGAGCTGGTCATGGGTGCACCTCAGCCACGCTCAAGGTCCTAAACGATATCTTAACCGCCATCGATAAGAAACATTACTGTGCAGCCGTATTCATTGATCTGGCCAAGGCTTTCGACTCTGTCAATCACCACATCCTCATTGGCAGACTCGACAGCCTTGGTTTCTCAAATGATTGCCTCACCTGGTTCACCAACTACTTCTCTGATAGAGCTCAGTGTGTCAAATCGGAGGGTCTGCTGTCCGGACCTCTGGCAGTCTCTATGGGGGTGCCACAGGGTTCAATTCTTGGACCGACTCTCTTCTCTGTATACATCAATGAGGTCGCTCTTGCTGCTGGTGAGTCTCTGATCCACCTCTACGCAGACGACACCATTCTGTATACTTCTGGCCCTTCTTTGGACACTGTGTTAACAACCCTCCAGGCAAGCTTCAATGCCATACAACTCTCCTTCCGTGGCCTCCAATTGCTCTTTACTGTAATACAAGTAAAACTAAATGCATGCTCTTCAACCGATCGCTACCTGCACCTACCCGCCTGTCCAACATCACTACTCTGGACGGCTCTGACTTAGAAGACGTGGACAACTACAAATACTTAGGTGTCTAGTTAGACTGTAAACTCTCCTTCACCCATGCTGCCAAACATACCATCGTAAAACTGACTATCCTACCGATCCTTGACTTCGGCGATGTCATTAACAAAATAGCCTCCCACACTCTACTCAGCAAATTGGATGCAGTCTATCACAGTGTCATCTGTTTTTCCACCAAAGCCCCATACACTACACACCATTGTGATCTGCATGCTTTTGTTGGCTGGCCCTCGCTTCAAATTCGTCGCCAAACCGACTGGCTCCAGTTCATCTATAAGTCTCTGCTAGGTAAAGCCCCGCCTTATCTCAGCTCACTGGTCACCATAGCAGCACCCACCTGTAGCACACGCTCCAGCAGGTATATTTCACTGGTCACCCCCAAAGCCAACTCCTCTTTTGGCCGCCTTTCCTTCCAGTTCTCTGCTGCCAATGACTGGAACGAACTGCAAAAATCACTGAAGCTGGAGACTCATATCTCCCTTATTAGCTTTAAGCACCAGCTGTCTGAGCAGCTCATAGATCACTGCACCTGTACATAGCCCACCTGTAATTAGCCCATCCAACTACCTCATCCCCATACTCTTATCGATTTGTATTTATTTTGCTCCTTTGCACCCCAGTATCTCTACTTGTACACTCATCTTCTGCCCATCTATCACTCGTGTTTAATAGCTATATTGTAATTATTTTGCCACTATGGCCTATTTATTGCCTTACCTCCATTATCCTACCTCATTTGCACACACTGTATATAGACTTTTTCTATTGTATTATTGACTGTATGTTTGTTTATTCCATGTGTAACTCTGTGTTGTTGTTTGTGTTGCGCTGCTTTGCTTTATCTTGGCCAGGTCACAGTTGTAAATGAGAACATGTTTACAACTAGCCTACCTGATTAAATAAAAACGTAAAATATATATATATATTTTTTTAAATGGTAAGGCTTCCGTTGTCACATGGTCAACGAAGATGGTCTGGACTTCATTAGACACAATAGCCTCCCTTACTCTGATGTCCACCTCTTTGATGGGGCCCATGCCCACCTCTCTGACATCTTTGATGGGGCCCATGCCCACCTCTCTGACATCTTTGATGGGGCCCATGCCCACCTCTCTGACATCTTTGATGGGGCCCATGCCCACCTCTCTGACATCTTTGATGGGTCCCATGCCCACCTCTCTGACATCTTTGATGGGGCCCATGCCCACCTCTCTGACATCTTTGATGGGTCCCATGCCCACCTCTCTGACATCTTTGATGGGTCCCATGCCCACCTCTCTGACATCTTTGATGGGGCCCATGCCCACCTCTCTGACATCTTTGATGGAGCCCATGCCCACCTCTCTGATGGGCTCCCTGTCTATGAGCTCTTTCATTTCTTTCTCTCCCTTGCTGTCTATCCTACTCCATGTTGAAAGAAATTGCAAGTGTTCACACACCCCCTTTTATATGATGACCAATTGTGGGATGGAACACTGATTAGGTTTGTTGAAAAGGTTTGTTAGTTGTACAATTGAAAATGTGATTAAAGTGGAGAAAAAAACAGTCTTTTTGATGATCTGTTTTGAGTTTTGTACTAAGAGTTGTGAAATGTTACCTCATACTTGTGAAAATAGCACCAAAGCCATAAAAACGACTGACTGCTTGATGTACAGACGTACTGCTTGATGTACAGTGGGGAGAACAAGTATTTGATACACTGCCGTTTATGCCGATTTTCCTACTTACAAAGCATGTAGAGGTCTGTAATTTTTATCATAGGTACACTTCAACTGTGAGAGACGGAATCTAAAACAAAAATCCAGAAAATCACATTGTATGATTTTTAAGTAAATAATTTCAATTTTATTGCATGACATAAGTATTTGATCACCTACCAACCAGTAAGAATTCCGGCTCTCATAGTCCTGTTAGTTTTTCTTTAAGAATCCCTCCTGTTCTCCACTCATTACCTGTATTAACTGCACCTGTTTGAACTCGTTACCTGTATAAAAGACACCTGTCCACACACTCAATCAAACA
Source organism: Oncorhynchus gorbuscha (assembly GCF_021184085.1). Lineage (NCBI taxonomy): Eukaryota > Metazoa > Chordata > Actinopteri > Salmoniformes > Salmonidae > Oncorhynchus > Oncorhynchus gorbuscha. The sequence continues at coordinate 26,464,862 of NC_060175.1, read as the reverse complement.
GACTCCAACCTCTCCACAATGGCCAAGACCAGAGAGCTGTGTAAGGACATCAGGGATACAATTGTAGACCTGCACAAGGCTGGGATGGGCTACAGGACAATAGGCAAGCAGCTTGGTGAGAAGGCAACAACTGTTGGCGCAATTAGTAGAAAATGGAAGAAGTTCAAGATGACGGTCAATCACCCTCGGTCTGGGGCTCCGTGCAAGTTCTCACCTCGTGGGGCATCAATGATCATGAGGAAGGTGAGGGATCCGCCCAGAACTACACGGCAGGACCTGATCAATGACCTGAAGAGAGCTGGGACCACAGTCTCAAAGAAAACCATTAGTAACACACTATGCCGTCATGGATTAAAATCCTGCAACGCACGCAAGGTCCCATTGCTCAAGCCAGCGCATGTCCAGGCCCGTCTGAAGTTTGCCAATGACCATCTGGATGATCCAGAAGAGGAATGGGAGAAGGTCATGTGTTCTGATGAGACAAAAATAGAGCTTTTTGGTCTAAACTCCACTCGCCGTGTTTGGAAGAAGAAGAAGGATGAGTACAACCCCAAGAACACCATCCCAACCGTGAATTATGGAGGTGGAAACATCATTCTTTGGGGATGCTTTTCTGCAAAGGGGATAGGATGACTGCACCATATTGAGGGGAGGATGGATGGGGCCATGTATCGCGAGATCTTGGCCAACAACCTCCTTCCCTCAGTAAGAGCATTGAAGATGGGTCGTGGCTGGATCTTCCAGCATGACAACGACCCGAAACACACAGCCAGGGCAACAAAGGAGTGGCTCCGTAAGAAGCATATCAAGGTCCTGGAGTGGCCTAGCCAGTCTCCAGACCTGAACCCAATAGAAAATCTTTGGAGGAAGCTGAAAGTCCGTATTGCCCAGCGACAGCCCCGAAACCTGAAGGATCTGGAGAAGGTCTGTATGGAGGAGTGGGCCAAAATCCCTGCTGCAGTGTGTGCATACCTGGTCAAGAACCACAGGAAACGTATAATCTCTGTAATTGCAAACAAAGGTTTCTGTACAAAAAAATTATTAAAGTTATGCTTTTCTGATGTATCAAATACTTATGTTATACAATAAAATGCAGATGAATTACTTCTTGATTTTTGTATTAGATTCAGTCTCTCACAGTTGAAGTGTACCTATGATAAAAATGACAGACATGCTTTGTAAGTAGGAAAACCTGCAAAATCAGCAGTGTATCAAATACTTGTTCTCCCCACTGTATAGACGTACTGATTGATGTATAGACGTACTGATCGATATATAGACTTAGTGATTGATGTACAGACGTACTGCTTGATGTACAGACGTACTGATTGATGTATAGACCTACTGCTTGATGTATAGATTTACTGCTTGATGTATAGACTTACTGATTGATGTAAAGACGTACTGATTGATGTTTACACTTACTGATTGATGATTAGACTTACCGATTGATGTAAAGACGTACTGATTGATGTTTACACTTACTGATTGATGATTAGACTTACCGATTGATGTAAAGACGTACTGATTGATGTTTACACTTACTGATTGATGATTAGACTTACCGATTGATGTAAAGACGTACTGATTGATGTTTACACTTACTGATTGATGATTAGACTTACCGATTGATGTAAAGACGTACTGATTGATGTTTACACTTACTGATTGATGATTAGACTTACTGATTGATATATAGACTTACTGAATTATATATACTTACTGGTTGAGGAATGCAAACAGATATCTCATGACGATGATGACGGGGTGAGAAAGAGTTACAACGATCTGCTGAAGGTGATGAGCTCTCTCTGCACCAGAGTCTAGTTCTGAGAGATAGAGAAAGGGGGGAGAGAGACAGAGGGATACAATCATTCCGATGTATACAATATGAAATGTATATCTACTTTACGATAGTAAACATATTTACTGTATAAATCCAATCAATTATTAGATCAATTACTAGCTAAACCATGAGTGGGCAAACTACAGAGGTTTAAGTAAAAAAACATTTTGTTGGGGGTTAGAAAACTCTCCAGGCCACTCTTGAACGTCTACAACCAAATAGAAAGCATGTAGAAATGATAATGGACCTGTATATTTTACAATAACTGCCCTTTTTCTGGCATGCAAATCGATTTTGACATACGAATCAGTCCCCAAAAAATCTGGACGGCCCTCTGTTGAATTTTTAAATGCCGATCTGGCCCTTGAAGCCAAAAAGTGTTCCCATCCTGATCTAAATCCTGCATCCGCCCCAGTGGAGTACAGTAGTCTGATGGTTGCTATGAGGTCATAGTACATTAGTAGTACTTACTGATGGTAGACATGAGGTCGAGGAAGTGTTCCTTGGGGAACAGTGGGTTCTCCAGCCCCCTGAAGTACAGCTTCAGAACTCCCGCCACCGCCATGATGTCATGGTCACTCTGGTCGTTGACCAATGGGTCCTCACCTAGGGGCATCACATGATATGGTACAGAGTCACACAATCTGTCAATCATCCAGTCACACTGCTTTAATCTTGTTGAATCTATATAACCCAAGTCATGCTGAAAAAGTACATCTGTAAAATTGTGAATGTACATCTGCTTTGTAAACTGTGTAAGCTTGTAAGAACACAGTCAGCTGTCATTTAATACAAAATAACACCTCATTAACTAGTCTATAGGAAAACATTTGCCTAAGCTCTCTCTATAAACATATTAGTTAGCTGACAAAAATAATGAAGATATATTTGTACGTTTGTCACTACAGTATTTTCATCCAACTATAGCATTCCTGTTAAGAATTTGGCAACTACTGCGGCTGTACATCTCAAATAGCTTGTCCATGACAGTGCCATACATGACCAATGTGCTCTCTATGTATCTGTCTGCACTTTACAGTCCTAGAGCGAAGGTCTGTGGCAGCCGTGCTGGGGCCTCGCTGGGACCGACCTCTCTCAAAAGAATTTTTTATATCGTTGACTTCGACCTGGGAGCCGGGAATCCTGAATATGCCTTGCTGCTGAAGGCCTGTTGGAGCAGAGCACCCCAAGTCAGCATTAAGACTGAAAAATCTCTGGCAAACACACACGCAGGCAGGAACGCATACAGAGACACACAGACATGGACACACACAAACACACACTAAACTGAAACTTGAGTGTAGTATATCCACAGCCCAAACATCAGAAACATATTCTGTCTGTCCACTACATGGTAGTTTCAATATTCAATATTCCAATATGAGAAACTACATCACATAGATCCAAAATGGAGGCTATATAGTAGTATATTCAAATACATGGACTACATCCTCTTACCGTATAGATTGATGTAGCGGACACAGCTCTCAACCACCACTGGTATAGCCTGCCCTGAGTCCTAACAGAGAGGCAGAGAGAGAGAGAGGCAGAGAGAGAGGCAGAGAGAGAGAGGCAGAGAGAGGCAGAGAAAGAGAGAGAGAGAGAGGCAGAGAAAGAGAGAGAGAGAGAGGCAGAGAAAGAGAGAGAGGCAGAGAGAGAGAGAGAGAGAGAGGCAGAGAAAGAGAGAGAGAGAGAGGCAGAGAGAGAGAGAGAGAGAGAGAGGCAGAGAGAGAGAGAGAGGCAGAGAGAGAGAGAGGGGCAGAGAGAGAGAGAGAGAGAGAGAGAGAGAGGGGGCAGAGAGAGAGAGAGAGAGAGAGAGAGAGAGAGAGAGAGAGAGAGAGAGAGAGAGAGAGAGAGAGAGAGAGAGAGAGAGAGAGAGAGAGAGAGAGAGAGAGAGAGATTGAGAAAGAGGGTTTGAGAGAGAGGGAGAGGGAGGGTTTTAGAGGTATGGAGAAAGAGGGATTGAGAGGGAGGGATTGAGAGGGATAGGGGGGAGAGGTAAGGTAAGGTGACTCAACAGGTTATGAGAGTGAACAAAGCACATTAATAAATGAATTATCTGTCTAGGTACACAGAGTGAATTATGTATAATCATGGCAACTACCATAGAGATACAATATGATTGTGTTCTCTTTAATTCTGTGTAAAATTAGTCTATTAACCAATTAATTGCATGAATAATGAACAAAGATAAGTACATTACCATATAACCATTTCATAAGACCATTTACACAATTTAAATATTAACTGAGAGACTTTCAACTCTCTGACTGAGCAAGCACATATGGCCTGCAGAGGGCATCAGTGATTGTGGTGTTCTTCTGATACCCTCTGTTTCCTCACGAGGTTACCACCATACTCATAAACACACTATACACTAAGTGTACAAAACATTAGGAACACCTTCTCTTTCCATGACAGATTGACCAGGTGAATCCAGGGGAAAGCTATAATCCCTTATTGATGTCACTTGTTAAATTCACTTAAAATTCACTTCACTATTATTTGACAATGTAGAAAATTGTAAAAAATAAAGAAAAACCCTGCAATGAGTAGATGTGTCCAAACTTTTGACTGGTACTGTACATTATTCATTGGTTATCACGTGATAAAGGACAGAGGGACCAAGCAGGCAGAGAGATGTTGTTTAGTTAGTGTACACATACAACTAGAGGTTGACCGATTAATCGGAATGGCCGATTAATTAGGGCCGATTTCAAGTTTTTATAACAATTGGAAATCGGTATTTTTGGACACTGATTTAGCCGATAAAAAAAAAGTTTTAAATTATTTTAAAAAAATATATTGATTTAACGAGGTAAGTCAGTTAAGAACAAATTCTTATTTCAATGACGGCCTAGGAACAGTGGGTTAACTGCCTCGTTCAGGGGCAGAACGACAGATTTTCACCTGGTCAGCTCGGGGGATCTAAACTTGCAACCTTACAGTTAACTAGTCCAACGCAATAACGACCTGCCTCTCTCTCGTTGCACTCCACAAGGAGACTGACTGCCTGTTACGCGAATGCAGTAAGCCAAGGTAAGTTGCTAGCTAGCATTAAACTTATCTTATAAAAAACAATCAATCATAATCACTAGTTAACTACACATGGTTGATGATATTACTAGATATTATCTAGCGTGCCCTGTGTTGCGTATAATCTGACTGAGCATACAAGCATTCAAGTATCTAAGTATCTGACTGAGCGGTGGTAGGCAGAAGCAGGCGCGTAAACATTCATTCAAACAGCACTTTCGTGCGTTCTGCCAGCAGCTCTTCGTTGTGGGTCAAGCATTGCGCTGTTTATGACTTCAAGCCTATCAACTCCCTGAGATGAGGCTGGTGTAACCGAAGTGAAATGGCTCGCTAGTTAGCGCGCTAATAGCGTTTCAAATGTCACTTGCTCTGAGCCTTGGGGTGGTTGTTTCCCTTGCTCTGCTCTGCTTCTAGGGTGGCTGTTGTCGTTGTGTTCCTGGTTCGAGCCCAAGGAGGAGCGAGAAGAGGAACGGAAGCTATACTGTTACACTGGCAATACTAAAGTGCCCATAAGAACATCCAATAGTCAAAGGTTTAATGAAATACAAATGGTATAGAGGGAAATAGTCCTATAATTCCTATAATAACTACAACCTACAACCTATAGCGTCTTACCTGGGAATATTGAAGACTCATGTTAAAAGGAACCACCAGCTTTCATATGTTCTCATGTTCTGAGCAAGGAACTTAAACATTAGCTTCCTTACATTGCACATATTGCACTTTTACTTTTTCTCCAACACTTTGTTTTTGTATTAGTTAAACCAAATTGAACATGTTTCCTTATTTATTTGAGGCTAAATTGATTTTATTGATGCATTATATTAAGTTAAAATGTGTTCATTCAGTATTGTTGAAATTGTCATTATCACAATTGTTTTTTATTATTTTTTAAATCGTCCGATTAATTGGTATCGGCTTTTTTGGTCCTCCAATAATCGGTATCGGCGTTGAACAATCATAATCGGTCAACCTCTACATACAACCCAAACATATTCACCCCTCGCCTGATGCTTAGATCTGTTGGTGCTGTCTTACCAACTCCTATAGCCATTGGCATTGGTAGAAAGCACAAACACATCTGGGACCAGGCTACTCTTCATCCCTTCTATGACAGAATAACCAGAATACCTGGCTGCGGGTTCGGGTATTCCGTCTTCCCCTGGGGCAGGCAGAAAGCAGTGGCAGCAGCAGGATGAACAGAACAGAGAGGAAGAGAGGCAAGAAGAACCACAATAACGTTAGAGAAGCAAAGGGAAACAGATAGGACCTCTAGAGGAAGGGGTAAGAGGTCAAGCCTGAGAGAAGGATTGGGGAGGCCCGACAGGAGAGACCCAAGCTTGGGTAGGATGGGGCTGGGGGGAGGGGAGGGTTGGGGGTTCTGGTGAAGGCAAGGACGATGGGCCTTGGACTGTGGACAAGTGGCAAGAGAGGCTCAGCTTTTACACCATGGTTGACTGGGGCAATTTTATTATCTCTGAGAATACACCTGAGATGTCACTTGGAGGTACTAGGACCATGACAGTCTGACACTAACAGCCCCAGTGGACTCCACTGATGTGTACACACTCTTGTCAGTGTGCCAATGTTGGATCCTGACTTATGCAGAGGAAACGGCCCCGTGTGTTTATTTCCATAGCCTGACATGTTTAGTCCTGGGCCAACTGGCCTGTCACCAAAATGTGTTTAATGTCTAGAGTTCAGGGTTCAGGTGCTATAACATGGGCATTAATGTCATAAGCAAACCCCACACGACCAGAGTCTGACTACATTTGATACATAAACAACCTTGAAACTTAGCTTTGTAGAATTTACTCTTCTCAGACCAGAGAGACAAACACTACCTTTCCTAGCTGTCAAGCCAATGGACTGCCCAGTTAGACAAATCCCTGTAGGAATGAATAGAGAGGAATCTCAGTCGTTTAGTCTATTTATTTAAACAGTTGTTGTGCCCAGCACAGGGCCATGAAAGAAGGGAAGTCAGTGAGCTAAGCTGAAGTTGGAGTAGACGAGAGAGCAGTCAAAGACAGAAAACAAAGGTAGAACCCCCAGAGCTGCTAGTAAAGATTGCTGACATTTAGACACACAGAGAGAGACCACATAGAGTTCAGTGAGGGGCCACATAGGGGCCAGTCAGTCAGTACCTTGATGAAGGCCTCCATATTGCCGTTAAAGAGTTTATGATTAAAAACGGAGCAAGGTCTAGGCTTCCGCATTCTCCTGGGTTTAGCGGGAAGAGTGGGGGGGCTGATGGTGGAGGAGGAGGTTGATGAAGGGTGTGCAGATACACATGAACTATGATGAAAAACAACAAGGACTGAAACATGTATTTCATTCTGTATAATCAGTGGGATGTTTTTCTAGATACAGTTGAAGTAGTACTTTTACATACACCTGAGCCAAATACATTTAAACTCAGATCTTCAAGTCCTGACATTTACTCCTAGTAAAAAATTCATGTCTTACGTCAGTTAGGATCACCACTTTATTATAAGAATGTGAAATGTCAGAAAAATAGCAGAGAGAATGATTTATTTCAGCTTTTATTTCTTTCATCACATTCCCAGTGGGTCAGGAGTTTACATACACTCAATTAGTATTTGGTAGCATTGCCTTTAAATTGTTTAACTTGTGTGAAAGTTTTGAGTAGCCTTCCACAAGCTTCCCACAATAAGTTGGGTGAATTTTGGCCCATTCCTCCTGACAGAGCTGGTGTAACTGAGTCAGGTTTGTAGGCCTCCTTGCTCACACACCCTTTTTCAGTTCTGCCCACACATTTTCTATAGGATTGAGATCAGGGCTTTGCGATGGCCACTCCAATAACAGGACTTTGTTGTCCTTAAGCCATTTTGCCGCTACTTTGGAAGTATGCTTGGGGTCATTGTCCATTTGGAATACACATTTGCCACCAAGCTTTAACTTCCTGACTAATGTCTTGAGATGGTGCTTCAATATATCTACATCATTTTCCTGCCTCATGATGCCATTTGTGAAGTACACTAGTCTCTCCTGCTGCAAAGCACCCCCACAACATGATGCTGCCACCCCTGTGCTCCACGGTTGGGATGGTGTTCTTCGGCTTGCAAGCCTCCCCTTCTTCCTCCAAACATAACGGTGGTCATTATGGCCAAACAGTTCTATTTTTATTTCATCAGATCAGAGGACATTTCTCCCAAAGGTACGATCTTGTCCCCATGTGCAGTTGCAAACCGTAGTCTGGCTTTTAATGGCGGTTTTGGAGCAGTGGCATCTTCCTTGCTGAGTGGCCTTTCAGGTTATGTCGATATTGGACATGTTTTACTATGGATATAGATACTTTTGCACCTGTTTCCTCCAGCATCTTCACAAGGTCCTTTGCTGCTGTTCTGGGATTGATTTGCAATTTTCGTACCAAAGTACATTAATCTCTAGGAGAGAGAACACGTCTCCTTCCTGAGCGGTATGACGGCTGCGTGGTCCCATGGTGTTAATACTTACGTACAATTGTTTGTACAGATGAACGTGGTACCTTCAGGTGTTTGGAAATTGCTCCCAATGATAAACCATACTTGTGGAGGTCTTGGCTGATTGATTTTGATTTGCCCATGAAGTCAAGCAAAGAGGCACTGAGTTTGAAGGTAGGCCTTGAAATACATTCACAAATACACCTCCAATTGACTCAAATGATGTCAATTAGCCTATCAGAAGCTTCTAAAGCCATGACATAATTTTCTGGAATTTTCCAAGCTGTTTAAAGGCACAGTCAACTTAGTGTATGTAAACTTCTGACCCACTAGAATTGTGATACAGTGAATTATAAGTGAAATAATCTGTCTGTAAACAATTGCTGGAACAATTACTTGTGTCATGCACAAGTAGATGTCCTAACCGACTTGCCAAAACTATAGTTTGTTAACAAGAAATTTGTGGAGTGGTTGAAAAACGAGTTTTAATGACCCCAACCTAAGTGCATGTAAACCTCCGACTTCAACTGTATATGCAGAGCCATATCTACAGCCACTATATACAGTACATGGCTCTAGATAGCTGTACATGTCCTATTCCTTCCCCTCCTCTCACAGTACAAACCATAATATTATTTTAACACACAAGTGGAGTTGCAGAGGAAGTATGCTTTGACTTTATCACAGCTGTTTCAGCCTAACCCAGAATAACCTGACTTGAATGACTCTGGGCAACTTATCAAATAAGTCAGTTCATAAAAACATGATTACAGTCTAAGCACATGAGTAATAACACAGAGAATTCAATATAAACACTGTAACAGGCCTGTGAGCTGAGATATCAAAACGTAATGTCTCATAACTCTGCTACTACTGTTCATTCTTCTCCACTCGTTGATTTATGACTGACATCTGTGGTTAATATACAGTACTGTTCTGATTAGCAGATACCTGTACAATACTGCAGTGTTTAACAAGGCCACTTATGGCCACTGTAGTGACTGACAAGTGACAGATCGTCTTAGAGCCAGCTCATCTCCCCATAGCTGCCTCATTGCAAACCCCAGTTTGCTCAGAAGTCTGTTTATTCATCAAGAGACAGACCACATCCCCTCTCCCTATTTGGAATTCCAACCCTGATTTTCCAGAGAGGCTTGGGACCTGAACTGCTATTCACTTTAACATGACGTCATCTCCTCTATTTCCCAGAAAACAGGAAGGATTTGACATGTTTTTATTCCACCTTTTTTCTGCCTCTTTTCTTACCGTGTTGTTCCATATTCAGCCCTTTCCCCTAAAAGAAAGGAGGGAAGAAATGGAGAGAGGGGGAGAAATAGAGCGAGAGAAAATTAGAATGCGTTTGTGTGTGTGTGCATGCTTGCGTGCATGTGTCTGTGAGAGAGAGAAAAGACAATGCTTGGATACATGGTTGAGTACATTCTGCGCCAGACCTGGTTGTCTACAGAGCTGGCAGATGGGGCAGACAGAAGCGAGGGGCGAGGGATGAAGGGCATTATGAGAACCTGGGCACCTATTCAGACGGGCTCAATGGTGCGGGCTCCGTGACCGCCTCTCTGAATCACATACAGCCAGCCAAGCAGCGGTCATTTAGCGGTCGCCCTAGAAACCGTAGATAGAGAGCCGGAGGGGGCGGACCCTGCCAACTCAGAGCGGAATGTCAAAGAAAGCAAGCATATCCAGGGACAACCGGGAAGGAGGAGGGAAGGTTGAGTGTGAGGAAGGCCACATTTGTCTGCATTAGGTTTGTGCAATATAGTAGTAACTGTGCAGTAATTATATACTGTAAGATGATACACTATATGATACACCTTTATATACATGAGTATATGGACACCCGTTCAAATGAGTGGATTTGGCTATTTCAGCCACACCCGTTGCTGACAGTTGTATAAAATCGAGCACACAGCCATGCAATTTCCATGGACAGCTCAGCGGCGAAGTGGTAGGCCACACAAGCTCACAGAACGGGACCTCTGAGTGCTGAATCGCGTACCGCATAAAAATAGTCTGTCCTCGGTTGCAAACTGCCTTTGGAAGCAACATCGGCACAAGAACTGTTCATCGGGAGCTTCATGAAATGGGTTTCCATGGCCGAGCAGCCGCACACAAGGCTAAGCGTCGGCTGGAGTGGTATAAAGCTCGCCGTCATTGGACTGTGGAGCAGTGCATCCGACGAATCTGGGTTTGCCAGATGCCCGGTTTGCCAGATGCTACCTGTCCCAATGCATAGTGCATACTGTAATGTTTGGTGCAGGAGGAACAATGTCCGGGGGTTGTTTTTATGGTTCGGGCTAGGCCCCTTAGTTTCAGTGAAGGGAAATTGTAACGCTACAGCATACAATGACATTCTAGACGATTCTATGAGGAAGGCCCTTTCATGTTTCAGCACGACAATGCCCCTGTGCACAAAGGGAAGTCATTACAGAAAAGGTTAATAGAGATCGGTATGGAAGAACTTGACTGGCATGCAGAGCTCTGACCTCAACCCCATCGAACACCTTTGGGATGAATTGGAACGCCAACTGCGAGCCAGGCCTAACATCAGTGCCCAACCTCACCAATGCTCTTGTGGAAGGGTGGAGGCTGTTATAGCAGCGTAAGGTGGACCAACTCCATATTAATGCCCATGATTTTGGAATGAGATGTTTGACGAGCAGGTGTCTACATACTTTTGGTCATGTAGTGTATATCATCTAGTTATGGTAACAGAGGGGTTGCATACTACAGAAGAAACAAGAATACAAGATTATATGATATCCCCTGATAACACTATTTGATCAGTGACTCGAATGGTTGAATTCAAAGAACATGTCATGTCTAATAAAACAGCTTCCAGCAACAAAGCCTTCTGTCTGTCTGTCTGTCTGTCTGTCTGTCTGTCTGTCTGTCTGTCTGTCTGTCTGTCTGTCTGTCTGTCTGTCTGTCTGTCTGTCTGTCTGTCTGTCTGTCTGTCTGTCTGTCTGTCTGTCTGTCTGTCTGTCTGTCTGTCTGTCTGTCTGTCTGTCTGTCTGTCTGTCTGTCTGTCTGTCTGTCTGTCTGTCTGTCTGTCTGTCTGGCTGTCCAACCACAACTAATCCCTGAAAATACTGGAGTTGGCTGCTGCTGGACCATCATACAATTTTCTGAAAGAAATATGGCTAAAGATACAATATGGTTTATTACTGGTGGTTGATATGGCAGTTAAAATTCCCACTAATTAACTACACAATTTCACAACAATGTTTGAACCATATGAAGACTCAAATTGGCAAGCTGCTGCTAGTGATAAAGGGAAGGTAATGACCCTATGAAGGGCATTGTGCTCCAGCGTTGTAACCATGTGAAGAAGTGTTCTCACCTTCTCCCAGAGTCTGCTTCAGTAGATCATGCTTGGCCTGTAGTTTCACGATAAGGTTGCTGCCATTCAGGTACTCTTTGAATTTCTATACAGGGCAAAAGAAAAGTAGAAACTATGACATTTAGCAGGCGCTTTGATCCAAAGCTACTTACAATACCTTCACAAAGTACTCACAACCTTGACTTTTTCCACATTTTGTTGTGTGACAGCCTGAATATAATATTGATTACATTTAGATTTTGTATCATTGATCACATAATACCCCATAATGTCAGTGTCAAAGTACAAATTAATAAAACATGAAAAGCTGAAATGTCTTCAGTCAAAAAGTAATCAACCCCTTTGTTTTGGCAAGACCAAGTAAGTTCAGGAGTAAACATTTGCTTAACAAAACACAATAATTTGCATGGACTCACTCTGTGTGCAATAATAGTTGTTAACAGTATTTTTGACTGACTACCTCATCTCTGTACCCCACACATACAATTATCTGTAAGGTCCCTCAGTTGAGTAGTGAATTTCAAACACAGATTCCACAACCACAGAGACCAGGGAGGCTTTCCAATGCCTCGCAAAGAAGGGCACCGATAGATAAAAAAGCAGCCATTGAATATCCCTTTGAACATGGTGAAGTTATTGGTGAAGTTATTTAAAAAAGTTACAACAAAAAAAACAACCTTCCTACCACTTTTACATTACAGAGTATTTTGTGTAGATTGTTGACACATTTAAATACATTATTTTGTATGTGATCCCTACAGGAATTGAACTCATGACCTTGCGAATAACACACTCTTACAAACTGAGCCACACAAGACCACACTTGTGATTGTAGGCTACAGTGACTACTGCTTTATGTCATTACATCAAAGGGTTAACTTCTGAATTAATTTGCATGACTTGTATCACCAAAGCCTGATTCCAATAGCAGTAGAAAGAACTCATAACCAGGTTGCCTGTCTGAATTCCACAGGGCATAATACTGCAAATTGATGAACACTGGAGCAAGCCGCTAAACTACTCTAACATCAGTATGCAATGCATTCATAAACATAGCAGACACTCTTTCTAAAGTTACTTCCAGTATATTTACAGTGAGTGCACTCATTTGTATTATGTGCTTGTGATCTCTGCGGGAATTGATACAATGACTGTAAAAATAAGGAGACAGGACACTATAGTGTTAGCATTAGGAAGGTGTTAAGTAAGATCAACCTGGATATAGTGCAAAAGCATTATGGGTACAGTAGAACATCCATCTACAAAGACCACAGTGATCTTACCAACTGAGCCACACAAGACCTTGTCAGAGCCCTAAAGCAAGTACTTAATACCAGTATGCATTCATGCAAATAAAATTGAAAAAGCATTTCTAATGCATTTTAAGTAGTGTTGGTTGTCAGAGCCACTCACAGTGAAGTAGAAGCCCTCGGTCTCCTGTTGATTGGCTCGTCTCCGAGCAACGTTGACTTTGCTCATGTAGGAGTCGGACGAGGCAGACTTGACCGACTCAGTGGACTGGCTGTGTTGGAAAGCCTCCGACACATCAAAGTCCTCCACCGTCAGCATGTCCTGCAGTGTCTGCATGGTGGCATCCAGAGTCTTCCTCACCTATGAAAGACAGAAGGGAGGGAGAGAGTCATTTAGCTGGGTTACAGCTTCAATATTTATTGTGTTTTCCCTGTACACAATAGGCAGATTTCCATTGACCCAGGTTAATTCGACAAAAGCAATATTTTCACCATGTGTAATGGATATGGCCGATTTAGGATACATTGTCTAAAGATCTGGAGATTTTTTTAATCCGTTCGACAGGGGTGGACTTGTATTTTGTCAAACCTTCCTTATTGTGAATGTTCTTTATGGGAACTGTGTTTTTTTAAGACGATTGCCAAATATTTTTGAAGGCACGTTATTTTACCATGTAACTATAAAGCGCCAATTTAAATCTAAATGCCTACTGCTTGCAAAATAAATGTTTGAACTATAGAAATCATGTTTCTTGACTTTCAAGAATGCCTGACTTACTACGCCTTGTTTTTCTGGTTGGCTGGATGCAAGTTTCATCATCCAATTACTTCAGATCTACAGGAGTGCAAATGTCACCATGACAACGGACCATGGTGATGCGTTCGCACATGAGAATATGAAAATTAAAATATTTGTAAATTATTGCATTCTATACATGCTGGCTTTCACAGGCTACCTGAGACATGAAACAGGTAGGTTGGAGGGCATACCAGCTGTGGGCAATTTATTAATGCGCAATTCCCCTAAATGGTTAATGGAAACAATTCAACCACTACATTTTTATTCGACACTGAATGTTTTTGAGATTTTTTTATATTTTTCTTTTAGGTGTGACGTCATCAACACAAGATAGTTCAATGGAAACACACCCTAGCAGGCTATTGTCACATATATTTTTCTATACAAACTTTCTTAATGTTGACAAAAAATCCCTGGACACATAGCTAATGAGACTTCAAAGACTTCAAAGATTGTAATGGGAAATAGAATGGTATAATGCTCTTTGAGGGAAACATTTCAAATTGAAGAACTAAATATCACACATGTGGGTTGTTCTAATTCAATTTGGTGCCTTTGAGTAGTCTAGCTTGGTAAAAAAACAAGTTTAATTTCATATAATTTTAACATTGTTAAACACTGTTAATTGCCAAATAAAGATATAGGGTTGACTAACAGGGTTGACAACGTCATCTTAAATCAGCCATAAATTCCCTTCTTGACAGGGGGAATGGAAGCTTGTTGTGTATGTATAACAGTGAGGGGCAATTGAATGCAAGCTTCACTAAAACATTTCAATTGAAAAAAAATGTATTGCCTGTCTATGGGTAACAGGTCTGACATGTTCTGCTCGACCCACTCAGTTTTCCACTTCAGAATACCAGCAAATGGCCAAAGACAGTAGAACCAGCTCACCTGCTTTTAAACTATGGTTTGACTATTAGATGTACAATGTATCTTTTGAAAATACATATTTATAAAAGGAATAGTTTCACCATATTAAAATGAGATTTCAGTTCATGTAACAGGGTTGAAATTAAAATGAGATTTCAGTTCATGTAACAGGGTTGAAATTAAAATGAGATTTCAGTTCATGTAACAGGGTTGAAATTAAAATGAGATTTCAGTTCATGTAACAGGGTTGAAATTAAAATGAGATTTCAGTTCATGTAACAGGGTTGAAATTAAAATGAGATTTCAGTTCATGTAACAGGGTTGAAATTAAAATGAGAGACATTCTTTTTTCTGTTCCTTTTTCCCTTCAAATGAATCACTAACATGAAATCAATAATAATCTTAAATTGTGACTTTGTCAAAGCAACAAAATAACATGGGCTTTACAATGATGGGGAACACTTGGAGAAATGTTGTGTTTAAGTGGGGTAATATCTTCCTAGAAGTCACAGAGGAAACACAGAGGAACATGTCAAAATGCTGAATTCTGGCACTTTATCAAGTCTTTATTCATATTAAAATGTTTTCATGTGTTCTATATTAAAGAGCATTTAATATAACAAGCTTTTAAAATTCAATATTTGTGGACAATTTCTACTTATGTAACAGTTCTCTTCCATTGAAGGAGAGGAGGAACAAAATGCAGCGTGGTTAGAGTTCAACATGTTTAATGAAGACCATACACGAGAACACTACAAAATACAAAACAACAAATGTGAAAACCGAAACAGTCCTATCTGGTGCATTGACACAAAGACAGAAGACAACCACCCACAAAGTACCCACAGAATATGCCTGCTGAAATATGGTTCCCAATCAGAGACAACGATAGACTGCTGCCTCTAATTGAGAACCAATATAGGCAACCATACACATACAAACTACCTAGAAAGGAAACAGCCCCATAAACATACAAAAAACCCTAAACCAGACAAAACACATAAATCCCCCATGTCACACCCTGACCTAACCAAAATAATAAAGAAAACAAAGATAACTAAGGCCAGGGCGTGACAATTTAAAATATCAAAGGGACGCAAAAGGTACTTGTTTGATGGAATTACCCTTATACTTGTATGGATTGGACTTCCGGCGCCGACTGAGATGGCCGCCTCGCTTCGCGTTCCTAGGAAACTATGCAGTTTTTTGTTTTTTTACGTGTTATTTCTTACATTAGTACCCCAGGTCATCTTAGGTTTCATTACATACAGTCGAGAAGAACTACTGAATATAAGATCAGCGTCAACTCACCATCAGAACGACCAAGAATATGTTTTCCGCGACGCGGATCCTGTGTTCTGCCTTACAAACAGGACAACGGAATGGATCGCATGCAGCGACCCAAGGAAACGACTCCGAAAAAGAGGGAAACGCGGCGGTGTTCTGGTCAGACTCCGAAAAAGGGCACATCGCGCACCACTTCCCAGTATTCTTCTTGCCAATGTCCAGTCTCTCGACAACAAGGTTGATGAAATCCGAGCAAGGGTGGCATTCCAGAGGGACATCAGAGACTGCAACGTTCTCTGCTTTACGGAGACATGGCTTACTGGGAAAACGCTATCCAGGGCGGTACAGCCAACGGGTTTCTCCACGCATCGCGCCGACAGAAACAAACATCTATCTGGTAAGAAGAGTGGAGGGGGCGTATGCCTCATGACTAACGGGACATGGTGTGATGAAGGAAACATACAGGAACTCAAATCCTTCTGTTCACCTGATTTAGAATTCCTCACAATCAAATGTAGACCGCATTATCTTCCAAGAGAATTCTCTTCGATTATAATCACAGCCGTATATATCCCCCCCAAGCAGACACATCGATGGCTCTGAACGAACTTTATTTAACTCTTTGCAAACTGGAAAACATTTATCCGGAGGCTGCATTCATTGTAGCTGGGGATTTTAACAAAGCCAATCTGAAAACAAGACTCCCTAAATTTTATCAGCATATCGATTGCGCAACCAGGGGTGGTAAAACCTTGGATCATTGTTACTCTAACTTCCGCGACGCATATAAGGCCCTGCCCCGCCCCCTTTCGGAAAAGCTGACCACGACTCCATTTTGCTGATCCCTGCCTACAGGCAGAAATTAAAACAAGAGGCTCCCACGCTGAGGTCTGTCCAACGCTGGTCAGACCAAGCTGACTCTACACTCCAAGACTGCTTCCAGCACGTGGACTGGGACATGTTTCGTATTGCGTCAGATGGGAATATTGACGAATACGCTGATTCGGTGTGCGAGTTCATTAGAACGTGCGTCGAAGATGTCGTTCCCATAGCAACGATAAAAACATTCCCTAACCAGAAACCGTGGATTGATGGCAGCATTCGCGTGAAACTGAAAGCGCGAACCACTGCTTTTAATCAGGGCAAGGTGTCTGGCAACATGACTGAATACAAACAGTGCAGCTATTCCCTCCGTAAGGCTATCAAACAAGCTAAGCGTCAGTACAGAGACAAAGTGGAATCTCAATTCAATGGCTCAGACACAAGAGGCATGTGGCAGGGTCTACAGTCAATCACGGACTACAAGATGAAATCCAGCCCAGTCACAGACCAGGATGTCTTGCTCCCAGGCAGACTAAATAACTTTTTGCCCGCTTTGAGGACAATACAGTGCCACTGACACGGCCTGCAACGGAAACATGCGGTCTCTCCTTCACTGCAGCCGAGGTGAGTAAGACATTTAAACGTGTTAACCCTCGCAAGGCTGCAGGCCCAGACGGCATCCCCAGCCGCGCCCTCCGAGCATGCGCAGACCAGCTGGCCGGTGTGTTTACGGACATATTCAATCAATCCCTATACCAGTCTGCTGTTCCCACATGCTTCAAGAGGGCCACCATTGTTCCTGTTCCCAAGAAAGCTAAGGTAACTGAGCTAAACGACTACCGCCCCGTAGCACTCACTTCCGTCATCATGAAGTGCTTTGAGAGACTAGTCAAGGACCATATCACCTCCACCCTACCTGACACCCTAGACCCACTCCAATTTGCTTACCGCCCAAATAGGTCCACAGACGATGCAATCTCAACCACACTGCACACTGCCCTAACCCACCTGGACAAGAGGAATACCTATATGAGAATGCTGTTCATCGACTACAGCTCGGCATTCAACACCATAGTACCCTCCAAGCTCGTCATCAAGCTCGAGACCCTGGGTCTCGACCCCGCCCTGTGCAACTGGGTACTGGACTTCCTGACGGGCCGCCCCCAGGTGGTGAGGGTAGGCAACAACATCTCCTCCCCGCTGATCCTCAACACGGGGGCCCCACAAGGGTGCGTTCTGAGCCCTCTCCTGTACTCCCTGTTCACCCACGACTGCGTGGCCACGCACGCCTCCAACTCAATCATCAAGTTTGCGGACGACACAACAGTGGTAGGCTTGATTACCAACAACGACGAGACGGCCTACAGGGAGGAGGTGAGGGCCCTTGGAGTGTGGTGTCAGGAAAATAACCTCACACTCAACGTCAACAAAACTAAGGAGATGATTGTGGACTTCAGGAAACAGCAGAGGGAACACCCCCCTATCCACATCGATGGAACAGTAGTGGAGAGGGTAGCTAGTTTTAAGTTCCTCGGCATACACATCACAGACAAACTGAATTGGTCCACTCACACTGACAACGTCGTGAAGAAGGCGCAGCAGCGCCTATTCAACCTCAGGAGGCTGAAGAAATTCGGCTTGTCACCAAAAGCACTCACAAACTTCTATAGATGCACAATCGAGAGCATCCTGGCGGGCTGTATCACCGCCTGGTACGGCAACTGCTCCGCCCTCAACCGTAAGGCTCTCCAGAGGGTAGTGAGGACTGCACAACGCATCACCGGGGGCAAACTACCTGCCCTCCAGGACACCTACACCACCCGTTGTTACAGGAAGGCCATAAAGATCATCAAGGACATTAACCACCCGAACCACTGCCTGTTCACCCCGCTATCATCCAGAAGGCGAGGTCAGTACAGGTGCATCAAAGCTGGGACCGAGAGACTGAAAAACAGCTTCTATCTCAAGGCCATCAGACTGTTAAATAGCCACCACTAACATTGAGTGGCTGCTGCCAACACACTGTCATTGACACTGACCCAACTCCAGCCATTTTAATAATGGGAATTGATGGGAAATGATGTAAATATATCACTAGCCACTTTAAACAATGCTACCTTATATAATGTTACTTACCCTACATTATTCATCTCATATGCATATGTATATACTGTACTCTACAACATCGACTGCATCCTTATGTAACACATGTATCACTAGCCACTTTAACTATGCCACTTTGTTTACTTTGTCTACACACTCATCTCATATGTATATACTGTACTCGATACCATCTACTGTATGCTGCTCTGTACCATCACTCATTCATATATCCTTATGTACATGTTCCTTATCCCCTTACACTGTGTATAAGACAGTAGTTTTGGAATTGTTAGTTAGATTACTTGTTGGTTATCACTGCATTGTCGGAACTAGAAGCACAAGCATTTCGCTACACTCGCATTAACATCTGCTAACCATGTGTATGTGACAAATAAAATTTGATTTGATTTGATTTTGATTTGATTTGATTCTGCACAGACACCAACCGCATGCATAATATATATAATGTAAAGTTCAGTAACCCTGGTAGGGGACATCTGGTTGCATGTGTGAAGATAAATATAAATATAAATTGTGTTCTGTCCATGTGAGAGATACAGAGGAAGTGGCTGAATGAATAGTGCACCTCCATATTCATAGGAGCGATATGGTGAAGCAGCAGAGGGAGGCAGGCATGCAGGCATGCAGGCAGACCGCAAATGTTCCACAATTTTACCTACTGAACATGGTCCAGGTGGTGAGTTCACTGACTGATAATGAGACAGGTTTTGGGTTAGGGCCAGGGTTCTAGAGCTCACCTCCTCGTTCTCGATCTTGAGTGTGGCTAGGCGGGACTGGAGCTGGTGGTGACGCATCAGGAGCTCTGTCTGCACCGGCTGCTGGGCACTCACCTGACACACCTAGTAGGTAGTGAGGGAGGGAGGGAGGGAGGGAGGGAGGGAGGGAGGGAGGGAGGGAGGGAGGGAGGGAGGGAGGGAATTTACAGTAGTGTTTGTTTGGGATGCCAGAAAGGAACTGACCCAAAGATGCTAGCATTGCTGATGCAAGCCACACAGGACCAGACAGAGGAAACACAGACATCGTGGGAGGCACAATCACCCCTCCAATCACCTCTCCCTCACCTCGTCGCCCATGTGTGGCTGGTAGTCGAAGCGGGCGGGCGGGCAGAAGATCTGGCTGTGCATGTCCATGACCCTGTGTTTGTCCCCCCTGACATCCATGGCATCCACAGCCCCCTCCAGCTGGTCCAGCCCCTCGTGGCGGGATGTCTCCAGGCTGTACTCTGCAGACAGGTAGGTCCTCAGGGTCCGTGCCAGGCTGGCATGGTAGCCCAGGTCACAGCACTGGGGAGAGGCATGGACAGCATTACCACCATTGGGAATCCTTAATGTTAGTTACAGACCAATGATGTGTTATAAGATGCTACTATGCTTCAATTGATCAAACTACTGTATTTATTCTTCATTGCAATCAATTGAACGGTAACTTAGAATAATGTGTTACAAGATGCTACTGAGCTTTTGTGTATCAAATGGATGCATTTTTCCTGTGTGTCTAATATTCTCACTTTGTTAGAATCAGCATGTTACTGTACCACTCACGTCTATCATGTCAGAGACATCGTAGATGTAATATTTGGCCACCAGAGCATTGGTTGCCACCAGGTTCAACATATAGTCATTCCGTGCCTTAGTGCACTTCAGCTTGTTTTCAGAGTACTTGGCCTGTCTCTGAGAAGAGAGGGAGAGAAGAGGGAGAGAGACAAAGACAGACAGACGGAGAGACAGAGAGAGAGCGAGTCATCAGTCAGTATACCATAGAATATCGATTTCTCTCTAAATGGATGTGTATACTAAAGATGTAATACAGTTTGTTCCATTTAAAGAAGTCTAATTTTATCAAAGAAATTAGCATGTGCCATGAGACAATAGAGGTCTAGTCTTACCATGGCAACAAATCCACTTAATATTTTTGCTCATTAGTGTATACATTAAATTATTACATTTCAAAGGCTAATGCATCCAAGTTCTCTGAGCTTTTACATACATTTGGACACATACACACACAAGCCCAAGCCACACCTTCTCCTTCATCTTCTCCATCTTCTTGACGGAGCTGCGTCGCTGTTGGCGGTCGTCATGGCGCAGGAGGCTGGTGCTGACATCATTGGCCTTGCCGATCTGCTTTTCTCCCTGTTTCTCCGCCTCCTTCAACTTGCTCTCTGCACTGATGCTCTCTGTGTGGTACATGTGGTATGTCTTCATCACCTGCCCAGGAAACAAAACATACTTAAAAAATATACATTAAAGTTAACTACATGCACACTAAGTTTACCAGAAGGTTCTGGGTCTAGACGTTTACATTGGTCATGAGGGAAAATCCTATCTCAATGGAGTAACCACACAATAAACACCAAACTCACGATAAGTGTGAATATTTTGTATAATTTATCATTTCCGCCAGTAGTTTGAAAGTAGCGCTGTCAGGATTTGGCCAGGGTTGTTCCGGTTTTTGGTCACTAGATGCCCCCATTGTGCCTTTTGACCTTTTGTTTTCCCTTGATCCCCATTATTATTTGCACCTGTGCCTCGTTTCCCCTGATTGTATTTAAACCCTTTGTTTTCCTCAGTTCTTTGCTCTGTGTTTGTATGTTAGCACCCAGCCCTAGTACTCTGTGAACTCTTGCTGATCCCGGTGGACTCTCTTGTGGAATTCTGTGTTTTGTTCTTGTTTGTTTGTTTTTTAGTATCTTTTGAGGCTTTTTGTGCTTTACCTTCCACCTTGTGGATTTACCTTTTTTGTCTTGGAGGATTACCTTTGTTCTTGTGGAATTCCTTTTGAGGTTGTGGAGTTACATGTTTTCCTGAAGAACTTCACTTTTTACTTCATTAAATACACCGTCTCAAGTACTGCTGTGTCTGCCTCATCTTCTGGGTTCTGCCGACTATTCGTGGCTCAGTTGGTTAAGTGGCTGTTTCTCACTCCGGAGACCCGGGTTCGTAACCTGGTCCTGACGAGCGCAAGTAGGTCCCAGATAATTGTGCACAATTGTGTATGGCGTCATCCATTTCATGATATGTAACTGCAAATGTTCTTTCTAAAATAATGATAATAATTTTCGCTGCAATTCGTATGATATGTTATGAATTTTAATATGTACAATATGTTGTGAAAAAGTGCTTAAGATCCCATTCAATCACGTTAATGTTAACCTGTTACTCCTACCCCCTACTTTTTCGAACATTCTGTTAAAAATCGCGCAACATTTCAGGGCCCTGCTACTCATGCCAGGAATATAGTATATGCATATGATTAGTATGTGTGGATAGAAAACACTCACCGGCGTTTATAAAACTGGTTAAATCACGGCTGTGACTATAACAGAACGTGCGTTTCATCGAAAAGTGCAGGAAAATCTGATCACTGAAAATGGGAAAATATATCCATGCGCCACTTCAACCCATTGTTAAACGTGAACCACATTAAATGGGGCCGAGGTTGCAATACCTACAGCTTCCACACGATGTCAACAGTCTTGTCATTTGCCTACGATTTGTTTCTTGGTCAAACAGACACAAGGCAGCGCAGTTCTTCCGGTCTCCGACCGGATATTTTGGATGAGATTTACCCGGACATTATTTCCAGACGTACAGCTATAGAATATACATCGCCCTCGTGATCAATTTGATCGCTTATTAACGTTTACTAATACCTAAAGTTGCATTACAAAAGTATTTCGAAGTGTTTTGTGAAAGTTTATCGTCGACTTTTTTAATTAAAAAAAATGACGTTACGTTATATAACGCTATTTTTTCCCTTGATCACACAGTCTTCATAGATCGATATCTAGGCTATATATGGACCGATTTAATCGAAAAAAAAAGACCCAATAGTGATGTTTATGGGACATCTAGGAGTGCCAACAAAGAAGATGGTCAAAGGTAATGAATGTTTTATATTTTATTTGTGCGTTTTGTGTAGCGCCGACTATGCTAATTATTTTGTTTACGTCCCCTGCGGGTCTTTTGGGGTGTTACATGCTATCAGATAATAGCTTCTCATGCTTTCGCCGAAAAGCATTTTAAAAATCTGACTTGTTGCCTGGATTCACAACGGGTGTAGCTTTAATTCAGTACCCTGCATGTGCATTTTAATGAACGTTTGAGTTTTAACGAGTGCTATTAGCATTTAGCGTAGCACATTTGCATTTCCAGATGTCTAGATGGGACGCCTGCGTGTCAGGTAGGAGCAAGAGGTTGATGGAAGATTGGTTAGACATGGATATCTAAAGAAGATTCAGCATATAAATCCACCTGTATATTGTACACTGAATAAGAACACAGAAAGACAGCTACTGTCAGATATGTTGTGGATGTATGACTGAGTACTAAAACTAGGTTACCCGTCTTGATTTCCTTTCCCTTCACACGCAAAAATATCATCCTCTTTCTTACAGGTCTCCTAACAACTCTGATTTAAGTAATACATGTGAGGAGAGAGCAAGTGAAATCAATCAACAGGAAGTCTGTCATAGCCAAGTTACAGAGAACCTTTCCTCTAGTTACGTGACAGAGACCCTTTCCTCTAGTTGAGATAGAGAGAACCATTCCTCTAGTCTACACTAGAAAAAAAAGGTTCTACAGTTATACTTATAGGATACTTTAGATGTGCTTATGGAACACACTGTTAGGTACTCACATAGTACTGGTTGTTAAAGAGAACCTTTCCTCTAGCTATGTGATAGAGAACCTTTCCTTTTTCCTCTGACTGCTGCTGGGTGTGAAACAAGAGAGGAACCCTTGATTCTGACTGGAAGCCAGAAAAGGCTGGAGACAAAGCTCTCACATTGTGCATAATACATCAATACAGTGCATAAAACATGTACAAGTATATTCAGAGCCTTCAGAAAGTACTCACACCCCTTGACTTATTCCCCATTTTGTTGTGTTATAGCCTGAAATCAAAATGTATTAAATACATTTTTGTCTCACACATCTACACACAATATCCATCTACACAATGTTTTTATATTTTTATGGAAATGTATTGAAAATGAAATACAGAAATATCGATTTTACGTAAGTATTCACACTCCTGAGTCAATACTTTGTAGAAGCAGCTTTGACAGCGATGACAGCTGTGAGTATCTCTGGGTAAGTCTCTAAGAGCTTTCCACACCTGGCTTGTGCAACATCTGTCCATTATTCTTTTCAAAATTCTCCAAGCTCTGTCAAATTGGATGACTATTTCCAGGTCACAGATTTTCAGAACTGTAACTCGGCCACTCTTCTTGGTAAGCAACTTGTAACAGTTCTCCTCTTCTGAGGAACCCAAAATCCTAGAGGAAAACTTGGTTCCGTCAGCTTTCCAACAAACACTGGAAGACAAATTCACCTTTCAGCAGGTAAAATACCTTAAACAAGGACAAATATAAACTCAGCAAAAAGAGAAATGTCCCTTTTTCAGGACCCTGTCTTTCAAAGATAATTAGTAAAAATCCAAATAACTTCACAGATCTTCATTGTAAAGGGTTTAAACACTGTTTTCCATGCTTGTTCAATGAACCATAAACAATTAATGAACATGCACCTGTGGAACGGTCATTAAGACACTAACAGCTTACAGAGGGTAGGCAATTAAGGTCACAGTTATGAAAACGTAGGACACTAAGACCTTTCTACTGACTCTGAAAAACAAAAGAAACATGCCCAGGGTCCCTGCTCATCTGCGTGAATGTGTCTTAGGCATGCTGCAAGGAGGCATGAGGACTGCAGCTGTGGCCAGGGCAATAAAATGCAATGTCTGTACTGTGAGACGCCTAAGACAGCGCTACAGGGAGACAGGATGGACAGCTGATCATCCTCGCAATGGCAGACCACATGTAACAAC
Organism: Oncorhynchus gorbuscha; assembly: GCF_021184085.1. Lineage (NCBI taxonomy): Eukaryota > Metazoa > Chordata > Actinopteri > Salmoniformes > Salmonidae > Oncorhynchus > Oncorhynchus gorbuscha. The sequence continues at coordinate 26,440,195 of NC_060175.1, read as the reverse complement.
ACCTGGACAGGACCGGTACATCCGAACATCACACCTGCGGGAGACTCTGGCAGCTCCGGACAGACGGGAGACTCTGGCAGCTCCGGACAGACGGGAGACTCTGGCAGCTCCGGACAGACGGGAGACTCTGGCAGCTCCGGACAGACGGGAGACTCTGGCAGCTCCGGACAGGAGACTCTGGCAGCTCCGGACAGACGGGAGACTCTGGCAGCTCCGGACAGACGGGAGACTCTGGCAGCTCCGGACAGACGGGAGACTCTGGCAGCTCCGGACAGACGGGAGACTCTGGCAGGACAGACTCTGGCAGCTCCGGACAGACGGGAGACTCTGGCAGCTCCGGACAGACGGGAGACTCTGGCAGCTCCGGACAGACGGGAGACTCTGGCAGCTCCGGACAGACGGGAGACTCTGGCAGCTCCGGACAGACGGGAGACTCTGGCAGCTCCGGACAGACGGGAGACTCTGGCAGCTCCGGACAGACGGGAGACTCTGGCAGCTCCGGACAGACGGACAGAGACTCTGGCAGCTCCGGACAGACGGGAGACTCTGGCAGCTCCGGACAGACGGGAGACTCTGGCAGCTCCGGACAGACGGGAGACTCTGGCAGCTCCGGACAGACGGGAGACTCTGGCAGCTCCGGACAGACGGGAGACTCTGGCAGCTCCGGACAGACGGGAGACTCTGGCAGCTCCGGACAGACGGGAGACTCTGGCAGCTCCGGACAGACGGGAGACTCTGGCAGCTCCGGACAGACGGGAGACTCTGGCAGCTCCGGACAGACGGGAGACTCTGGCAGCTCGGACAGACGGGAGACTCTGGCAGCTCCGGACAGACGGGAGACTCTGGACAGCTCCGGACAGACGGGAGACTCTGGCAGCTCCGGACAGACGGGAGACTCTGGCAGCTCCGGACAGAGAGACTCTGGCAGCTCCGGACAGACGGGAGACTCTGGCAGCTCCGGACAGACGGGAGACTCTGGCAGCTCCGGACAGACGGGAGACTCTGGCAGCTCCGGACAGACGGGAGACTCTGGCAGCTCCGGACAGACTCTGGCAGCTCCGGACAGACGGGAGACTCTGGCAGCTCCGGACAGACGGGAGACTCTGGCAGCTCCGGACAGACGGGAGACTCTGGCAGCTCCGGACAGACGGGAGACTCTGGCAGCTCCGGACAGACGGGAGACTCTGGCAGCTCCGGACAGACGGGAGACTCTGGCAGCTCCGGACAGACGGGAGACTCTGGCAGCTCCGGACAGACGGGAGACTCTGGCAGCTCCGGACAGACGGGAGACTCTGGCAGCTCCGGACAGACGGGAGACTCTGGCAGCTCCGGACAGACGGGAGACTCTGGCAGCGCTGGGCATGAGGAAGACTCTGGCAGCACTGGACAGGCGGGAGCACCTGTAGGGAGGAGACGGATACAGCCTGGTGCGGGGGGCTGCCACCGGAGGGCTGGTGCGTGGAGGCGGCACCGGATAGACCGGACCATGGAGTTGCACTGCAGGTCTCGAGCACCGAGCCTGCCCAACCCTACCTGGCTGAATGCTGAATGCGTAGCCAGTCCAGTGCGGCGAAGTGGAATAGACCGCACTGGGCTGTGCTGGCGAACCGGGGACACCATTTGTAAGGCTAGTGCCATGTACCCCGGCCCAAGGAGATGCACTGGAGACCAGATGCGCTGAGCCGGCTTCATGGCACCTGGCTCGATGCCCATTCTAGCCCGGCCGATATGAGGCGCTGCTATGTATCGCACCGGGCTATGGCTGCGCACCGGGGATACCGTGCGCCTCACGGCATAACACGATGCCTGCCCGGTCCCCCTCTCTCCACGGTAAGCATGGGGAGTTGGCGCAGGTCTCCTACCTGACTTCACCACACTCCCCGTGTGCCTCCCCCAATACATTTTTGGGGCTGCCTCTTGTGCTTCCAACCGTGCTGCCTCCTCATACCGCAGCCTCTCAGCTCTCGCTGCCTCCAGTTCTGCCTTGGGGCGGCGATATTCCCCAGCCTGTGCCCATGGTCATTTGCCGTCCAGGATCTCCTCCCATGTCCACGTGTCTTGAGATTGCTGCTGCTGCTGCCCGTTACCACGCTGCTTGGTCTTTTGGTGGTGGGTGATTATGTAACGGTTCTCTTCCTCTTCTGAGGAGGAGTAGGAGAGGTCAGACCAATTTGCAGCGTGGTATGTGTCCATTTTAATAAGAAAAACTGAACACTACAAAAATACAAAATAACAAAGTGAAACAAACAAAACGGTCCCGTGTGATAACAAACACTATCACGGAAAATAATCACCCACAACTTAAAAGTGAAACCAGGCTACCTAAATATGGTTCTCAATCAGGGACAACGATAAACAGCTGCCTCTGTTTGAGAACCATACCAGGCCAAACACAGAAATCCCAAAACATAGAACAAGGAACATAGACAATCCACTCAACTCACGCCCTGACCATACTAAAACAAAGACATAACAAAAGAACTAAGGTCAGAACGTGACACAACTCCAGTGTAGATTTGGACTTGATCCATCCAGTTTTCTCCTATCACAGACATTAAACTCTGTAACTGTTTTAAAGTCAACATTGGCCTCATGGTGAAATCCCGGAGTGGTTTCCTCAATCTCCGGCAACTGAGTTCGGAAGGACACGTATCTTTGTAGTGACTGTGATGTATTGACACACTATCCAAAGTGTAATTAATAACTTCACCATGCTCAAAGTCATAGAGATATTCAATGTCTGCTTTTCTTAACCATCTACCAATAAGTGCCCTTCTTTCCAAGGCATTGGAGAACCTTTGTGATTGAATATGTGTTTAAATTTACCTCATGACTGAGGGACCTTGAAGATAATTGTATGTGTAGGGTACAAAGATGAGGTGGTCATTCCAAAATCATGTTATACACTATTATTTCACACAGTCCATGCAACTTATGTGACTTGTTCAGCAAATGTTTACTCCTGAACTTATTTAGGCTTGCCATAACAAAGGGCAATACTTATTGACTGAAGACATTTCAGCTTTTCATTTTTAATTAATTTGTTAACAATGTTCTGAAAATAATTCCACTTTGACATTATGGAGTATTGTCTGTATTGTTATTGCAAACATAGGTATCACATTTCACAAATGAGCACCTTCTTGTCACACACACACACACACACACACACACACACACACACACACACACACACACACACACACACACACACACACACACACACACACACACACACACACACACACACACACACACACACACACACACAAAAAATCGAACAGAAACATAACCTGGGGCATTACGATGTGTGACAGTCAACGGGCAGGAAGGGAGTGTGGTAGGGTGGGGTAAAATGGAAATAGAGTCATATATATATACTGACATGAAATCATGAAAGTGAGAAAGGGTAGGCTTTGAAGGTTCAATGTGGTTGGTGTGGGTGGTTAGGTGGCGTGGGAGCGTTGATGTTAAAGCATCAAAGACAGGCTTGTGTGAGTGTGTTCAAGCATACGTTATTGTGTGTGTGTGTGCATGCGTGTGTATGCATACTCTTCTATGTATGTACACAGTCAATGTATCGACAGAAAAGAAGGATGACTATTAACTTTAATGACAGATCTGTGTGTGATTTTGTGTAGCATGTGCTGAATATGTGACTATGTGATGATGGTGTGACACCTTGGCAGTAAGCAGCCCTCCACTGCAAGGGAAGTGAGTCGGCTTGGAGCAGAGCCAATGCATATAGAGTTTCTCCTTCAACTGCAACTTCTCTCACGGCGGGAGTAAAAAAAAACAAATAATGTCCTCCGGTGTAGAACCAAATGACCTGTGTAGAACCAAATGACCTGAGTCTGAGAGGGTCTGAGGTCGGCCTAGCCAAATGGAGTTAGCCTGTTAGCTTCAGGTAAACTAACAAACATGGGGATGTAATGTTGTTTGTCTGTTGTTTGACGAGAGTCAGACCGAAATGCAGCGTGTAGGTTACTCATGACTTTTAATGAAGAAAATGCGGTACATGAAATAACTGAAGAAGAAAACAACAAACGAGTGAAACTAATTACAGCCTATCTGGTGACTAACACAGAGACAGGTACAATCACCCACGAAATACAACGCGCACTCAGGCTGCCTAAATACGGTTCCCAATCCGAGACAACGAGAATCAGCTGACTCCAATTAGGAATCCTCAGGCAGCCAAGCCTAACTAGACACACTCCTAATAAAACACACTCCCAATTAATACAAACCCCAATACGAAATACAACATATAAACCCATGTCACACCCTGGCCTACCCAAACATATAACAAAAACACAAGATACAATGACCAAGGCGTGACAGGGGAGTGGATGAAAGGAGAGATGCTGAACAACACAGACAGATTGGGGGAGAAGGAGAGAGAGAAAAAAAGAAAGATAAATTGAGAAAGAGAGAGAATTACATTTTGTTGTTGTTTACTCACAGTGTAGAGCTCGTTCGTGACTTTCACTAACTCCTCGTGCATCTGCACCCCGATTTCTTTGCTCTGGGACAAAAAACAGGAACAAAAGGCATGTGAATAAATCTCACAGGTGACTGGAATAATATCTTGAACAGACCTGTCTTTGCATCACTGAGGCATGAATACATCCGTTTCCCTTGGGTATGTGTCTGTATGAGAGATATGTGTTTCCCTTGGGTATGTGTCTGTATGGGAGATATGTGTTTCCCTTGGGTATGTGTCTGTATGGGAGATATGTTTCCCTTGGGTATGTGTCTGTTTCTGAGAGATGACTGAACAGTGTGAAATGTTGTTTCCCTCTATTTGTAAAAAGGCCTTATAGAATACTATGCAGTGTACGTGCAGGCAGCTTAGAATAGACATTTCTAATGTCTCCTACTGACCATATTCAAATCACACATTCACGATTCCAACTCAGTTACTGTAACTCGCAGGAGCGGAGTGTCTGTGATGGACAGTGACAGAATGTACAGCCAACAATCAGAGGATACGGAAGGCAGCTCGAATAGAGTCGTTTAAGAAATCCTGTAAAAGTAGTGTTAGGTTCTAATTTCTGGTACAATAATCCACATAGACTCTAAGAAAACTCAAGCTACTGTAGATTGTCGCAGCTGCAAAAAGCACACATACAGGTCACAAGCAGATATATTTATAACTTCCGACTAGGCCCCAGTTTCCAACTTCTTCGTCTAGGATGAACAATCAGTCTCTGCAGGAACTGAGTATGTTCCTCATGTTGGTTATCATGTATCAGCGTCCAGAGTCCCAAGCCTTCACACTCCTAAGTGCCTTTCACAGGTCTTCTTATCAGTCTGGCCTTGAGTTATGGGAGTACACATTCCTGGTCTCCTACAGTCCACTAGATAATTCAACTTCTCATACACAAAGAGCCTAAACCCAACACTACTTTCAATCTCTAAGAATACCTCTAAGAAGAGTATATAAACACTAAAAATTCCCTCAGAGACAGGGCCCCTTGCCCTCAGAGACAGGGCCCCTTGCCCTCAGAGACAGGGCCCCTTGCCCTCAGAGACAGGGCCCCTTGCCCTCAGAGACAGGGCCCCTTGCCCTCAGAGACAGGGCCCCTTGCCCTCAGAGACAGGGCCCCTTTCCCTCAGCCCACATACAATGCACATAGATCCTTCTATCTAACCCATAACATGAGAATTACTACTGCTAGGCATATTACACAATTATAAACAGATCAAAACGGGCTCTAGTCAGAAAGTTGTCAACAGTAGGAACAGTTTTCCTCTTCAGTAATACATTACAGACAGACCCCTCAAGTGAAAGCACATGTAAGTGTGTTGTTAGTGTCGTATATAGGGTGGAGTTTGTCAGTGATGGTAGGTTGTCACGGCCATGGTTGTCATTGTTGTTATGCCCAGCAGCTGAAATTTCCTCTGAGAGATAGGTGCTGCTATGGCAACACCACTACATTTACACCTATAAGGACAACTTAAATGGTTAATTCATTAGCAGAAGCCCTATTTTTAGGTTAGTTTATTCATGTTACACAACAATTGCTTCTACATTGAAATGCAATGGTGTGTGTGTATATGTCACATAAAGCAGATGGTGGTACTGCTATCAGCCTAGGCAATGTAACAAACTTTACGCCACACTTTGAAACCTTTTGCTGAGGAAGACATTTGATCATTTTTCAGCAGGCAGTTACTCAGCCACCTCTCGGCAGCTCAGCCCACCAGGCAGCCCAGCCAAACCCAGTCCACCAGGCAACAGTAACCCAGCCTCATCACAGCTCACCCCTGACAGCATATCCATCCCAAGACGACATAAATAATGTGAGACTCCACCCGGGTTCCTGTGGATCAATACTGATCTGTGCTTTCCCCAGCAGACCGTTCCATCATACTGTAGTCCCTGAACCAAGGCCACTTTCTGCTCTGCCCTCTGCCTCTCTTTCTCAGACATGCTTTATAGCTCTGATTGGTCTAATGTGTACACTTAAATGCCCAGTGCAGTCAAGAAATTAGATTTTTCTGTGTTCTATATGTATTTCCATACAATGAGGTTGGAATAATACTGTGAAATTGTGAAAATGACAAAGCCCTTTTAGTGTAAGAGCCGTTTGAAAAGACCGCCTAAAATGTCAGGCTGTTTTGGTGGGATGGAGTTTTGGCCTGACAGGTGACATTACCAGGCAATAAATTAGTTAATAAACCAATAATAAAGAGAGTTCCAAACCTCCCCTCCCACTCAGACCACTCTCAGACAGTCCTAGTTTGAGTAATTACTCTTTGACAAGAAGCTATTGTTTTTAATTTGTTTAAATCTTTTTAATTAAAAACAATCACAGTAAGGTACCTAATTGTTAATCAGAAATGATTTGACATTGAGATAAAACAGTTGCATTGATTAACAGGGACAATTCATGCAGCAATATATCCTTCTGTCATTTAGGGATATGGAAATTCCAGGACAGATACTGAGATTACAATTTACTCTGAGAATGAGACCATCTTCTATGTTGAAACCATGTAGTTTGTTTACCACTTAAGAAATAAGAGATGAGAGATGAAGAGGTAGCACATATGGCTGATCTCCCAGCTGTAGGTCTGACCTTCAGATGTAAAGCAGATTGATGCTAGCCCAGCCAGACAACAACACAGTGGGGGTATAGCCAGCCAGGCCCTCAGTTATCAGGTCTCAATGTTTGTGTGTGCGCGTGTGCAGGGGGGGCAGTGGATGGCAAATTAATTGCCCGACCGACACTATTATAACTGTGGGAACTCTTTAAACAAATCTTAAATTTGTTATGCAGTAGCACTCTACTAAAAGTTGTCAGCAGCATGTCAAATTTTCAATTTCAAGTAAACAAACATTCTTTCCTGACCTTCTTGAAGAGTCTGAAGACATCCTCTCCGACGTGTGCTAGTCGGACAATGACGTTATTGTTGTAGAGGTCGCTGAGGGTAGCATGGTCTCTGCTCTCTCTCCTCGTCTGGTTCAGAACGAGGTACCAGCAGTTCACTGTCGACAGCAGGTTCTGGTCCCTCCTGGAAGAACAAGTTAGAGGTCACAGGTCAGAGTGTCATCCAAAAGGAACATCACAGTGTAGGTCAAGTGTCTCGTTAACCCTAAAAGCAATTTTGGGTGTAGAGTATGGTTGAAAATAAGTACTTTTTTCCCCCCAGTCATTCAAACCGGTTAACAGTTGACCTCCACAGTATGGAACCATTACTATTCAACCAATAGAATAATTTGCAGTCACTATCATTTAGCTTTTGGAATCTACCAGCGTAGGTTAACAGATACTATAGTGTAGAAATGAACAGCAGATCGAGTGAGGTGTTTATAAATGAAAGCCTGGAGGTGAGAGAAAGCCTGGGTGTGGAGGTGAGATAAACGTTTAACACATTCTGATAGTTTCCTGTAGAAGAAGGAAGTAGAACACGCTGAAAGAAGGAAACTAACTCTCACTATCACAGTCAGATAGGCGTCTTTGGCTGAGCGTGCACCTCTCTTTATATAACTTCACATACGGTCAGATAGGCATCTTCTGCTAAGCAGGCTGAGGTAATATTGTGTGAGCGGGAGATATCTTTTCTACTATGATCTTTTGCTAAGCATGCATCTCTTGTCCTATAATAACACAATCAAAAGCCTATTTGGTAAGGAACCTCTTTTCTTATCTACTAAGCCATCAATAACCACAGGTTTAGTAATGAACAAGTGACTTGGGATGAGTCTGCACAACAAGGGCTCCTGACTCCAGCGCCTCTCTCTCCAACCAGACAAGGGAAAAGATGTCAAAACAGAGAATAAAAGAATAAGGAAATAAGTTCCTGGTTTAGAGGTAAAAAAGACTAGCTTTAATGTGATGCTCCAGGTAGCCTAGACTACTCCACAGTCCACACCTCTGGGGCTCTGACTCTTTATGTCCAGGATCCTTTGATTAAAACTTCCCCATATCTTCTCAATCTGTGGTGGAGGATGTGAATGATTGATCCTAGACATACAACATGCTGCCAGGAACTCAATTGGGGCCCAACTCAGCAAGTAGCTTTGCTCTAAATCAAAAGTAAACTATCTTGGCAGAATTATAGAGTCAAAGAAGTTGTTATAGAGCTGTCCATTGCAGATAACAGATCACTAGTACTAGGAGAGGAGCACCACTGCTGTGATCTTTACTGCACTGCAGCACTGGCACAACACTGCATGGGAACTGGAGATGCAGGGCACATCTGTTCATTAGTCGATAGAGGTGACTTACTGCCTGACAATCCTAACTGGCACCCTATTCCCTATATAGTGCACTACTTTTGACCAGATCACTATAGATCCTGGTCAAAATTAGTTCACTAAATAAAGAACAGGGTATCATTTGGGACACAGTCCCTGTTTCCTAGCACGGGGAATAAGTCACTATAAGGCTTCTGATGAAACATAGATAGACGATTGGCAATCATTCTGTATCACAACATTAGATTAGAATCATATTGCATAATTCAACAATACCGGGAAGACAGAGAAAACAGCTTATTTAGATGCTGACTATTTCCAACCAACATTATGCGAAGATGAAAGATCTTTGTTGAATTTATGGACTTCATATGTCTTCAGGTTTATTTAGAGTAAACTACCCTAAAAATACAATTACAATTGTCAGTGATGGAGGCTGGAGGGAAGGAGCGAGGCATGGATGGAATTATTAATTGTGGAGATTCAAACAGCCAAGTTAGTGCAGCACTAAGTGAGTTCTCAGTCTGTCTGTGAAAGTCAGGAAAAAGAATGATGACCATTTAATGTGAGAGAGAGAGAGAGAGAGAGAGAGAGAGAGAGAGAGAGAGAGAGAGAGAGAGAGAGAGAGAGAGAGAGAGAATGGGGATACATAGTCAGGTCAAGTGTGTGTAAGGATGGCTTGGCCAAGTTCAGACTTCACGTCTGCACTTACTGTACTGTGGCCACCCTCTGCGGGGTCAATGCATCCAGTTTTCAAGGGAATTGGAAAGGGAGTCCGCAGACGCTCGTTGGCGCGCGCGAGCAGTGTGGGTGCAATAATTGAATAACTGCTTTCTAAATGTATTTTGCGACGCTCACGCACGCAACGTGTCCGGTCTGGCCAGCATGGGGCGGCAGGGTAGCCTAGTGGTTAGAGCGCTGGACTAGTAACCGGAAGGTTGCAAGTTCAAATCCCGAGCTGACAAGGTACAAATCTGTCATTCTGCCCCTGAACAGGCAGTTAACCCACTGTTCCTAGGCTGGCATTGAAAATAAGAATTTGTTCTTAACTGACTTGCCTAGAGGAAAAGCAGGTGAAAAAGAGCCAGGAGAGGGGAGCCCTGGTGAGATTCAGGCAAAGGGAAAATTGGCCACCTGTTCCCTACATTCTATTGGCCAATATACCGTCTCTTGATAATAATATGGATGACCTCCAAATCGCAGATTTTTAGTCAACACGACTCTCGTAACTGCAATATGGTCTGCTTTTCTGAATCATGGCTTTCAGACAAGATACCCACATGGCTATCCAACAGAATGGATTCTCCATTCAACGAGCAGCCCGGACATCAGATTCAGGGAAATCGTGAGGGGGAGGGATACGCCTCTTCATCAACAGTAAATGGTGTGCTGACTCTAGCAAAGTGGAAGTTTCGACAAATTGTTCACCCATCTTGGAATACCTGATGGTCAAATGCCGACACTTCTACCTCCCGAGAGAGTTTTCACCTGTTATCGTGACTGCTGTATATATTCCACCTCAGGTCAAGAAAAACAACCAGCTGGCACTTAACAAACTGTACGATGCTATAAACAAGCAGGAAACCATGCACCCGGAGGCTACTTTCCTTATTGCCAGTGATTTTAATTTCACATCCTAACACGTGTAATACCCAACTTCCATCAACACATCTCCTAGACTATTGTCCTAGACTATTGTTAGTCAACACACAAGCAAGCACACAAGGCCCTCTCTCGTCCCCCTTCGGCAAATCAGATCATGACTATATACTCCTACTTCCTACAAGCAAAAGCTCAAACAGGAAGCACCCACGACGCTCTCCCATTGAGAAATGGTCCTCCGAATCAGAGGCTACGCTAGAAGACTGCTCTGCTAGTGCTAACTGGAAAATGTTCCCGGACTCTGCGGATAGCATTGACGAGCTGACCACCTCCGCCACCGGCTTCATTAGGAAATGTATCGCCGATGTTGTCCCCACAGTGAATCAATCATAAGCCCTGGATTAACACAGATGTTAGCGCTAAGCTAAAGGACAGGGTTACAGCACACAGGGCCATTGCAGCCAACATTGAGGCTATGGCTGAGGACACACCCAAGTACAAGAAGTTCCGCTATGACCTCCGCAGAGCCATCAAACAAGCAAAAAGACAATAAAGGAAAAAGGTGGAATCCTATTACACAGGCTCCGCCGCCCATCGCATGTGGCAGTCCATTATGGAATACAAAAGGAAGACCCAGCTGTGATCTGCCCAATGATGCCTCGCTGACCCAGCGGATTGGGTGATCTTGCTCTCCGAGGCCGATGTGAGAAAGGTTTTTAATCCGGTCAACACTTGTAAGGCCGTGTGGTATTCCAAGGTGTGTGCTAAGAGCATGCGCAGAACAGCTGGCATGCATATTCACGGTCGTTTTCAAACTCTCCTAAGGCTACCTGCCACAATGACTACCGCCATGTCACACTCACATCTGTAATCAGGAAGTGCTTTGAAAGGCTGGTTATGGCAGACATCAACTCCATCATCGCTGCAACAGACCCATAGATGACACAATCTCAACTGCACTCCACAGTGCCCTCACCCACCTAGATAAGAGGAATACTGTACATCTGTGAGATTGCTAGTCATTGACTTCAGCTCAGTGTTCAACATCAAAGTCCCCTCCAAACTCATCATCAAGCTAAGGACTCTGGGACTAAACACCTTCTTCTGCAACTGGGAACTCTGCCACGCTGACCCTCAACATGGGGGCCCCACAGGGGTGTGTGCTCAGTCCTGTCCTATACTCCAGGTTACCCACGACTGTGTGGCCACGTACGGCCAAGGTGGGAAATGCCCTTTTTGGTCACAGTGGCTTGTGGATACCCACATCTTTCCCCCTATGCTGTACCCCACCTCGCTTTTACAGCTGTAATGTTGACACACACACACTTACATTTAGGATTTTATTTATATAACTGCTCCCAAATGCTCTGTCCCCACCAGTCAATGTCAATCCTCAAAAAGTTCTACAGCTGCACTGTTGATAGCATCTTGACTGGCTGCATCACTGCTTGGTAGGGCAACCGCACTGCCCTTGATCGCATGGAACTACAGAGGGTGGTGCAGGCAGCCCAGTACACCAGAGCTCCCTGCCATCCAGGACCTCTTTATCAGATGGTGACAGAGGAAAGCCAAGAAAATTGTTAAAGACTCATGCCACACAAGCCATAGACTATTCTCTGCTTCAAGTAGTGCTGAAGCAACATGTCTGACACCAACAGGCTCCTTAACAGCTTCTATCCCCAAGCCATAAGACTGTTAAATAGCTAACAAAATGGCTACATGGACGATTTGAGCTGACCCTTCTATTAGATTTGAATTATTACACTGACTCTGCACACTCACTCTATGCACACTCACACTGACACTCCAACACACACACACACTCTATAAACACATATACAATCATCATTTAGAGTACGCTGCTTCTACTTTGTGTATCATATATCCTGATGCCTAGTCACCTTACTCATATACATATCTAACCCTTCCACTCCAGTATCAGTGCACATTGTAAATAGGATATTGGCACTAACCCTGGAACTGACTCTGTATATACAGTTGAAGTCGGAAGTTTACATACACTTTAGCCAAATACAGTGGTGCAAAAAAGTATTTAGTCAGCCACCAATTGTGCAAATTCTCCCACTTCAACTATGACTGACAAAATGTGGAAAAGAAATCAAGAAAATCACATTGTAGGATTTTTTATTAATTTATTTGCAAATTATGGTGGGAAAAAAAGTATTTGGTCACCTACAAACAAGCAAGATTTCTGGCTCTCTGGTTTTGTCCATTTGGAAGACCCATTTGCGACCAAGCTTTAACTTCCGGACTGATGTCTTGAGATTAGAGGTCGAGCGATTATGATTTTTCAACACCGATACCGATTGTTGGAAGACCAAAAAAAAGCAGATACCGATTAATCGGCCGATTTATTTAAAAAAAATGTATTTGTAATAATGACCATTACAACAATATTGAATTAACACTTATTTTAACTTAATATAATACATCAAAATCAATTTAGCCTCAAATAAATAATGAAACATGTTCAATTTGGTTTAAATAATGCAAAAACAAAGTGTTGGAGAAGAAAGTAAAAGTGCAATATGCGCCATGTAAGAAAGCTAACGTTTAAGTTCCTTACTCAGAACATGAGAACATATGAACGCTGGTGGTTCCTTTTAACATGAGTCTTCAATATTCCAAGGTAAGAAGTTTTAGGTTGTAGTTATTATAGGAATTATAGGACTATTTCTCTCTATACCATTTGTATTTCATATACCTTTGACTATTGGATGTTCTTATAAGCACTTTAGTATAGCTTCCGTACCTCTCCTTGCTCCTACCTGGGCTTGAACCAGGAACACAACGACAACAGCCAACCTTGAAGCAGCGTTACCCATGCAGAGCAAGGGGAACAACTACTCCAAGTCTCAGAGCGAGTGACGTTTGAAACTAGCTCGCCATTTCACATCACATCGTTACACCAGCCTAATCTCGGGAGTTGATAGGTTTGAAGTCATAAACAGCAGAACCGTTGGCAAAACGCACGAAAGTGCTATTTGAATGAATGCTTATGAGCCTGCTGGTGCCTACCATCGCTCAGTCAGACTGCTCCATCAAATCATAGAGTTAATTATAACATAATAACGCACAGAAATGCGAGCCTTAGGTCATTAATATGGTCGAATCCGGAAACTATTTTCTCGAAAACAAGACATTTATTCTTTCAGTGAAATACGGAACCGTTATGTATTTTATCTAACGGGTGGCATCCATCAGTCTAAATATTCCTGTTACATTGCACAACCTTCAATGTTATGTCATAATTATGTAAAATTCTGGCAAATTAGTTCGCAATGAGCCAGGCGGCCCAAACTGTTGCATATACCCTGACTGCGTGCAATGAACACAAGAGAAGTGACACAATTTCACCTGGTTAATATTGCCTGCTAACCTGGATTTCTTTGCAGATTTAACAATATATACTTCTGTGTATTGATTTGGTGTTGGTCTTTGGTGATTTGGCATTGGTGTTTATGGTTATGTACACGTTGGAGCAACGACAGTCCTTTTTCGTTGTAATGACTCCAAACTAAGTGTATGTCAACTTCTGACTTCAACTGTAGCTTACCTACATTCTCGTGCTCTCCTTATTTCTATTTCTCGTGTGTTTTTGACCTTTTTCATATGCATTTTTGAGTACTGCTGAATTGGATTACTGCTTATTGTTGGGAAAGAGCGAGCAAGAAAAACTTTTCACAGTACTTGTGCACGTGACAATAAAAATTCAAGCTTGAAACTATATAGCCCTCAAACTCAACTCTGGACCTCAAAGCCACTTCTACTGCATTTTTCCATTGTTTTTCATTGTAATGGAATTACACTGAGACTCTGATTTTTCACTTTAAAATGTATGCCAAACAAAATCCATGGATTTCAAAGTCTAACAAACCATACAACTCTAAGCACAAGGTACAGAGAACATTTTGCAAAAAAAACTTTGCTTTAACCTCTTGAACCTATGGGGGTGCTGTGTCATTATTGGATAAAAAGACGTGCCCGTTTTAAGCTCAATATTTTGTCACGAAAAGATGCTCGACTATGCATGGAATTGACAGTCTTGGAAAGACAAAACTCTGACGTCTCCAAAACTGCAAAGATATTATCTGTGAGAGCCCCAGAACTAATGCAACAGGCAAAACCAAGATGAAGTTTCATACAGGAAATGCCCCAGATTCTGAAGATGCTGTGTTCCAATGTCTCCTTATATGGCTGTGAATGCGCCAGGAATGAGCCCGCGCTTTCTGTCTATTCCCTGAGGTGTCTGCAGCATTGTGACGTGTTTGTAGGCATATCATTGGAAGATTGACCATAAGAGACTACATTTACCTGGTGGCCCGCCCGGTGTCCTGTGTGCGTAATCTGTAGGTCCATGCGCGTTCCATTTCTTCAGAAGAGAAAGTAAAAATCCATCGTGGCAGTTATCGTCGATAGATATGTGAAAAACACCTTGAGGATTGATTCTAAATATCGGTTTGCCATGTTTCTGTCGATATTATGGAGTTAATTTGGAAAAAAGTTTGCGTTTTAATGACTTTTTTTTTTCCTTACCCAAACGTGATGAACAAACGGAGCGATTAGTCGATACAAATAATATTTTTTGTAAAAACTGAACATTTGCTATCTTAGAGTCTCCTCATTGAAAACATCTGAAGTTCTTCAAAGGTAAATGATTTTATTTGAATGCTTTTATGGTTTTTGTGGAAAATGTTGCATGCTGAATGCTAACGCTAAATGGTACGTTAGCCATCAATACTGTTACACAAATGCTTGTTTTGCAATGGTTGAGAAGCATATTTTGAAAATCTGAGATGACAGTGTTGTTAACAAAAGGCTAAGCTTGAGAGCAAATTGATTCATTTCATTTCATTTGCGATTTTCATGAATAGTTAACGTTGCGTTATGGTAATGAGCTTGAGGCTGTAGTCACGATACCGGATCCGGGATGGCTCGACGCAAGAAGTTAAGAACAGTGCAGATACAAAATTTGGTAATGACTGCACCAACTGCACAATTTGTAATTATAATTGCCCATATGATACTGTGTTTTATAGTAGGGAATGTGTGTAAATAAGCAGGGGATGACATCAAGACACGTAAAAAGAGAAGGAGAAGAAAATGAATTTGACCTAGATGGGAAAGGCACAATAGTTTCTAGTGGTCTGAAACCACAAGCTTTCTTGGCTATCCTGTTCTCCTCTCTCTCTCTCTCTCTCTCTCTCTCCTCTCTCTCTCTCCCTCTCTCTCCCTCTCTCCCCTCTCTCTCTCTCCCTCTCTCTCTCTCCCTCTCTCTCTCTCCCTCTCTCTCTCTCTCCCTCTCTCCCTCTCCTCTCTCTCTCCCCTCTCTCTCTCTCCCTCTCTCTCTCTCCCTCTCTCTCTCTCCCTCTCTCTCTCTCTCTCCCTCTCTCTCTCTCCCTCTCTCCCTCTTTAGACTAATACAAGAAGATAGGATTACCAGACAGACAGTACACACACCTCCCTTTCTGCCAGTATAAAATATATAATTGCTGTTCATCATACAGTCCTGATATACACAATTACAGGGTTACCAGACAGGGAGAAGCCTACACACATACACACACTCGACAGAACCCACTTAAAGTGCTGGTGTTCCCTGGAGGAGCGTATCTTGGCGGAGAAGCGCTCAGCCAGTTTTTCCAGGCCTCTAGAGTACTCCAGCTGCAGCTCGGCCTTGCGGCGGAAGAAGTCCTGCAGGTCCTGCAGCAGCTGTAGCCGGGATTCCGACTGCTGTTCAAGACAACGGAACTGCTCCACCAATTGGTTACGGATCTCTGCCAATTAGAAAGGAGGAAAGGACAGATTCAAAGAGGGGCAATGTGAAAAGGTAAAAGTGTCTTGCGGTCGTAAGGGAAGGCATGCAGGAGGCAAATGATACATTTCACAAAAATAATCGTAGGAGAGACGAGGGCTAAAGGTCTTGGTTGATTGGCTGACACAGGGTCAGTAGTAATAGCTAAATAACTCAAATTAGAAACCACATATAAAGCTGTTATTCAATTTGCTAATGCTTGGTTAGTGTTTCTACATATCTGAGAGGTTTTAGTGTAGGAGTACCCATCAATTATTTGTTGTTTTAGTTTTGAGGCCTAAAGTGAATATTCTTTCCACCTCTTTTTAAATTTTTTAATTGACCTGTAGAACATTCCCCATTTACTATATCTAATCGTATATCCTTTTAATCAGTAAGAAGAGGTCTTGTGATTGGTATAGTTGATGACAATAATTATTGCTGTTATTCTCAAGACTCAGATTAGACTCAAATTAGTAATTGTGTGTCAGTTGTAACGCATGATACAAATGACCCCTTACCTAATGTCTATGGTATTTTATTTACACATTCACATAATGACTTAAAATGTCACTTTACATAAAGTTTCCCGGTACAACGAAGATAATACCTTAGAAAAAAATGTAAAAGTCAAATCCATACTTTTGAATGGTAATATCAAATATGGGCGATTCCATGCCAGCGTAGCCCAAAATTATTTTTGGGATCTCAGATTGTTCAGGTAATTCTCACATAGAAACGTCATTGGTAGGAAGGATGGTTGACATGCTTTTTACATTTGTATCACGAACTATAACAAAATTATGAAAGTGGCCATTTGAGGCCCTTTTTAGACCTAGACGGGGAATGTGTGTGTCTGTGTGAATGGCGATTGTTCTATGCTCCCGGCTGGGGTGTCACGGCCTATGCTGTTTTGTGCTGGGCTCGCCTTGATTGCTGTAGAATACTGAAGCCAAGTTGCTGGCCAGCTCAGGCCAGAGCCTGCAGCCAGCAGAGAGAGAAAGCAAGAGAGCAGACTATATCAGCATCACCTCACACTGTGTCAGCCCAGATAGATCACACACCTAATAGGACTCAAGCCACTGTAAGTCACTGTGGCACAGGTGTGGCTATGCTGACACCAGCGCTTTGGAGATACAGACGTTCAGTAACTACATAACCATGGTTACTATACAAAAATGTATTAATATTCATTTTGGTAACTTCTTCAAACATATTATAGTGTATTGAAGGAGTTTGATCTATATATGCTGCTTAAATATATTAGCATTTTTAATATCGATGTGAGACTGCAAGGGTTTTTACGTTATTGGGTATTCTACACATTTTGCCATGTGGCTGAGAGAACAATGTGTGGTTTTAAAGCAAGTTTCCTGCAATTATACACATCTTGCCATGGCTTATGATATTTGAGTGACTCAAACATTATAACAAAATCAATTGGGGCCGCATGCCATGACAAAAATACTCCTGAATGCACCATTTTGGAGATTTTAGATTCTCCCTGAGAGTCAAGCTTTTATTTTGGTGATTATCAGTTCTCAAATATGATATTATTGAGAAATGTATAGGTCCATTATCTTTTCTACATACTTCATATCTGGTTTTAGTCATTTAGATTTACACTAAAAACATTTTACCAAAACCCCTTATTTTTAAAATATTTAATTTCATTTTAAGAAAACATTATTTTACTGTTTGGACATAGGTGGCCCAAATAAACACTTAAGACAGCCTGCCCAAGACAGCCTGCCCAAAAAATGGTGATGTCAGACTGCAAAGGTTTTTACATTCTATGTAATTTTAGGTAAAAACTCTTTGCATTTTTTCCATTGTTAAGCTATTAATTGGAGCAGTGAGTTTCCAAACCTCATAAATAGAAATTGCAGAACGCATATTTTAATTAAAAGATTCTGTACTTTTTTAGGATGACTGTCACGTTGGTATGAAGAGATTCGGGAGACAGGCGCAGGAATGCGTAACACGTGATTTTATTATACCCCAAATTATGGCGTGCCGTGTAAAGGCACAGGGATGAAGACCAAACAAACACGTAACAAAAACACAGGGTTGAAACCCAAACAAAAGAGCGAGGAGAATCTAGAATAAATAACACACGCGCACAATGATTAACACAGGGGACGAGACCACAAGGGCACACAAACCAAAACACACAGCACAGGTACTCACACACACCAATGGACATTATAACAATAATCAACAGCACCATGGTGAACAAAGGGAACATATATACAAATACAATTATTGGGAATAGGGACCAGGTGTGCTCAATGAAAGTTCCAGAGGGATCCATGACAATGACAAACTCTTTTTTTGTGGTCCCTCGCAGCACAATGTGTAGATCTCAGAGGCCTGACCTACATTCCATTCTCCATCCTATCTGCCTAAATCAGCAGACATGCATCTCACATGTAGGCTGCTACTGCAGCTCTGAGCAGTCAAACACACACTCAAACAGACACACAAAGACGCACACACATATGCATGTGGACACAGACAGATAGACAAAGACGCACATGCATACACACACTCTACACACACGCAGCTCTGTAAAATCATGTCCACACATCATCCAACTAATACTGTAAATTCTGTATTCTACATTTTAGATTCTGAAGATGAACAAATGGTCCAATGCAGTATTCCCATAATGTGGTGGTGAGCTTTTCTCTTCATTCCCTTAACAGAACATGTCCAAAAATATGGAGATCATGACTGAGCCACTCCAAGTCTCCAGCATGGCAGCCTTTTTTTCATCATGCACTACTCAGCAAACAGACAGGAAGTCTGTAGAAATATATCAATGAACCAGATTCTTCTGCCTCCCTGCATATGAAAGGCACTTTTGTTTACTTCTCAATGGCATTTTTGTATTGATGAATAGTGTGTGTGTGTGTGTGTGTGTGTGTGTGTGTGTGTGTGTGTGTGTGTGTGTGTGTGTGTGTGTGTGTGTGTGTGTGTGTGTGTGTGTGTGTGTGTGTGTGTGTGTGTGTGTGTGTGTGTGTGTGTGTGTGTGTGTGTGTGTGTGTGTGTGTGTGTGCCCTCACTCTCTCAGTCGCCTTGTTGGAAATGTATCCACATGGTCTCCATGGCTGCCTAGTTGCCTGGATACAGGACCCTGGAGGCATCTCCACTGGCGTGGCCAGAGTTCCTCTTCTGTGTTCCAGTATGTTCTGTGTTCTGTTCCCACCCAACAGCCATTCTATTTATTATAATATTGTGCTAGGATCAGGGGAGAATGACTGCCCCCTCTCATTGAAGCCACTGAAGTTTAAGGCCGACCGCGGTACTTCAAGCATTGTTAGCAGAAAACAGGATCCCCCATTATAGTGAATGGAAATCTCTTTGTGTATATAAAAAAAGAAGACAATCATTGTACCAATAATTGGTTCTAATACACCAGATGAATGTCCTTGAACTGAAGGAGTTGTAAGGTTAATTTAGTTGCTAAAGGCAGCCTGCAGTACCCCGGTCAGCCTTCAACTTGAGGTACTCCTAGACACTTCCTAGAGTAGTTCAAACTGTGCATGTTATGTGTCCATTAGATGCCATCTTAATCTACTTAATTTGGCTTCAATGTGCAATTAAGTCTTCACATAGGAATGAATGGTGTCACATGATCGATGGCTTTGTCCATTCATATATACAGTCATGGGTTGGGACAAGGCAACTTTCTGTGGCTTGTGTCTCAAATGGCACCCTTTTCCCTATGTAGTGCACTATGTTTGACCAGGGCTCTGCTCAAAGGTACAGCATTACATAGGGAAAAGGTTGCCATTTGGACAACATACAGAGTCTCTCAATAGACAATGAATAGCCTGTATCTGCTGCTGAAAGGAGCAGTAATAAGGTGTCAGGCAGCCTCGCAACCCTACTGTGTAAAAATAGAGTATCAAACAGCATGCTTTTTTCTTATTATGTAGCTGTAATACTTTCTCTACCTATCAACTATTTGATCTGTTTTGGGGGCAATTTATGATAAATTAGTGGAAAATCAAATCATGTAATCTCTTTATATATCCCAAATGGCATCCTATTCCCTACATAGTGCTCTGGTCAAAATTAGTGCACTATGGACCATAGGGTGCCATTTGGGATGTACTCCATGTTAAGATCAAATGACTGGTTGATATTATAATGTGATCAGTGTGTTAAAGATAATAGCCTCATGATGTTTCCCTTCCTAGAGCCCTAGCTCTAGTTATGTATAGAACAGTAAAGGCTATGGAAGGAGGGTACACTTGATAGGCACTATTCTCTGGATGCTGCTGGCCTCTACAGAGTTGAAGTACAGCCCTAAAAACACTTTCAGAATCAATGCACAGGTGAGAACTGTGAAACACACATGAACCACACTAGATGCACTAACTGTAAGTTGCTCTAGATAAGAGTGGCTGCTAAATGTTACTAAAATGTAAATTGTAAATGTATAACATAGCAAAATACTATTCTACAATACTATTCTGCAAGACCCACTGGTTGATGCTTATTTATAAAACCCTCTTAGGCCTCACTCCCCCCTATCTGACATATCTACTGCAGCCCTCCTTCTCCACATACAACACCTGTTCTGCCAGTCACATTCTGTTAAAGGTCCCCAAAGCACACACATCCCTGGGTCGCTCCTCTTTTCAGTTCGCTGCAGCTAGCGACTGAAACGAGCTGCAACAAACACTTACACTGAACAGTTTTATCTCAATCTCTTCATTCAAAAACTCAATCATGGACACTATTACTGACAGTTGTGGTTGCTTTGCATGATGTATTGTTGTCTCTACCTTCTTGACCTTAGTGCTGTTGACTTAGCCCAATAATGTCTGTACCATGTTTTTGTGCTGCTACCATGTTGTGTTGCTACCATGTTGGTGTCATGTTGTGTATCTACCATGCCGTGTTGCTGCCTTGTTATGTTGTTGTCTTAGGTCTCTCATTATGTAGTGTTGTGTCTCTATTGTTGTGATGTGTGTTTTGTACTATATTTATTGTATTTATTTATTTTTAATTTTGAATCCCAGGCCCCCGTCCCCACAGGAGGCCTTTCACCTTTTGGTAGGCCGTCATTGTAAATAAGAATTTGTTCTTACCTGACTTAGTTAAATAAAGGTTAAATAAATAAATACAACCATAAGGCCCTAACAGCTGCATTATTGTAGGAAAGGTGAATAAATACCTGTAATATGGGAGCACTGACTTTACTTCAAGCCTGCAGGAATACAGGTACGTACAGGTATGTATGTAATGTAATGTAGGGCTCGATGTTTCTACCTTAGAATAAGAAAATGTGATCTGATTTAGTCAAGTCAGGCATCACGGTAGTTTGGAGCAATGTTTATTTTATTCAATGGTGAGTTCAGACTAACATCTCTAATTGGTAGCTGATGTGTTTTGCCAAAATGACTCAGATGTTCCAAAGCCCATGGCACAGTCAGTGAGACTTCATTAATGAGTGCACAAAGCCTGTCTGCCTGTCAAATGCTAGGGCCCATAGGGCTCTGGTCAAAAGTAGTGCACTATGTGGGTTATAGGGTGCCATTTGGAACGGATCCACAGTGTTTATTTTCGTCAGTAAAAGCTGAGTGGCTACAGCTCTGGTCTGGTGGGTTTCACAAGGATTTGAACCCAAACATGAATTACTACCAGAAACCTGAGGGTAAGTTTAAAAACAGAATGAAATATGAAAAAAAAACAGAAAGAAAGCTTCTGGTTGCTTAAGACAAGTCAGTTCTCTGGACTGAGTAGAGGGTGGATGTTTACAGCTGTTGTTTTACCACACACACAGTTGGATTCGTACGGATATAATTACATGTATTTTTGAGTGCAATGTGGATGCTTGTGCAGCAGGTACAGTACATATATACAGTGTAGATATTTTGTCCTTTAGCTAATGTGCTTACTTATATGGAGGTATTTTCCCAAATAGAAAGTGATTTCTATCACCACGCCGTAACCAGTGTCTCTGAATTGGTCTTTCTATTACTATAATTGCAGACACCTATTAAGTCAGTCCAGTGTTGCATTCCCCCCCCCACCTCATCACCACCATCATCATCATAATTATTTTATTCAGCTGTTTAGTGTTTGGGCAAAAACCAAAATGTGCACTCAGCGGGGGCCCCAACACCAAGTTTGGGAAGACCTGAAATAGGGAGTAGCAGATTTGTTTAGAGATACAGTAATACAGTAATTCACTTTTCTCCTTCCCACAATTACTGTAGTGGCTAGTCCTGTTCTGTCTGTCTGGGGCTCAGCTGGTGTGTTGCAACATCTTGACCGCTGTCTGGTCGCCATCCAACCCTGCTGCCTGTCCAGACTCCTACACAAACCTGAGGTCTGCTTATCGTGAAAATAGCTTTGGCTAGTAATAACCCTGCTGCAGAGCAATGTTCCCACTAAACTGTGCACGTGCGTGGCAGCCCACTTCCTCCAGGACTGCCACGCAGAAGAAATGCCATGCTGCGGAGACACATAAGAGATTGGCGCCAAAGTTCTGACACATTTTAACAGACCGAACACAGTGTCGGGAAATGGCAGTGAGTAGCGCGGACAAAATGGAGGAAATGGAGAAAAAGTTGGTGAAGCAACAGCTGTGCTGGAATGAGAACAATATGGGATGAGAGTCAAGGATCTGAATGGTTGGTTGTGGAAAGATGCAGTGGAGCGTCTAGTAAAGAAAGCATGAAGAGGGCCAAGGTAGGAAGCAAGAGTAATGATGTGTTGGAGTGGAAAGTGGTGATAGTGTTTGATGAGATCACAAGGCCTCACTTATCCGACTAACTAATGCCGTAGAGAAAGAGGTAGGTGAAGTGAAATTAGCTTGGTTAATTGGAAATGGTAGATTGTTAATATTGTGTAGTAGCCGGGCTCAGCAAAAGAAGATTCTGAAAATGGAAACGCTTAATTGGAAGAAAATGAAAAGCCATGTCCCTGGTGCTTATGCTAGATTGAAGGGAAGTCATCTCTGGAATCCCGATATCTAAGTCCATAGATGATATTAAAGAAAATGTGAAGGAAAAGGAGTGATTGAGGCCAAAATGTTGATCAGCAGAAAAGAGGGTTAAAGAAGTGAACGCTTATCAGTGATGCTGAGGTTTGAGAAAGTCTTGCCGGGAAAAGTACAGATAGGATTCCTTAGTTTAAATGTTCAAGAATTTGTCCCATATGCACTGCAGTGTATTAAATGCCAAAGAATGGGACATGTAGCTGCTCAGTGTAAGGATATAAAAGATGTGCCAAGTGTGAGGGGGCACATGATTACGGTGAATGTGGAAGCAATGTGAAGGTTAAGTGCTGTAATTGTGGGGTAGAACACAGTGCAGCATTTGGTGGATGCCATGTACAGAGAGAGGCTAGAGAGGCTCAGAGGTATAGCACCATTCATGATGTATCATATGCAGAGGCCGTAAAAACGATTGGTAGAACTACAGTGCGGACTGACGGAGCTTACATGGACAGAAGTGGACCTACTGTCGGGGATGGTGCTTCTGATGGTCTGGCAGGGTTTCGAGGCCCGTTCAGAAATCTTGTGCTCATAAATGTGTGGTGTCAAAGGACACTTTGATAATGAATGAAGTTGACTTCATGGTTTTTATTGGTAAGGTTATCAATACGACTCGGGTTGTGGAAAGCAGAAATGCCAGGTTGAAGATTATGGTGGAGGTGACAAAAGAGATATTGTGAGTATCATATGTTACTGTTGAAATGGTTGTTGACATGCTGAACAGGGTGGAGTGTTTCAGCATGATATAGATCATGTTTAAAGGGTTGGGATGTTTTTTGGGGGTGAGGGTGTGGTAGAAGTTAGGGATTTATTTAGTTTAGATTTTTTTTTCATGGTAGTACAGAATTGGGCAGATCATAATCGATCGTGCACTGGACTGCCATGATTTCATAGATGAAGAAGAAGATAAGATATTTAACTTCACTGAGTTCACCCCATTAGTTTGCACTACTTAGATCAAAGTTTTTTCTGTGATTGTCACGACTCCCACCGAAGGTGGCTGCCTGTTCGGGCGGCGCTCGGCGGTCGTCGTCGCCACCAGTCTAAGTCCTGCCGTCTCATCTCGTTGCCCGGTCTCCCTACAGCCCCACAGACTGCGGAGGCCCTGTTTACCCACATCTCCCGGCACTACGGGGTGCGTGAGGACATCGTTTCTGATCGGAGTTCCCAGTTCACGTCCAGAGTTTGGAGGGCGTTCATGGAACGTCTTGGGGTCTCGAACAGCCTGACCTCGGGTTTTCACCCCGAGAGTAATGGGCAGGTGGAGAGTGAACCAGGATGTGGGTAGGTTTCTGTGGTCGTATTGCCAGAACCGGCCTGGTGAATGTGCGAGGCACGTCCCATGGGCGGAGGTGGCTCAGAATTCCCTCCGCCACTCCTCTACTAACATGTCACCGTTCCAGTGTGTGTTGGGCTACCAGCCGGTCCTGGCCCCATGGCATCAGAGCCAGACAGAAGCTCCTGCGGTGGAGGAGTGGGTGTAGCGCTCGAAGGAGACCTGGAGAGCCGTCCAGGAATCACTAAAACATGCTGGTGGACGGCAGAAGAGGGGCTTTGACCGGCACCACAGTGAGGCACCCGTTTTTGCACCGGGGGACTGGGTCTGGCTCTCGACCCGAAACCTGCCCCTCCGCCTGCCCTGCCGGAAGCTGGGGCCGCAGTGTGTGGGGCAATTTAAAGGTTACAGCTTCCTTCTTGTTATCGTATTAACCCCTCGTTTCATGCGTCTCTCCTCAGGCCGGTGGTGGCTGGTCCCCTGCAGGAAGGTGAGGTGCCGGAGGTCCCTCCGCCCCCTCTGGACATCGAGGGGTCCCCGGCGTACACTGTACGTTCAATTCTGGACTCGAGACGCCGGGTGAGGGGCCTGCAGTACCTTGTGGACTGGGATGGGTACGGTCCAGAGGAGAGGTGCTGGGTACCGGTGGGGGACATCTTGGATCCATCACTAGTGGCTCCCCTGCCTGTTCGGGCGGCGCTCGGTGGTCGTCGTCGCCGGTCTACTAGCTGCCACCGATCCCCTTTTCCTTTTCTGTTTGTTATGTCTTATTGGTTGCACCTGTCTCTTATTTTGTTTTGATTCAGGACTATTTAAGCCTGTTAGGCCCGTCTGTTTTTGTGCGGGTTTGTTTTCTGTTAGTCGAGGTTGTTGCGTGTAGTGTTCCTGTCTGTTTGTGCCCTGTGTTGGGTTGGACAATTTTTGATTATTCGCCTGCTGTTTTGGGGGTTCATATTGGAGGCCGTAATAAAGTCCGGTTTCCCCATTATCCTCTGCTCTCTGAGCTAGACTCCACACCCACCACTCCAGGCTTTGTGACAGTGATTGAATCAACATTATAACAGCCCCTTTTCAATGCAACAAACAAATCTAACTTTGCAAGATTGAGTCTGTGATTTTGTTGTAGGCAGTGCCAGAGAGCAACGGAGTAGAATTCTATTGGCATGGGTAGCCCATGAGCTGTATTTCAGTTAATGCACATTTCAGATCAGAACACAGTGTGCACATTTTATTTTTATTTAACTAGGCATGTCAGTTAAGAACAAACTATTATTTACAATGACAGCCTATGAACAGTGGGTTAACTGCCTTGTTCAGGGGCAGAATGACAGATTTTTACCTTGGCAGCTCAGGGATTTGATCTAGCAACCGTTCAGTTACTGGCCCAACGTTCTAACCACTAGGCTTGCCATGTGTTGATGTTCTTTGCTAGTTAGCAAGTTATTTGCTAGTTAGCAAGTTATTAGCCCAGTTTGGCAGTGAGTCAGTTTCCTGTGAACGCTTGTCTTGGGTGACCAGTAATAACTATAGTACTGTATGTCTTTACACACTCTTTGGTTGCATTCACAAATTCAAATTATTTGTGAGTCTGTGGGGAAAAATGTATCTTTAATGTGGTCTTACATTTGGCAGGAGGTTAGGAAGTGCAGCTCAGTTACCTACTCCTCTCTCTCAATTCCACCTTAATCTGTTGCTGATTTTCACATTGATTGTTGATGTTACCATAGCAGCAGACATAAAAACCAGAAGTGCAGAAGGAGAGAGGAGAAGGGAGAGAGGTGAGGGTGAAAGCATAGCACACAGAGTGGGTGGCAGGCAGTATAGGTGGGAACGGGGGGGGGGGTATCATTGTTGCTAGCCTGATCCCAGGTCTGTTTGTGCTCCCTTGTCAACTCCTATGGTAATTGTTACGTCAAACACCATAGGAGTTGGCAAGACGGTACAAACAGGTATAAGACCAGGCTACATTATTCCAATTAAACCATAATGTCTCATGACAGTGTAAGGCATAGCATGTTTTCAATATGAATAATACTGATGAGCAGAAGGGTGTTAACTGCCCCAGACAGTCACGGAATACAGATGTACTGCAATACATTTTTTTTTATTTAACTAGGCAAGTCAGTTAAGAACAAATTCTTATTTTCAATGACGGCCTAGGAACAGTGGGTTAACTGCCTGTTCAGGGGCAGAACGACAGATTTGTACCTTGTCAGCTCAGGGGTTTGAACTTGCAACCTTCCGGTTACTAGTCCAAAGCTCTAACCACTAGGCTACCCTGCCGCCCCATTATGGGGTGGAGACAGACAGGAGGAACACAAGCTAGACAGACACAAACACACCCCCTTCATTCTTCTTCCTACAATGATCAAAAGAAACAAAACTGCAATAATGTCTTCCTCTGTGGCAAGACTACTGTAAATAACAGGCACCTTTACTTACTAACATATTGCGCAACTGTGCTGCAACACCACAGTCATTTTTACGACCCAAGGCGCCAACAAGGCAGTTTGTTTGTCGTAAAATGTGTTGCTCTTACATTATCTTCCAATCTGAAAGATCTTTTGGTAAAAACAGATCTACAACAACGTTTCCTGAATTGCCATGGCTTCTATGTGCTTATCTATGTATGAAATGTATGCATGCATCTAATTAGATCAAACCAAATGAAGCATTTAAGCGTAAGACCTAAATGGATTGACTACAAAAGAGTCTAATGACATTAGAGGGAGTGTTCTCTAGGCACGGAAATGACCCATGATCCAGGTCAACTAACCCTCATTCAGTTGAGTAGGAGTGGGGGGGGGGCGGTACTAGCAGATAGTGCTACTGAGGGTAGACGGCAGTGCCTTGCTGCATGCAGTACTTCCAGAGGTTTGTTTAACGTCGTGTAACTGGAGTCGAGCTGGTCGACTGAGGTTCTTTGGAATACATGCAAATATGTGTATGGAAGCAAACCAAGGTTAGCTAACAGACTGCAGCTGGGTTCCACTTCCAACACACTAGAAACTGTTTTCTCAAGTCTGGCTAGTATAGTGAGTTAGTGCTACAATAGGAAATGAATATGAAAGCAGGCTAAGTCATTCCATAATCATTAATTGTCAAAATACCATATACTGTACATGCACTCATGCAAAGACATCGGTGCACAGAACAAGGGACTGTGGTCTATTCCAGTCTGAACTCCTTACCTGCTCCATAATCACACTGTGCTGTACTATACTGTATAATCACACATTACACCATTAATGGCGGTTGGTAACGTTATGTCGGTTGGTCCTTCAACAATGTTGAAGTCAAATTCTCCCAAGAAAGTAGCCTGGTCCCTGATCTGTCTTTCCAACTCCTATTACATTTACATTTAAGTCATTTAGCAGACGCTCTTATCCAGAGTCAATGTTGGAGCTGTGACATTGACCGTAGGAGTTGGCAAGACAGCACAAACCGATCTGAGACCAGGCTACCAAGAAAGAACACATAATTGTCAAGAAATCTGCTGCAGGTCCATAAATGGAGGACTGACAGCTGACTGCACTACAGTAAATGCTGTTGAGTCAGCTACCTACTCAGCACTATTTGACCTCGATGCCAGAGTGTAGCTCTTGTAGCCCTTCTTACACCCAACTAAACTGATCCCAGACAGCCTGGCAAATGAGCTGTCAACTTAAAAGCTTTTCCTGAAACTGAGACGTCCTCTCACACCCCACAATCACACACACGTACACAGACATTGATTAACGCAGGCATGCGCACACACATGCACGAGCGTACAAACACACACTCAAGGAGTCAACCAAGACTTCAGCAAATTACATCAACATGCTACAGTGTGTACCTCCAGGTCTCATTAAAAAGCAGCGAGAGCAGCTCAGATTGTCCATGATGCACTACGGTCATACCCTGCCCCCACAAGGGGTGATAAGAGGGTTTCAGTGTTTGCTGCAAGTACAGTCTAAAATTGGTAACAATATTTCAATCCAAGTGTGATAATACCCTACATGTGTCTGGTATCTACTTCACACAGCATCTCACACTTTGGTGGAGAGAAAATATCAATGTATATCTTTCTTTAGTACAAGGTAGATTGACAGAGGAAAAGTGTGTAGATTGTTGTTGGTTAGAAACATGTCTAACAGAGGGTCTTTCCATTGTGTCATCTATCAAACTATGTCATTCTGGACTTCATCAGACTGTTATTGTCTTGAGTGCTATATTGTCTGCTCAGCTGTTCTTCCACAAGCTTCTTCAATAAACATGTTGGAGGGTAGAGGATTCTATATGTGATCCTGTGTGGCTCAGTTGGTAAGAGCACAGCTATAGCAATGTCAAGGTTGGTTGTAGGTTCAATTATTATAGGGATCACATACACTTAGTAAAAATGCATGCACTCACTGTACTATAAGTGGCTTTTTACATGAATAAGAGGGTGTACTGAACCTTCATCCTCTTAATGCGTCACCTTGGAGCAGCCATCAGCTTTAGAGGAGTGCAGTAGAGATATCTACAGCTAGCTACACTATATTAAACTCTGCTGGGTTGACTTTAGATATTTTTTTATTTAACCAGGCAAGTCAGTTAAGAACAAACTCTTATTTACAATGATGGCCTACCCTGGCCAAACCCTAACCCGGACGACACTAGGCCAATTGTGCCCCGACCTATGGGACTCCTAATCACAACCAGTTGTGATACAGCCTGGAATCGAGCCAGGGTCTGTAGTGACACCTCTAGCACTGAGATGCAGTGCCTTAGACCACCATCTTTCTTCTACAGTCGCAGGCGGAGTCCCAAATGGCACCCTAAAGTAGTGCATTATGTAGGGATATAGAGTGCCATTTAAGATGCACTCACATATTTAGCAGCAGCAGTCAGACAATAAAACCCTTTCATAGTTCCATAATTTATGCTGACAACATATATTATTTATGGTGTTTCTGAGCTATTTGCTGATAGAGAGATTCCCCAGCCAGACCCTCTATAGTTCCAGCACTAACACGTTTCCTATTCGTTAGTGTAAAAAAATTTTTACGTTGCATTACTTACTCTGGGGCCTAACATGATAGAATGTTACTGATTAACAAGACCCTCCCTGGTCACTGTCATCCCAAAACATATTTGAAAGATCTCTTCTCATCCCATCTCTTTCTTTGAATAGATGGATATCGTATGAATTCTACTGAAATGACACTGAAGTGAAAAGATGGTGGCTCAATCCCAAATCACCCACTTCCCGTATGCCCTCCATTTGTGCGTTCACACTCGCCTCCGCAATATGCGCAAGTGTCCCAAAGCTTAGGGAGTGAAAACGATCGAGGGTGTATTGGCTAACTAGACCCTTCGATAGCCACTTCAACCGAGCCAGCATGAATGCAGGTTCCAGAGCGAAGTGCTATCCCAACACACACAGCAATATGTTTGGAGTTTGCGCAATTTCATACTAAAGAATTGAGAGATGTGCCAAATTATACAGTATTACATGTGCTATGGTGTCCACCCAGCCTGCCCAAAGTGCAGGGAAACATATGATTATGCAGCTTTCTCGCAGCGACATGAGGAATTTACATGTTGTGGTGGTCGTCTTCAAAGTTGTTTCTGCTGGTCGCAAAAAGCTAAATTGGCATAACATGAGCTGAAATAAATGTAAAAGGCTTTGAAAATAAAATGATTGTGGTATGCTCCATGCTCTGTTGACATTTCACAGAGATACACTTGTTTTTGTGAGAAATCGTATAAAAAGAACAGGAATTTAACATTAATTTGAAAAGTGTATACTAAAATGTGAAAATACTACTAATACTATGTCATGTCTCAAAATCAATATCTATTTTACCTCTATATTGTTTAAAATCCTGCGGATTTGAGAAGAAAGATGACGAATTCAACAGGAAAGTGAGCCTGTTAGGTAGCCTTCATTCTCGCAAAGCATCCAGCCTAGCTGACACAATGCTCGGCAATGTTCTTTAGTTTTGACCACTTTTTTCTCTGGCCATTGATTTAGTCACCCGAGTTTTGGCCATCCTACATGGGTAAAGCATCCTACATGGGTAAGACATCCTACATTGATAAAACATCCTACATGGGTAAAGCATCCTACATGGGTAAAACATTCTACATGGGTAAAACATCCTACATGGATAAAACATCCTACATGGGTAAAACATCCTACATGGGTAAAACATCCTACATGGGTAAAACATCCTACATGGGTAAAACATCCTACATGGGTAAAACATCCTACATGGGTAAAACATCCTACATGGGTAAAACATTCTACATGGGTAAAACATTCTACATGGGTAAAACATTCTACATGGGTAAAACATCCTACATGGGTAAAACATCCTACATGGATAAAACCTCCTACATGGGTAAAACATCCTACAAGGGTAAAACATCCTACAAGGGTAAAACATCCTACAAGGGTAAAACATCCTACATGGATAAAACATCCTACAAGGGTAAAACATCCTACATGGATAAAACATCCTACATGGGTAAAACATCCTACAAGGGTAAAACATCCTACATGGATAAAACATTCTACATGGGTAAAGCATCATACATGGGTAAAACATCCTACAAGGGTAAAACATCCTACATGGATAAAACATCCTACATGGGTAAAGCATCCTACATGGGTAAAACATCCTACAAGGATAAAACATCCTACATGGATAAAACATCCTACAAGGGTAAAACATCCTACAAGGGTAATTGAACAGATTATGATAGAGACATGAGGTTTGGACCTTTGTTTTTCTTAAATGATTATCTACACAATTAACATATTATTTTACCCATTGGTCAAAATATGCGTTTTTGATTGGACACCCTACAGGTATGTTTGTTTGTGCCTGATTTCGAGGCTTGATACATAAAACAATTGAAATAACTCCCATGTTTAACTGTTACCGAGGTTTACTTCTTGTTAAATGGCAAGGGGGATTTGTTCATTAGAATTTCATTTTTATTTAAATGTGCATCACAAGTGTGTCCCGAAGTTGATGGATTTATTCATTAATACCCTCGCCACTCTATTGATAGCCCCATAGAACCACCCTGATCTCACGAGCTTACATTCTGCTATCTGTGTAGCAAACAGAATGTAAGCATGCGTGATCAGGATGGTTCATACGAGGTTACTCTATTTAAGTCAACCCTAGGAGTTGTCACCAACACGTGGCACAGAGGGCATTCAGAATGAGTTGGTAATGGCGAGGGGCTGCTTTGGGATTCACCAGGTCATGCATTAAGATGATGATCCACTGTATAGGTCAGAGAAGGCTGTGATCAGGTCAGAGGTCATGACCTTCAGTCTCTGAGACCCTAGGCTACTACAACAGACCAGCTGGTGTAATTATGACCTCGGCTCTGAAAGTAGAGTAATCTATTACATTCTATAAATGAAGGAAAAACGGGCCACACAAACACACTTTCTATCTCTCTCCCTTGTTAAGGACAAATTAACAATAAAGTTCCCTACATATTGTGGACCATGGTATTACTGCATAATGTGGTGTTATGCATTTTCACTATTCCGTGGGAAAGTGTCCATGCACTACTGCCCTACCAAGCAAAAGAGCAGTAACTGCTCATAGAGTGAAACTGAGAAAAATGACTTCAAAGTTTTTTTATTGTCCAGCCAACTGAATTGTAGGCAGAACATTTGACATGTGGTTGTCTGTTGTTATTTTTTATTCATATTGACCCTGACCTCTAACATGACATTTGTCCCTAGATGGCTGTTACTGCCTTCTTGCTTGGTACACCCACTGGAATACGTTTCCATGACGATTGTTTTTAACGCAAACTTGAGTTAATATATGTATTTGTATGTGGCTGTCAGTGTCATATAGTTTGATACTTGTATCAACGAAGAACAATAAATAATACCAAGGTCAACCGTAGACACAGCAGCACAAAGCTCAGTGAAGCCAAGGTAAAAGGCAGTAAGTAACTGACGTGTGTGATGGCAGTTACTGCCTTTTCCCCTGGTTTCACCTGAACTTTTGGCAGTTACTGCAAACATGACCCCCCATTTTCTCCAATACACAACACAATGGAGGCCGGATATTTGTCCACAAGATAAAGCATGCATTTCATGTTTTAAAAAAGTAAATAACTAATTTTTGACCAAATGCAGTTGTCTCTTGTTTGGTAGGGCAGACTCAACACCCTGACCTAGTCGACCTGGAATTTTGACCTTTGACCCTAGATGTCATTTATTTTACCTCCTCTTTCATATGAGCCCATAGGTTTTGTATGGAAAATTTTGGGGTCCCCGTTGACCGACTCACCTAGCAAATATGTAAGGTGCATTATGCAGATCTTTTACTGAAATGGTGTTGAATAGGAGTTATTATCTGATGAAAATATATGTTTATCTGGCTTCAGGGACCTCTTGACCATGGGAATTCACACGACAACAGAAAACAGCCAATTGCGCGTAAAAAAAACGCTTATATTCATGGTGGACTAAAAACAACATGTTGTTGATGCCATCAATGTCGTTCACTCCCGAATTCCAAGTTATGCAATTCTACTCTTGGCTACTGCTGCTCCCTCCAGATACATTTAGGCTAATAAATTAGTCTAACCTGAACGTCAAAAACACAAGCAAATACCAACCCAGACATGTGTAATTTGATGGGATCTCTATGTACCAACCTTTCACTTGAGTCTCGTAATCCCCAATAATCTCCTTGTCCTTCTTGACTCTCGTATGGGATGACATGATTCTTTAGGAATGAATTATGGAAGCCTGTAGACTTCGCCTTAATAAGACACCACAACGTAGCCTACAAATCTCTTCCGCAGATGCATAGAGCAGGATGGGCTTCATGCGTTTCAAATAACTTCTGTGTCCCAAATTGCACTTGAGGTTGCAAGGCGATCAATGCGACTGATGAACTGCAAAACAAATAAGGATAACTCGCCTCTGTCGTCAACATAGCATTTTAGAATGTCTGTAAAAAAAAAAAAAGAATCTGCATTTACTGCATGTTCAATATATGATATGTTTCAATATAACCACTGCCTTGAAGCAGGGTCTATCCGCAAGTGCTGCATCGTGCTATGTTCAATGCGTCTTTCAGCCGCCCTTTTTCCTGCATGTTCTCGGTCTGCTGCAGCAAGCCAGGAAGAGTTGGATGCTAAAGTCATCTCAGACTCCTCCCACACTCGCCTCCTCTCACACACTCTCAGTCTCTCACTCACACATGCACACTCCCTCACGTACACATGCATGCAGACACACTCCCTCACATACACACACATGCAGAGAGGGTAATTACATTACAGTGGTTATGCACATGAATCTGACAAAGATATTTAGCAGTGTTGCTGATACAAGTTGACAGATTTCAAAATGATGAGATTGAAAGAAGCACATCATCATTAGCACACAGACACTAGTGACCTGGAAAGGCTGCTTTATAGACCACAGTTCAGACCTCTGAATATGTCCGTCATAACAGACGAGGGCTTTTTTGTTATCTGATGTAGGCCTAATAATATCACTAACCTCAACATGGCTGATGTTTTTAACAACAATGTTGTGTCAATGACACTGAATGCTATGTTTTGACACAGCTGTCTGAATGATGAAAGATAATAGGTTTTCACCAGTGGAAAATATTACTCAGCAATAACTCTGCATGACTCACATAGCCTTCATTTCAAAGACAGTTTGAAGATTAGACTTACCACTAAGTCAGTGGAAGAAGATGACTTTGAACTGTTACCATTCTGTGTCATGAGGCGTTCTGTTTTTGAGTACTGCTGATTCTCAAAACCGTGTGCACAGGGTCAAATGTCAAAAGACATGTTCAACAGATTTGTATTGCCTGAAGGTTTCATGGTATCTACGAATGATATGAAGAGTTTACTAAAATTATATTACTGCATGTCATATCTGATTCTAAGTAAGGCTATGACTCATGTTAGGATATTAGTTGTAACATCATCCAAAATAAGCAGTAACGCAATGAAGGGCATTAAAAAGACAGCATTAAAAATCAGGTCAAAAATCACAGTAAAAGAACGGATCAAAATCAGAATGGTATGTTGGCAGTGGCACTGCATTTGAAATCATGAATAGAGCACATGGTTCCAGAGTGGTATTTTTGTAGAAGAGCATTCTTTCAGATACTTGGAACAAGATATTGACCTGTGGCAGCCAACAACTGGACTTTGAACATAGACAATAAGAAATTTCTGTGACTCTTGAATGAGAAGCTTCTCTTTCCCAAATCCAATCTCTCCTAACTCAACTCAGAGCCCCAAGGTATTGCAGTGAAGGATCCTGGGAAACAATGACATCATCACTGTTCTTGAGGCCCAACAAGGCTCCATTGTCCATTTCCCATTCAACTGCATTCCAAATGGCACCCTATTCCCTATTTAGTGGACTTCCTTTGACCAGGACCTTATAGGGCTCTGGTCAAAAGTAATGCACTATATTGGGAGTAGGGTGCTATTTGGGTCGCATTCTGCATAATTCATTAATACATTAGCCTCTTTGGGAGCCATGCTGGTCAACCTCTACTGTAGTGAGCATCTGAAGACTAACACATTATATATAATATCCTCTCTCACTCCCAGGGTTTTCAATGAAACATATTAAAGCACAATGCACAATAATGAGTCAAAAAGCGAGCGAGGCACTGGAGCATCTGCGTTACGTTTACCCAATTCTATTTTCAGTCATGCCACTTTAATTCACATAATTTACTCTCCTGCTGGTATTTATCCTGGTAATAGCATGGAAGTAATAGCATTGAGTAATACCTCACTCACATATCTGTCAATGGTCTCATTAATACAGTGGTTCCCTTGCCAATGGGAACTGACCTCTATCCATTTTACCTTTTTGACTGACCAGTGGGGAGCAGGGGATCCCCTTCAGATCCCATTCACTTCCGTCATCATGAAGTGCTTTGAGAGACTAGTCAAGGACCATATCACCTCCATCCTACCTGACACCCTAGACCCAATCCAATTTGCTTACCACTCCAATAGGTCCACAGACGACGCAATCGCAATCACACTGCACACTGCCCTAACCCATCTGGACAAGAGGAATACCTATGTGAGAATGCTGTTCATCGACTACAGCTCAGCATTTAACACCATAGTACCCTCCAAACTCGTCATCAAGCTCGAGACCAAGCATTTCGCTACACTCACATTAACATCTGCTAACCATGTGTATGTGACAAATAACATTTGATTTGATTTGAGTGTGGTGGGAATGTCTGAAAACATTACTAGCTGTAAAATCCTTGCTTCATCCCTCAATTCCTTGCCTCCCTCTCAAAGCTCATTGGAGGAGGTTTGAGGGAGGAACCTTGGCTGCTCTCGGATAAGATTTGAGGAATTTATTTACTGAACAACTGTATGTTTTTAGATACAGCCAGGATCTGGTAAAATGACATTTGACCCGTGAGATGAGCCACTAGTGGAGGAGAGACACCCAGGCTTTTAATGACTGACCCTGAACTGACCCCTGGGATGGGAACACTGATAGGTTAGACTGCTGAAACAATGTTAACTGCCAGATAATTAATACAGGTCACTTTAGGTTGAAATAGGATGACAAGGGTTTCTTCAAGACACTTTGCCTGTGATTATTATTATTTGACCATGCTGGTCATTTATGAACATTTGAACATCTTGGCCATTGTTCTGTTACAATCTCCACCCGGCACAGCCAGAAGAGGACTGGCCACCCCACATAGCGTGGTTCCTCTCTAGGTTTCTTCCTAGGTTTTGGCCTTTCTAGGGGGGTTTTTCCTAGCCACCTTACTTCTACACCTGCATTGCTTGCTGTTTGGGGTTTTAGGCTGGGTTTCTGTACAGCACTTTGAGATATCAGCTGAATACATTTGATTTGATTTGAAGATCCACAACATTTATTCCATGGGACAAAACTAGAGTATGACTGTGACAGTGAGTAGGTCCAGAGACATGTTGGACAAAACCCACTGAGTCGATGATGGCTCCGAAAGCCTTTTGGAGTGGGTCTGTGGACTTTTCCATGTGAATATTAAAGTCACCAAAGATTAGAATATTATCTGCTATGACTACAAGGTCCGATAGGAATTCAGGGAACTCAATGAGGAACACTGTATATGGCCCAGGAAGCCTGTAAACAGTAGCTATAAAAAGTGATTGAGTCGGCTACATAGATTTCATGACTAGAAGCTCAAAAGACGAAAACATATTTTTTTTGTTGTAAATTGAAATTTGCTATCGTAAATGTTAGCAACACCTCCGCCTTTGCGGGGTGCACGGGGGGATATGGTCACTAGTGTAGCCAGGAGGTGAGGCCTTATTTAACACAGTAAATTCATCAGGCTTAAGCCATGTTTCAGTCAGGCCAATCACATGAATATTATGACCATTGATTAGTTCATTGACTATATCTGCCTTTGAAGTAAGGGATCTAACATTAAGTAGTCCTATTTTGAGATGTGAGGTATCATGATCTCTTTCAATAATGACAGGAATGGAGGAGGTCTTTATCCTAGTGAGAGTGCTAAGGCGAACACCGCCATGTTTAGTTTTGCCCAACCTAGGTCGAGGCACAGAAACGGTCTCAATGGGGATAGCTGAGCTGACTACACTGACTGTGCTAGTGGCAGACTCCACTAAGCTGTCAGGCTGGCTAACAGCCTGCTGCCTGGCCTGCGCCCTATTTCATTGTGGAGCTAGAGGAGTTAGAGCCCTGTCTATGTTGGTAGATAAGATGAGAGCACCCCTCCAGCTAGGATGGAGTCCGTCACTCCTCAGCAGGTCAGGCTTGTTCCTGTTTGTGGGTGAGTCCCAGAAAGAGGGACAAATATCTACAAATTCTATCTTTTGGGAGGGGCAGAAAACAACCAGCGATTGAGTTGTGAGACTCTGCTGTAGAGCTCATCACTCCCCCTAACTGGGAGGGGGCCAGAGACAATTACTCGATGCCGACACATCTTTCTAGCTGATTTACACGCTGAAGCTATGTTGCGCTTGGTGATCTCTGACTGTTTCATCCTAACATCGTTGGTGCAAAAGTGGATAACAATATCTCTATACTCTCTACACTCTACACCAGTTTTAGCTTTAGCCAGCATCATCTTCAGATTAGCCTTAACGTCGGTAGCCCTGCCCCCCTGGTAAACAGTGTATGATAGCTGGATGATTCGTTTTAAGTCTAATACTGTGGGTAATGGAGTCGCCAATGACTAGAGTTTTCAATTTGTCAGAGCTAATGGTGGGAAGCTTCGGCGTCACAGATCCCGTAACGGGAGGAGTAGAGACAAGAGAAGGCTCGGCCTCTGACTCCGACTCGTTGCTTAATGGGGAAAACCGGTTGAAAGTTTCTGTCGGCTGAATGAGCAACACCGGTTGAGCATTCCTACAGTATTTCCCTCCAGAAGCCATGAGAAAGTTGTCCAGGTGCGGGGACCGTGCGATGGGATTTATACTAACGTTATTATCTGTACTTACTGGTGGCACAGACGCTGTTTCATCCTTTCCTACACTGAAATTACCCTTGCTGTCATGTATTGTATTGTCATGTCTTGTCCCTGTGCTTTCTCTTCTCTTCGTTTCCCCCTGCTGGTCGTATTAGGTTTCTTTCTCTCTCTTTATCCCTCTCTCTCTCTATCGTTCCGTTCCTGCTTCCAGCTGTTCCTCATTCTCCTAACGACCTCGTTTACTCTCTCACACCTGTCCCCTATTTTGCCCTCTGATTAGGTCTCTATTTCTCTCTCTGTTTCTGCTTCTGTCCTTGTCGGATTCTTGTGTGCTGTGGCCTTTGTTCCGTCCTGTTGTATTCTGCCTCGTCTACAGATACTGCGTGTGAGCAGGTGTCTCTATCCTCTACGGCCCGCGCCTACCCGAAGGGACCTGCAGTCTGTTGCCGCTAGCCCTGCAACTCTCCTCAACAACTAGAAGGGGAACTCTCCTGTAAAACTAGAGGATACGTGTTTTCCCTGTTTGGACTTCCCCTGTAATGATTGAGGATTTATGTTTTCCCTGTTTGGACATTAAAAGACTCTGTTTCTGTTATATCGCTTTTGGGTCCTCACTCACCTGCATAACACTTGCCTAACGATTGCGTCTGAAGCTGGGCTTGTAGCACAGCTATCCTCGCCGTAAGGCGATTGTTCTCCTGTATATTATGAGTACAGCGACTGCAATTAGAAGGCATCATGTTAATGTTACTTCTTATCTTCGGCTGTTGGAGGTCCTGACGAACCATGTCCAGATAAAGCGTCCGGAGTGAAAAAATTGAAAGAAAAAAAAATTGAGGGAAAAACCTCAAATATAAACGGTAATTAAAAAGTAAAACCGTAAAGTTGTCAGGTAGCAAAGTAAGCATAATAATAATAATAATATGCCTCAGTAGTTTTGGGATAAAATACTTAAATCAACTGGATTACATTTTAAACTCCCTTCTGTATTAGTGCTTCATGACTCGACTGTTTGAAGATGGTCCATAATAAGTTAGACAAATATTACATTTGATAATACTAGTGGATTTTGTTTAATGTCAGCATTCCCTGTCATTGCTCCAAAGCACAACGGAATGTGGTGTTGTCTTGTGGGAATGGCTATTTTATCATCTATTATCACATTATAAGCTCCTGGCATCCTATAGGTTTAGGCTAGTCCCCTACTTCGTCTTTATCATACACATGTGTTTTTATCAGTGTATGTAGTTGATTTCCTGATATTTATTTTGGCAGGTTATTGAAGTGGTTAAAAAGCATGGCATTTAACTGTGCTGCTTCTACATGGTCAACTAGCATCAAGCTGCCCTCTGCTGGGAAAAGCATACACTGACAGAATATGCTTCAAGTGGAAACTTCTACCATGACAAATACACACAGCATACTGAGTAGTACCAGTACACATGATAGTACACACCACAGAACACTCAGCAGTAAACAGAGCCAAGAAGACAGTGATCTAAATAGGATTTCACATAATCTATATAAATAATGTGGGTTTTCACATATTCCAGCCCCTCTATAGTCCCAATCAGTGTTAGATAGAATGTTACAGTCCTACCCGCCTGTGGGGAAAACAAGCTTTGGTTACCTAGGTTACCCCATTGGCTCATAGGAAAAAAATCACAATTCTCTTGTTGTCTGCTTGTTTTAGTCAATTCAAAATAACATTAATGAAAAGCTCAACATGTCTAAAGAGTCATTGTCAACATCGCCTGCTCCTGAGTGTTTACACTAAGCAACATTAAATGTGTTACAAGTAGGACATTTATTTTATTTTCGCACTGTAATTTCAGAAAATGTCCATAATACGTTTTTAAAATGTGTATATTTTTTATTTTACTAGGCAAGTCAGTAAGAACAAATTCTCATTTACAATGACGGCCTACCCCGGCCAAACCCGTACGACGCTGGGCTGTGATACAGCCTGTATCAAGGCTGTGCCGGGTGGAGATTATAACAGAACATGGCCAAGATGTTCAAATGTTCATAAATGACCAGCATGGTCGAATAAGAATAAGGCAGAACAGTTGAAACTGGAGCAGCAGCACAGTCAGGTGGACTGGGGAAAGCAAGGAGTCATCATGTCAGGTAGTCCTGGGGCATGGTCCTAGGGCTCAGGTCCTCAGAGAGAGAGAAAGAAAGAGAGAATTAGAGAGAGCATATGTGGGGTGGCCAGTCCTCTTCTGGCTGTGCCTGGGTGGAGATTATAACAGAACATGGCCAAGATGTTCAAATGTTCATAAATGACCAGCATGGTCGAATAATAATAAGGCAGAACAGTTGAAACTGGAGCAGCAGCATGGCCAGGTGGACTGGGGACAGCAAGGAGTCATCATGTCAGGTAGTCCTGGGGCATGGTCCTAGGGCTCAGGTCTGCCGAGAGAGAGAAAGAGAGAATTAGAGAAAGCACACTTAGATTCACACAGGACACCGAATAGGACAGGAGAAGTACTCCAGATATAACAAACTGACCCTAGCCCCCCGACACAAACTACTGCAGCATAAATACTGGAGGCTGAGACAGGAGGGGTCAGGAGACACTGTGGCCCCATCCGAGGACACCCCAGGACAGGGCCAAACAGGAAGGATATAACCCCACCCACTTTGCCAAAGCACAGCCCCCACACCACTAGAGGGATATCTTGTATGCAGACTTTATTTTCAAACAGACTGTCAAAGTAACAATGTTTATTGTAGCAATAGGGACAGGCAAGACAGGTCACAGCAGGCAGGGGTCAAAGATCCAGGGTAAGGCAAAGGTACAGGGCGGCAGGCGGACTCAGGATCAGGCCGAGTTCAGTTATCCCGAGGTGGAGCAAAGGTACACGACGGCAGGCAGGCTCAGCCAGAAAGGTCAGACAGGCGGGTACAGGGTCAGGACATGCAAAGGTCAAGAACCAGGAGGACGATGAAAGAGAGGCTGGGAAACGATGGGCGCTGACAGGAAAAATGCTGGTAAGCTTGAACGAACACGATGAACTGGCAACAAACAGACAGAGAACACAGGTATAAATACACAGGGGATGATAGGGAAAATGGGCGACACCTGGAGGGGGGTGGAGACAAGCACAAAGACAGGTGAAACAGATTAGGGCGTGACAGCCTGGACATCAAATTGTATTTGTCACATGCACCGAATACAACAGGTGTTGGCCTTACAGTGAAATGTTTACTTACAAGCCCTTAACCAACAACGCAATTTTAAGAAAATACCTCAAAAAAAGTTAGAGATAAGAATAACATATAATTAAAGAGCAGCAGTCTTCATGACTGTTACTTTGATGTGGATGTGGACGCCAAGGAACTTGAAGCTCTCAACCTGCTCAACTACAGCCTTGTCGATCAGAATGGTGGCGTGCTCGGTCCTCCTTTTCCTGTAGTCCACAATCATCTCCTTTGACTTGATCATGTTTAGAGAGAGGTTGTTGTCCTTGCAACACACGGTCAGGTCTCTGACCTGCTCCCTATAGCCTGCGTCATCGTTGTCGGTGATCACTTTTGTGTCATCGGCAAACTTAATGATGGTGTTGGAGTCGTGCCTGGCCACGCAGTTATGAGTGAACAGGGAGTACAGGAGGGGACTGAGCATGCACCCCTGAGGGGCCCCTGTGTTGAAAATCAGCATGGCTTATGTGTTGTTACCTACCCTTACCACCTGAAGGCGGCCCGTAAGGAAGTCCAGGATCCAGTTACAGAGGGAGGTGTTTAGTCCCAGGGTCCTTAGCTTAGTTATGAGCTTTGAGGGCACTATGGTGTTGAACGTGGGCTGTAGTCAATGAATAATATTCAATGAATGTTTTGGTCCAATCAATAGGCGAATATTACAGTCAATCACAACACTGGCGGTTAAGTAATACTGTGAAAAACTATAATTCCACTATTACTGCAGGTATATACTGAGTATACCAAAAATGAGGAACACTAGCCTAATGTTGAGTTGAACCCCTCCATTTTGCCCTCAGAACAGCCTCAATTCATCTGGGCATGGCCTCTACAAGGTGTCGAAAGCATTCCACAGGGATTCTGGCCCATGTTGACTCCCCATGCTTCCCATAGTTGTGTCAAGTTGAATGGATGTCCTTTGGGTGGTAGACCATTCTTGATAGACAGGAAACTGCTGAGCGTGAAAATCCCAGCAGCGTAGCAGTTCATTACACAAATTGGTACACCTGGCACCTACTACCATACCCTGTTCAACAACCTGGCACCAGAGCATTTTATATTATTCTGTGATGTAAATCCGAAACACTCCATTTAGTATGATATGTTACGTTTCATATTGATATATTAATTTGTGAATATCCATCACCCATTTCATATGATATGTTAAGAATTACAATTTGTATTATATGTTCCAAATTTGCAAAATGTACTATATGTTATGAATTAGCAAATCGTGTTATATATTGCAAGTTTGCAAATGTCCAATATGTTACGAATTTGCAAAGGTATGATATGTTACGAATTCTAGCTAGGTGCTAACGTTAGCTAGCTTGCTAACTTTAGCTCTGGTAGGGGTTAGGGTTAGGGTTAAGTTTAGGAGTTAGGTTAGGGTTAAGGTTAGGGGGCGGCAGGGTAGCCTAGTGGTTAGAGCGTTGGACTAGTAAATGGAAGGTTGCAAGTTCAAACCCCCAAGCTGACAAGGTACAAATCTGTCGTTCTGCCCCTGAACAGGCAGTTAACCCGCTGTTCCTAGGCCGTCATTGAAAATAAGAATTTGTTCTTAACTGACTTGCCTAGTTAAATA
This sequence comes from Oncorhynchus gorbuscha, assembly GCF_021184085.1. Lineage (NCBI taxonomy): Eukaryota > Metazoa > Chordata > Actinopteri > Salmoniformes > Salmonidae > Oncorhynchus > Oncorhynchus gorbuscha. The sequence goes on along the minus strand of NC_060175.1, from coordinate 26,397,528 downwards.
AAGATCAAATAAATAAAAAAAATAGAGGAAGTATTAGCTAACATGCTAAGTAGTTGCAAAGTAGATAAAAAGTAGTAAGTGGTTGAAAAGTTGCAAACCCAACCACCCTACTTTTGATTTTGCCTTATCTAACCATACCAAACATAACATATGATACTAAATGGAATGTCTTAGATTTACGTACAGAATCATACAAAATGTTATGAGACAAGGTAGCGATGGGGAGCGTTGCTGCAAAGCTATTTTCAGGTCTCTCCAGAGATATTCGATCGGGTTCAAGTCTGGGCTCTGGTTGGGCCACTCAAGGACATTCAGAGACTCGTCCCGAAGCCACTCCTGTGTTGTCTTGGCTGTGCTTAGGGTTGTTGTCCTGTTGGAAGGTGAACCTTCACCCCAGTCTGAGGTACTGAGCGCTCTGGAGCAGGTTTTAATCAAGGATCTCTGTTCTTTGCTCCGCTCATCTTTGTCTCCCAGTCCCTGCAGCTGAAAAACATCCCCACAGCATGTTGCTGCCATCACTATGCTTCACGGTAGGGATGGTGCCAGGTTTCCTCCAGGTGTGACTCTTGGCATTCAGAACAGAGTTCAATCTTGGTTTCATCAGACCAGAGCATCTTGTTTCTCATGGTCTGAGAGTCTTTAGGTGCCTTTTGACAAACTCCAAGCTGGCTGTCATGTGCCTTTTACTGACGAGTGTCTTTTTTTTTGTACCTTTTCTCCACAGAGGAACAACAGCAGCTTTTCCTTGTGTTTTGTTCTGTCTGTATAACAAAAAAATCTACAATGAAGTTGTTTTCCCCAATTTGTGGACGTGGTCAAAGTGAAATCCTTCATGTGATGTATCGACTCGGAGTATACATATGTAGGATCTTAGTTAGGGCCAGTTTACTACAACCGTATATTCAACATTAACATTAACATTCAACATTAAAATGAGTAACATATACATAGCCACATATTGAGGTAACAAGAACTTTAAATGTCTTCTTATGCAATCATATAAAGCATGCATGTTCAAGATAGCATGCATAGGACAACGTAGGTCTGTGGACATCTTCACAAATGCTGTGATAATCTGTACATAATCTCAAATGTTTTGGAACACTTGCAGCATGTACTTTTAATGTATTCTCATCTGCAATCAAGTTAATTTGGTTCTGCTATTAGGAAGCACAGGGATAACACTTCAATCTGTTGAATAAATAAGCTAAATATCTGATATTGTAATCCCATTTGAACTTTCAACCATTTTTAAATGAAAATTCAGTGGTGAGATTCCTGTGTTTCTCCTCATTATTGCATACTCGAAACAGCACAAGTTCTGCTTTGTGTGTGTTCAATGTCAGGTTAATCATCAAGCATGTGTGGAAAAATAAACTGCCATTTGCCATACTCTCACACAATATTCACAACCATTCTCAAGGCAGTGTGAATCCTTGCTGCAAAGATGTATTGCTGAACATGATGTTTGTGAAAAAGTAGACAGCAGAGTAGAGAGAGGCATGTCTTTACAAGAGCTCTAGAAGTAGAAGAGGAGGAGTGTCATGCAGGTGAAAGAGGACCCAAAAGCGACTTAACAGAAACAGAGTTTATTTAAGTCCAAAACGGAATAACAGAAATCCTCTAGACTTGTAGAGGGGAAACAACTGGAGAAGCGGCCACAGACTGCAGGTCGCTTCGGGTAGGCGCAGGCCGTAGTCGACAGAGACACCTGCTCACACGCAGCATCTGATGAAGGCAAAAAACACGACAGGACAGGGCGATACACAATCACGGCAAAAACACGACAGGACAGGGCGAAACGCAATCACAGCATAGTGAATACAATACAAGGAACCGACGGGACAGGAACGGATCACAAAGGAATAAATAGGGACTCTAATCAGGGGAAAGGATCGGGAACAGGTGTGGGAAGACTAAATGATGATTAGGGGAATAGGAACAGCTGGGAGCAGGAACGGAACGATAGAGAGAAGAGAGAGCGAGAGAGTGAGAGAGGGAGGGGGAGAGAGAGGGATAGAAGGAGGGAAAGAACCAAATAAGACCAGCAGAGGGAAACGAATAGCATGGGGAGCACAGGGACAAGACATGATAATAAATGACAAACATGACAGTACCCCCACTCACCGAGCGCCTCCTGGCGCACTCGAGGAGGAATCCTGGCGGCAACGGAGGAAATCATCGATGAGTGAACGGTCCAGCACGTCCCGAGACGGAACCCAACTCCTCTCCTCAGGACCGTAACCCTCCCAATCCACTAGGTATTGGTGACCCCGTCCCCGAGAACGCATGTCCATGATCTTATGTACCTTGTAAATAGGTGCGCTCTCGACAAGGACGGGAGGGGGGAGGGAAGACGAACGGGGGGTGCAAGAAAGGGCTTAACACAGGAGACATGGAAGACAGGATGGACGCGACAAGATGTCGCGGAGAAGCTCGCACAGCGACAGGATTGACGACCTGGGAGACACGAACGGACCAATGAACAGTCAACTTACGAGAAGCTGTCGTAAGAGGAAGGTTGCAGTGGAAAGCCACACTCTCTGGCCGCAACAATACCTTGGACTCTTAATCCTGCGTTTATTGGCGGCTCTCACCGTCTGTGCCCTGTAACGGCAAAGTGCAGACCTCACCCTCCTCCAGGTGCGCTCACAACGTTGGACAAACGCTTGAGCGGAGGGAACGCTGGACTCGGCAAGCTGGGATGAGAACAGAGGAGGCTGGTAACCCAGACTACTCTGAAACGGAGATAACCCGGTAGCAGACGAAGGAAGCGAATTGTGAGCGTATTCTGCCCAGGGGAGCTGTTCTGCCCAAGACGCAGGGTTTCTGAAAGAAAGGCTGCGTAGTATGCGACCAATCGTCTGATTGGCCCTCTCTGCTTGACCGTTAGACTGGGGATGAAACCCGGAAGAGAGACTGACGGACGCACCAATCAAACGACAGAACTCCCTCCAAAACTGTGACGTGAATTGCGGGCCTCTGTCTGAAACGGCGTTTAACGGGAGGCCATGAATTCTGAATACATTCTCAATAATGATTTGTGCCGTCTCCTTAGCGGAAGGAAGTTTAGCGAGGGGAATGAAATGTGCCGCCTTAGAGAACCTATCGACAACCGTCAGAATCACAGTCTTCCCCGCAGACAAAGGCAGACCGGTAATGAAGTCTAAGGCAATGTGAGACCATGGTCGAGAAGGAATGGGAGCGGTCTGAGACGACCGGCAGGAGGAGAGTTACCCGACTTAGTCTGCGCGCAGTCCGAACAAGCAGCCACGAAACGGCGCGTGTCACGCTCCTGAGTCGGCCACCAAAAGCGCTGGCGAATAGACGCAAGAGTGCCTCGAACACCGGGATGACCAGCTAACTTGGCAGAGTGAGCCCACTGAAGAACAGCCAGACGAGTGGAAACAGGAACGAAAAGGAGGTTACTAGGACAAGCGCGCGGCGACGCAGTGTGCGTGAGTGCTTGCTTAACCTGTCTTTCAATTCCCCAGACTGTTAACCCGACAACACGCCCATAAGGAAGAATCCCCTCGGGATCAGTAGAAGCCACAGAAGAACTAAACAGACGGGATAAGGCATCAGGCTTGGTGTTCTTGCTACCCGGACGGTAAGAAATCACAAACTCGAAACGAGCGAAAAACAACGCCCAACGAGCTTGACGGGCATTAAGTCGTTTGGCAGAACGGATGTACTCAAGGTTCTTATGGTCTGTCCAAACGACAAAAGGAACGGTCGCCCCCAACCACTGTCGCCATTCGCCTAGGGCTAAGCGGATGGCGAGCAGTTCACGGTTACCCACATCATAGTTGCGCTCAGATGGCGACAGGCGATGAGAAAATAAGCGCAAGGATGAACCTTATCGTCAGACTGGAAGCGCTGGGATAGGATGGCTCCCACGCCTACCTCTGAAGCGTCAACCTCGACAATGAATTGTCTAGTGACGTCAGGAGTAACGAGGATAGGAGCGGACGTAAAACGTTCTTTTAGAAGATCAAAAGCTCCCTGGGCGGAACCGGACCACTTAAAACACGTCTTGACAGAAGTAAGAGCTGTGAGAGGGGCAGCAACTTGACCGAAATTACGAATGAAACGCCGATAGAAATTAGCGAAACCTAAAAAGCGCTGCAACTCGACACGTGACCTTGGAACGGGCCAATCACTGACAGCTTGGACCTTAGCGGAATCCATCTGAATGCCTTCAGCGGAAATAACGGAACCGAGAAAAGTAACGGAGGAGACATGAAAAGAGCACTTCTCAGCCTTTACGTAGAGACAATTCTCTAAAAGGCGCTGTAGAACACGTCAACGTGCTGAACATGAATCTCGAGTGACGGAGAAAAAAATCAGGATATCGTCAAGATAGACAAAAACAAAAATGTTCAGCATGTCTCTCAGAACATCATTAACTAATGCCTGAAAAACAGCTGGCGCATTGGCGAGACCGAACGGCAGAACCCGGTACTCAAAATGCCCTAACGGAGTGTTAAACGCCGTTTTCCACTCGTCCCCTCTCTGATGCGCACGAGATGGTAAGCGTTACGAAGGTCCAACTTAGTAAAGCACCTGGCTCCCTGCAGAATCTCGAAGGCTGATGACATAAGGGGAAGCGGATAACGATTCTTAACCGTTATGTCATTCAGCCCTCGATAATCCACGCAGGGGCGCAGAGTACCGTCCTTCTTTTTAACAAAAAGAACCCCGCCCGGCCGGAGAAGAAGAAGGCACTATGGTACCGGCGTCAAGAGACACAGACAAATAATCCTCGAGAGCCTTACGTTCGGGAGCCGACAGAGAGTATAGTCTACCTCGAGGAGGAGTGGTCCCCGGAAGGAGATCAATACTACAATCATACGACCGGTGAGGAGGAAGGGAGTTGGCTCGGGACCGACTGAAGACCGTGCGCAGATCATGATATTCCTCCGGCACTCCTGTCAAATCGCCAGGTTCCTCCTGAGAAGTAGGGACAGAAGAAATGGGAGGGATGGCAGACATTAAACACTTCACATGACAAGAAACGTTCCAGGATAGGATAGAATTACTAGACCAATTAATAGAAGGATTATGACATACAAGCCAGGGATGACCCAAAACAACAGGTGTAAACGGTGAACGGAAAATCAAAAAAGAAATAGTCTCACTGTGGTTACCAGATACTGTGAGAGTTAAAGGTAGTGTCTCAAATTTGATACTGGGAAGATGACTACCATCTAAGGCAAACATGGGCGTAGGCCTGTCTAACGGTCTGAAAGGAATGTTATGTTTCCGAGCCCATGCTTCGTCCATGAAACAACCCTCAGCCCCAGAGTCAATCAAAGCACTGCATGTAGCACCCGAACCGGTCCAGCGTAGATGGACCGACATAGTAGTACAAGATCTAGATGAAGGGACCTGAGTAGTAGCGCTCACCAGTAGCCCTCCGCTTACTGATGGGCTCTGGCCTCTTACTGGACATGAATTAACAAAATGTCCAGCAACTCCGCAATAGAGGCACAGGCGGTTGGTGATCCTCCGTTCCCTCTCCTTATTCGAGATGCGAATCCCTCCCAGCTGCATGGGCTCAGTCTCAAAGCCAGAGGAGGGAGATGGTTGCGATGCGGAGCAGGGAAACACCGTTGATGCGAGCTCTCTTCCACGAGCCCGGTGACGAAGATCTACCCGTCGTTCTATGCGGATGGCGAGAGCAATCAAAGAGTCCACATCTGAAGGAACCTCCCGGGAGAGAATCTCATCCTTAACCACTGCGTGGAGTCCCTCCAGAAAACGAGCGAGCAGCGCCGGCTCGTTCCACTCACTAGAGGCAGCAAGAGTGCGAAACTCAATGGAATAATCCGTTATGGACCGTTCACCTTGGCATAAGGAAGCCAGGGCCCTAGAAGCCTCCCCACCAAAAACTGAACGGTCAAAAACCCGAATCATCTCCTCTTTAAAGTTCTGGAATTTGTTAGAGCAATCAGCCCTTGCCTCCCAGATAGCTGTGCCCCATTCTCGAGCCCGGCCAGTAAGGAGTGAAATGACGTAAGCAACCCGAGCTCTCTCTCTAGAGTATGTGTGGGGTTGGAGAGAGAACACAATCTCACACTGCGTGAGAAAGGAGCGGCACTCAGTGGGCTGCCCGGAGTAGCAAGGTGGGTTATTAACCCTAGGTTCTGGAGGCTCGGCAGGCCAGGAAGTAACAGGTGGCACGAGACGTAGACTCTGGAACTGTCCAGAGAGGTCGGAAACCTGAGCGGCCAGGTTCTCCACGGCATGGCGAGCAGCGGACAATTCCTGCTCGTGTCTGCCGAGCATGGCTCCTTGGATCTCGACGGCAGTGTAACGAGCGTCTGAAGTCGCTGGGTCCATTCCTTGGTCGGTTCCTTCTGTCATGCAGGTGAAAGAGGACCCAAAAGCGACTTAACAGAAACAGAGTTTATTTAAGTCCAAAACGGAATAACAGAAATCCTCTAGACTTGTAGAGGGGAAACAACTGGAGAAGCGGCCACAGACTGCAGGTCGCTGGGTAGGCGCAGGCCGTAGTCGACAGAGACACCTGCTCACACGCAGCATCTGATGAAGGCAAAAACACGACAGGACAGGGCGATACACAATCACGGCAAAAACACGACAGGACAGGGCGAAACGCAATCACAGCATAGTGAATACAATACAAGGAACCGACGGGACAGGAACGGATCACAAAGGAATAAATAGGGACTCTAATCAGGGGAAAGGATCGGGAACAGGTGTGGGAAGACTAAATGATGATTAGGGGAATAGGAACAGCTGGGAGCAGGAACGGAACGATAGAGAGAAGAGAGAGCGAGAGAGTGAGAGAGGGAGGGGGAGAGAGAGGGATAGAAGGAGGGAAAGAACCAAATAAGACCAGCAGAGGGAAACGAATAGCATGGGGAGCACAGGGACAAGACATGATAATAAATGACAAACATGACAAGGAGTCCCTTTATATAAGTTCTCTCATTGTTATGGAATGTTCTTACTCTGATGGTTGAGAGAGACAGGATAAGTCAACAGAGGAGAGATGATTCAGATTGGGTACTTTTCTGTTCAGAAGCAACTGCCAAGTACCAATTATTATTATAGGACTAAATGGGATTTTAGTACAGAAAGTATGACCTTTTTGTTCACACACAACAGTAAGGAGATGTTTAAGACAATTCACTTTTCTGTTAGGAACATCTGCAGAGAATGACCAAAGCCCTCTTATATATATGTTTGAATCATTCTTGAGAAATACTTATGGAGGATTTTCATTTCAGTTCCCTTGTTGTCATGCAGACAACATGTTGGTAGAGCTCCACTGACAGAGAGAAACTAAGATGACACACACCTGTCACCAACCCCGCCCACCTCCACCCCACGCCTCTGTTCTACTGTAGGGCTGCCACTTGACTATAAAGCCCACATCTCCAAAGGACCACATAACACTGTCAATCTCTTTTTTAACAGGGAAAATGTTATGGACTATACTTTTAATGGTCAGTGGTCTGCTCGCTCTCGTCATGCTTTACTCTTCCCGCACAAGGTAATTGTTCTTCATATTTCTTGAACATTTGGATTGCAAAACAAAACATTGTAAATAATTTAGGTGTAATTTGTCAGTGTAACTTGATACAGTTGAAGTAGGAGGTTTCCATACACCTTAGCCAAATACATTTAAACTCAGTTTTTCACTATTCCTGACATCTAATCCTAGTCAAAATTCCCTGTCTTAGGTCAGTTAGGATCACCACTTTATTTTAAGAATGTGAAATGTCAGAATAATATTAGAGAGAATGGTTAATTTCAGCTTTTATTACTTTCATCACGTTCCCAGTGGGTCAGAAGTTTACATACACTCAATTAGTATTTGGTAGCATTGCCTATAAATTGGGGCAAGCGTTTCGGGTAGCCTTCCACAAGCTTCTTACAATAAGTTGGGTGAATTGTGGCCCATTCCTCCTGACAGAGCTGGTGTGACTGAGTCAGGTTTGTAGGCCTCGTTGCTCGCACACGCTTTTTCAGTTCTGCCCACACATTTTCTATAGGATTGAGGTCAGGGCTTTGTGATGGCCACTCCAATACCTTGACTTTGTTGTCCTTAAGCCATTTTGCCACAACTTTGGAAGTATGCTTGGGGACATTGTCCATTTGGAAGACTCATTTGCGACAAAGCTTTAACTTCCTGACTGATGTCTTGAGATGTTGCTTCAATATATCCACATAATTTCCCTCCCTCATGATGCCATCTATTTTGTGAAGTGCACCAGTCCCTCCTGTATCAAAACACCACCACGACATGATGCTGCCAACCCTGTGCTTCACATTTGGGATGGTGTTCTTCAGCTTGCAAGCCTCCCCTTCTTCCTCCAAACATAACGATGGTCATTATGGCCAAACAGTTTTATTTTTGTTTCATCAAACCAGAGGACATTTCTCCAAACAGTACGATCTTCATCCCCATGTGCAGTTGCAAACAGTAGACTGGCTTTTTTATGGTGGTTTTGGAGCAGGGGCTTCTCCCTTGCTGAGCGGCCTTTCAGGTTATGTTGATATTGGACTCGTTTTACTGTGGATATAGATACTTTCGTACCTGTTTCCTCCAGCATCTTCATAGGGTCCTTTGCTGTTGTTATGGGATTGATTTGCACTATTCGCACCAAAGTACATTCAAGTCTAGGAGACCGAACGTGACTCCTTCCTGAGAGGTATGACGGCTGCGTACTATTGTTTGTACAGGTGAACATGGTACCTTCAGGCATTTGAAAATTGCTCCCAAGGATGAATCAGACTTGTGGAGGTCTTACAATTATTTTCCTGAGGTCTTGGCTGATTTATTTTGATTTCCCCATGATGTCAAGCAAAGAGACACTGAGTTTGAAGGTAGTCCTTGAAATACATCCACAGATACACCTCCAATTAACTCGAATGATGTCAATTATTCCATCAGAAGCTTCTAAAACCATGACATCCTTTTCTGGAATTTCCCAAGCTGTTTGAAGGCACAGTCAACTTAGTGTATGTAAACTTCTGACCCACTGGAATTGTGATACAGTGAATTATAAGTGAAATAATCTGTCTGATAACAATTGTTGGAAAAGTGACTTGTGTCATGCACAAAGTAGATGTTCTAGCCGACTTGCCAAAAACGAGTTTTAATGACTCCAACCTAAGTGTATGTCAACTTCCGACTTCAACTGTATATTTAAGTTATATTGTAAACGTGTTCTCTTCCTAATATTGAACATTGCTGTGAAAACCGTAACAAATGTCTCACTTCCTCAGTTACAAAGAGATTGACTTTCTACGCAGAAGTCAATTCATGAAAAGAATGTCAGGGTTATACATGTCTCACTGATTATACAACATTCTTGAACATGCAGCGTAGACCATTAGACCATGATTATATGGTTAGTCAAAACCCATTGTTAATCCTATGTCATATGTCTACACTGCAGTACTATTGTTAGTCATTTTTTTGGTATTTATTAGGATCTCAATAATGCAGCAGCTACTCTTCTTGGAGTCCACACAAAACATAAAACATGACATGATACAGGATTTTAATAGACAAGAACAGCTCAAGGAGAGCCCACACATTCAACTACTTTAGGGCATCTCCCTAACTGTAGCTCTGAAACCAGTTGCTTTTGTGTGGGAGGTGAAGTGTTCATCTTGGTTGGCAACTGTATGTCTGTTTCTCCCAGAAAGAAAAATGAGCCACCATTAGTCAAAGGCTTTATTCCATGGCTGGGTCATGCCCTGGAGTTTGGAAAAGATGCTGCAAAGTTCCTAGCACGGATGAAACAAAAACATGGTGACATTTTTACGGTAAGATTCTCTATACCTTTTTGTGACCAGGTACCTGTGTACGTCGTCAATCTTGAACACTTTCTTTATGTCTTTGTTAGTGACGTAGAAAGGGTTGCTGTGAACCTGTAGAAGATATTTGACTTTCAAACGCTTCTTTCATCTTTATGGCATCTAGTGCTATGTGCATCTCCAATTCACATTGCTTTTGCTTTCACAAACAATACTATTGTAATGTGTAATGTGACTCTGACAGTCGTGCATAGACAATGCCATGACTTTAACATTTGAAACAATGTCTTACAGGTGCGTGTTTGTGGTCATTACATCACCGTACTGCTGGACCCTAACTCCTATGACGCAGTCCTCGATGACACAGCCTCTCTGGACTTCAGTCGCTATGCCCAGGTCCTGAAGCAGAGGATCTTCAACCTGAGACTACCCAATCACAACCCAGACACAGAGAGGGCCTGGATGGAACAGTAGGTGTTCTAGACCTGTATGCACATGACCTCACACCTGAACTCAGACCTATCCACGCACACATGACCTCAAACCTGACCTCACACCTATCCACACACACACATGACCTCACACCTGAACTCAGACCTATCCACGCACACATGACCTCAAACCTGACCTCACACCTATCCACACACACACATGACCTCACACCTGAACTCACACCTATCCACACACACACATGACCTCAAACCTGACCTCACACCTATCCACACACACATGACCTCACACCTAAACTCACACCCACCCACACACACATGATCTCACACCTGACCTCACACCTATCCACACACACATGACCTCAAACCTGACCTCACACCCATCCACACACACGTGACCTCACACCTGACCTCACACCTATCCACACATACATGATCTCACACTTGACCTCACACTTGACCTCACACCTGAACTCACACCTATCCACACACACATGACCTCACACCTGACCTTACACCTATCCTCACATACATTACCTCACACTTGACCTCACACCTGACCTCACACCTATCCACAAACACACATGACCTCACACCTGACCTATCCACACACACATGATCTCACACTTGACCTCACACCTGACCTCACAACTATCCACACCCACCTGACCTCACACCTGATCACACACCTATCCACACCCACCTGACCTCACACCTGACCTCACAACTATCCACACCCACCTGACCTCACACCTGATCTCACACCTATCCAAACACACTTGACCTCAGACCTGATCTCACACCTTCTCCACACACACCTGACCTCACACCGTAATGTACAGTTCCCTGTCAAGGACAATAGAATATAAGAAAATAAACGAACTAATAAGAAATTAATCTCCACCAGAAGACTACATGCACATTCATCTAATTCCATCTGTGTTAACATGTTGTAGCAATAATCTGTCCTCTCCATCATATCCCTGTCCAGGCACTTCCATGGCCCCAGCCTGGCCAGACTGAGCAGCAGCATGCACCTGCACCTCCAGACCCTGCTAAGGGAAGAGGAGAGGAGCTGTATCCCAGCAGAGTGGAGGCAGGATGGACTTTTCAGCCTCTGTTACAGCCTGCTCTTCAGGTAAAAACCAGAACTAAATTATGTCTGTGCTGGCCTGCTACTGTACATGTGTTAATAGTCATCCTGCTCTTCAGGTAAAAACCAGAACTAAATTATGTCTGTGCTGGCCTGCTACTGTACATGTGTTAATAGTCATCCTGCTCTTCAGGTAACATCAGAAATGTTTCAGGGTCACTGGCCTGGGGGTTAATTTAGGGTCAAATTAGAGTATCATGCCTGGAACAAATTGCATAACTCTTACACACAAGAGTTAATACCTACTCTTATACAAGAGTTACACTTATTTCTGTCCTTATAGGGCTGGGTATCTCACACTCTTTGGTACAGAGAAAAGCAACAACGTCACTGAACTCGCTGCTGTCTACAAAGAGTTCCGCAAGTTCGATGGTCTTCTCACAAAACTGGCTCGTTCAACCCTTAAGCAAGGTACATAATACAGAGCTTAATCTAATGTACAATATGTAGTCATACATTACTCATATGTATACAGTATTTATCTATTGATAAACACCAGTTGTTTCTCTGTACCTGTCTCTCTGTCTGCCTGTCATCTCTGTGTACCTGTCTCCGTGTGCCTGTCTCTCTGCCTGCCTGTCTCTCTGTGTACATATCTCTGTTTATCTGTTTCTCTGTCTGCCTGTTTATCTGTCTGCCTGTCTCTCTGTGTGTGATCTGGCCTCTTTAACCTGTGTCTCTCTCTCTATGTCGATAGAGGAGAAGAGGACAGCAAGCCTATCCCAGGAGCGACTGTGGGAGCTGCTGTCCCCAGCCTGGCTGAGCAGAGGAAAAGGGTCAGAGAGCATAGATCATGGGTCAGACAGCAGCTCCTGGCAGCAGAGTTACCTCAGGCACCTACAGAGGGAAGGAGTGGACACAGAGATGCAGAGACGAGCCATGCTGCTTCAGCTCTGGGCCACCCAGGTGACAGAAGACAGAACAGACTAATCCTTTCACACAATGTTCTGACACACCCCGATGACCAAATACATCTTCTCTTCCTGTGCCTTCTTTGCTACTAGTGGCCCTGGCATGAATGGGTTCACAGGATTTTTCTCTCCCAATGACTCATAACGTCCATGTCAGCACAGTTGACTCATGATACCATTATGTGAGAAGTAATGAATGTGAAAAAGGTTTCCATTCATGTGTTTCCATGGCACCTGTTATGTGTTGTCTTAGACAATGGGTCCACACATTCCAGATCACTGCACTCTGTGGAAAAAAGAAGAGTTGGCAGGACACCCAAACCAACCTGTCTAATTTCAAACAGAAATGGACAAATGTGTCAGAATACATCTGAGGCATCAGAATATGTTCTCAAAATGAGATCAAGACATTAGGCCTAGTGTGCAAATGTAAGGACAATTTAGAGGTATCATCTGTAAATGTTGATGTTAAAATCCAATATAGATCACAGCAATGAAGTTGTCTCCAACTCTATATTCATGAGCTCCAGAGGTGATTTAACAACAGGTTCCTTGTGGCTTCCTTCCTCAAACCAGTCCCAACAAGTTGTGATGAATGAGCTGTTGTTGCACTGTGTGGCCAGATGGGAGAGCTAGTGTGCTGTCTGTCTGTCTGTCTGTCTGTCTGGCACTTGTCTCACCATAAGTTTCAGAGCAGCAAAGACACACAGGTGCCATTTGTACCAGGCCCTCTATGCTCCCTTTGGCACTTGATGCTCTGACCAGCCTGGAGCACTGGAGCCCTAGTCGGCCTACTCAGACCAGGGGAGTGCTAGAGAGTCCTTGGCCAAGATGGTACCTCTGTCTCTGGGGACCTTGAATCCCTTGCCAGGCTGGGATAGGAGAGGGCAGCTTGTCTCTTAGCATCAGTGTATCCTGCTTATTGATGTTTGTTCTGCTGGGAATCTGGCCCAGTCACAGTTAGACAGTGCCAGGAAGAGGAGCACCACTGAAACATATTAGAACTGAGGGTGAGGAGAAGGTAGTGTGTTGTAGTTTCTGTCATGACCAGTCACACAGAGAAGAGGTAGGCTTCCTCAGTGTAAAATACAATACTGGCTGAATTTCAGTCTCTTCCATCGCAGATGCTTCATCACATGCTTTACACCCAACATGCTCTCATGTTGATACAAAATATAAAAATGTATTGCAACATAGTTATGAGAGCTTTGTGTTTATGGCTCTGTATGTGTTGTTGGGGATTGGGGTGGAGGCAGTTCCACAGCCCAGTGAATCTCTGAGCTAGTGTCATATTCAGTCCATCACACACTCGACTGCTCCCCGGCTGCCAACACAACTACACCAGTACACACTCAGAAGAGTTGAGGAGGAAACAAAGTGTCTTACTGTGTACACCAGTGAATTTTCAATTGGAATTACAAGTTTGAGTCTTCATTTATTCTTGATTTGCAGGAAAACACTAAAATGTCAGTAAAAACATGCAGCATATTCATTAACTATTTATACTGTAAGACTCCTACTGTTCCCCCTAAAGTAAACTGAGATGAAGCCTTCCAGTTTGTGGAGCCTAGTGTTCATCATATGGGATCTGTGATGGGACAGGCCAGTGAGTCACTCAGAGAGCCACTGGACCTCGTCTTTGCCTTGCATTAGCCCTGGCTGTCATTGGATCAGTGAAGACCTGACCTGTGAGAGGAAATGGTGAAGAGAGAGGCTCCCTGAACCGACAGCAATTATCGTCTGACTGTTCAGACTGACTTCTCAGCCCTCTGTAGACTTTGACCGCCCGGTCGACACAGACCTGACAGCTCTAAAGGCCGCAGTACCATGATGTAAGGAAGGACTAAAAGAGAGAATAAAAGACAAGGAAAAGGGGGGGAAAGAGAACATCCGTGTGTAGATTTCTCCAAACACACTTCCATTTTCTCCTTGAGGCTTCTGGCAGTGTGTTCAAAGAGTACAGTATATGTACTCTGATTTGTCTGCTTTGTCTAACCTTGCAGTATAACGGCAACATCATGCTTGGTAATGGGTTCACTGTCTTTGATGGGCTCAGAGTAAGTGCTGTGTTGGATTTGTCTAACCTTAAAGTTCTGCTTAAAGTCCTGTAATACACCTGCTGTTTCTGAACTGACTGAGTCTGTGTTGTGTTTTATTCCAGGGTAACGCTGGGCCTGCTGCCTTCTGGCTGCTGGGCTTCCTGCTCACCAACCCTGAGGCCATGAGAGCAGTGAAGGAGGAGCTCAGAGGCCTGGCTCTGCAGGAGGACGGCTCCCTACAGCACCACCTTCTGGACACACTGGAGCACCACAGCACACCTGTTTTTGGTAAGAGCCCCAGGCAACCTCTATTATTCACTTGCTGTCTCTTCCACCTCAGAGCTCTCAGGGCTCTCTGCCTAGCTCTGCCAGCCAGCCAAAGACATGCTGTAAAATATTGAACTGAAGCTCTGAACTGGGGGGAATAACCAGTGAAAAAATGAAAGAGATTCAGAGAGCTGAATAAGTAAAGATGGATAAATATAATGTTTTTAACAGTGGTTTAATGAAGTTATGACGTGATATTATCCTCTTCTTATGTATCCACAGCTTTCCAGAAGGAAATACCTCTAGTGTTATGATTATGTAGCCTGGTGCCAGGTCTATTTGTGCTGTAGCTAACTCCTATGGTCATTGTCTACCACTGGAGTTGACTTTACATTATAAACCAATCTGGGCCAAAGGTAATGATTATGAGCTCCTTCACTCCCACACACTCCCAACCCTCTCTCATCATGTGTATGATACCTTTCCCCAATCAAAGACAGTGTTCTGAGCGAGACCCTGCGTCTGACTGCTGCTGCCCTCATCAACAGAGAGGTGATCCAGAACACAACCCTTCGTCTGGCCAGTGGACAGGAGTACCACCTCAGACAGGGGGACAGGGTGTGTCTGTTCCCCTTCCTCAGCCCGCAGATGGACCCTCAGATACACCACGAACCACAGGTAATACAGCACAATACGGTTGGTTACCTGACTAACACCCAGTTGGTGTTGAAATAATGTCATAATAATCTAAGCACTGGAAGCATACCAGTATACAGATGTATTTGACATTACTATTCAGTCTAATCCACCACCTGTTAATACAATGAATCTAAATGCCGTGTCTTTACTATCATTAACTGAAGACTGATAGTTTTTATCAAAGATTCTCTGTAATTAGTTACTACGCGATCAACTGATTAATCACGTAACTAATTAACTAGGAAGTCGGGGCACGAAGGAAAAATATTCAGATTACAAAGTTATCATTTCCTAAAATAACTTTTCAGATATTTTATCTGATCAATTAGTCTTTGAATTAATTAATTGTTTACTTTACCTCATGTTAGTCTCATTCCAAATGTCGTAAATTGTTGGTTATCTGCACAAACCCAGTCTTCACTATGAGTCATCCATACATCAATTGTCTTAAATCATTTATTTATTACTAACTAAGTAATTCACAGAAATGCATAAACAAACAAACAAGGTAAATGTAATGATAGGAGATTTGCCCTAGTGGGCTAAACCGGCATGGCGGCTTGTTAGACAAAACGGGAAGCGGGGTCGACTAAGAAGTCACTACAGAGTGATAATTATAACAATTGAAATGCTAATCCTTTACACATGAACGCTCACTCATTCGGGAACAATTGCAATCAATATATATATATTTACGCTCAGTGTGTCGTCTTGATCGCTGGTGAAAAGTTTGTGTCTTTCGTAGAATTGTCCATCTCCCCTCCCTCTCTGTCTTGGTTAGAGGGGATAGTTCGAAGTGACATTCGTTATAGAATGGGTATTTCAGCAGTTGTCGTTCTTTGCGTTCAATGATACCGAATTCCTAGCTGCAGACTAGTAATTAGTATCAAAGACTTGTTCTTATTCTGTCGGGATCGATAGTCTAAGAGTTTAACCACGTGGTATGGTTAAAAGATTCAGCAATGGTTTACAACCTTTGTCCTAATGGAGAAAAACATGATCTGCAACCTTTAGCCATCTCGTAATTGAGGTAATCTCAGTCTGCTGATAATTTCTCAAAGTTGGGTTTTATTTGGAATGGCAGAAAAGGGGCTGTCCCAGG
Organism: Oncorhynchus gorbuscha; assembly: GCF_021184085.1. Lineage (NCBI taxonomy): Eukaryota > Metazoa > Chordata > Actinopteri > Salmoniformes > Salmonidae > Oncorhynchus > Oncorhynchus gorbuscha. The sequence continues at coordinate 26,381,107 of NC_060175.1, read as the reverse complement.
AGGCCAGACCCTAACTGGGCTCAGGGGCGGTCCTCTGATTTAGTTCAAATCAAAAGGGAATTGTATTTTTCTTCAGTAAACAGTCTAAAATCATATTACACAATTATACAAACAGTATCATACTCACTCATTCATCTTATACAACAATTAGATGTAAAGCTCATATCTGAGGCTATTATATAAACAGCGTTATGGTAATGTGGCCACACCGTCTCCCTTGAGCTTCCCAAGTTGTGACAAACGGACCAGTTCGCAGCTGGATTCTTCACCGATCTTTTATACTTTCTTCTTTTCTTCTTCTCTGTTTTACAGACATTTCAATATGACCGCTTCCTAAACGCAGACGGGACAGAGAAGAAGAAGTTCTATAAGAATGGGGAGAGACTGAAATATTACACCATGCCATGGGGTGCAGACAAGAACATGTGTGTTGGGAGACACTTTGCAGTCAGTGGCATCAAACAGTGAGTATAATATGACATTCTCCACCTGTTGTTATTGACAATGACCATAGGAGTTGGCAAGACAGCACAATCAGATCCGGAGGCAGGTTACCTCACACTAAGCTTGGTACATCCAAACCACTCCACGTTTGTTATGCTATTGCATAACATTTTTTGGATGGATGTTTCCCTAATTAATGAGTTCATTAGTAAGGTATTAATGATTAATGAGGCATTTACAACCACATCAAGATCGCTACCTTAGGCTATGCATCTGTAGTGTGTAGTGCCGTATAAAACAACTAAGCAAATCCACTTCTCAGGATCAGTTCTTTATTTATATTAATCATTCTGTCTGCTTAGCTGTCAAAGGTTTGGTACAGTGTCACGCCTTGACCAGCCCTTGGGGTTCTCTATAGTGCAATAGGTCAGAGCGTGACTAGGGGGTGTTCTAGTCTAGAATGTCTATGTTGGTGTGAGTATGGTTCCCAATTGGAGACAGCTGATGATCGTTCCCTCTAATTGGGGATCATACTTAGTGTGGTCCCTTTCCCACCTGTGTTTGTGGGATATTGTTTTGGTTTAGTGTTATGTGCACTATGAATTTAATGTTCGTTTAGTCTTTTGCTTTTTGAGGGTTCACTTTAATAAATATGTGGAACTCTACTCACGCTGCGCCTTGGTCAGCTCATGATGTATACGACGAACGTGACATACAGATGTAGGATCTTAATTTGATCACTCTGTTGCAGGAACATTTTCCAGCAATGCAGGATTTTTTTTACTTGTAGTGTTTTTGAGGTTTAGAAAGGATTCTGAAGTTTGTCATTTCCACTTTGCAATTTCAGACTTGTTTCTCCCTTGAGAAACAAATTATCAATCCATACAAATATGTCCATTAATTATAATCAACGTAATAATTGTTGTCCTGTTGCTGTAGGATTATTTTCCTGTAGCAAACTGACTAGGAATTTAGCAAACTAAGTTCCTACACCTGTATCTCTATAGAGTTTAAATTTGTCGTAAATTATTGAAATGGCCATTAACGGCTTTGAGTGCTATAGTTTATGCTGTATCGATGTGCAGTCGTATAGGGGTCCTCGAAGACGGTCACAAACTGCTGATGTGTGTGCCTTTCTGTGGAAGATATTAGTAGTTTAAAGGTCAAATCCTACTAATCCACAGTGAGATTAAGAGGCAGGTGGTAGAACAGTTGTAGACATACAGTATGGGGTCGCAATCTCTAGGCTTTACCATATGTGAGATATGCAAATATTGTATTACATGGCAGACTGCATTCAGATTACATTCTATCTACAACTGTGTACTCAAAGATACATTCAGGTCTGATTTTTTCTCTCAACTCATGCTCCTCTCCCCTCTCTGTGACTGTCAGGTTTGCGTTCATGGTCCTCTCCCGGCTGGACCTGGAGCTGTGTGACCCGACTGCCACCGTTCCTCCGGTCAACCCAAGTCGATATGGTTTCGGGATGCTCCAGCCTGACGGAGACCTGGAGGTCCACTACAGACTCAAGACTCTGCACTAGGTCATGACCCCTGACCCCACACACCATCCTGATTTTAGATTTAAAAGACTCCAAAAAACGGTCAATAATTTCAGGTCCAGTACCATCGTTGGGCCGCGGGTGTAAAAGATTCAGCAGACTGCTGGCATTACACATCTGGATAGAAGTCTACTGTAGCTCTGCTGGAGTCACTTATATTGATAACTTTGACACCTTCTGGAAACAGAAGATACTCTACAGGAATGACGGGAACCATCCAAATCATCTTGGCTCATGGACTCTGTCCACGCATTTCAAGGCTGTGTTGAAACAATGACTTTTCCTACCGTTGTGATAATGAGTCGTCATAATGCAGCATCAAATGTACATGATCCTAGGGCCATTGGCAAACACAATGTAAGTAATTTAATTGATGTACCCCTAATTGCACCGAATACTTCTGTTTATCCTACAGCTGTTGCATGCAGTAATCATGTGCCTACGAACCAGTTACACTGTTATCACTGAGGCGGTGTCCCCTAGAATGAAGACCACTTTGTGCAGCTCACCCTGCACCATCAGCTAAATGTAAATAACATGAGTACGTCTATTTCTGATAAGCTTCTCAATAAAGCATTACAAATAATCAAGCGACCCAGAAAATTGCTAAAAATAGCCCATATTAACATATGTAGCCTGAGAAACAAGGTCCATGAAGTGATCTTGCTTGTAACAGATGACATTCATATTCTATCTCTGAAACTGACTTAGACCTTTGATGATACAGTGGTAGCATTACATGGTTACAACATCTACCAAAAAGACAGAAATGCGAACGGAGGCAGTGTTGCAGTGTCTATATTCAGAACCACATTCCTGTAAAGGTTAGACATGATCTAATGTTAAATACTGTTGAAGTAATATGGCTACAGGTTAATTTCCCTCACCTAAATCCCATTCTTGTGGGAAGCTGCTATAGACCACCAAGTGCTGACTGTCAGTATCTGGTTAATATGTGTGAAATGCTTGATAATGTATGTGATATGAATAGGAAGGTATATTTTCTGGGTGATTTAAATATTGACTGGCTTTCATCAAGCTGCTAACTCAAGAAAAAACGTCAAACTGTAACCAGTGTCTGCAACCTGGTTCAGGTTGTCAGTCAACCTACCAGGGTAGTTACAAATAGCACAGGAATTAAATCATCATGTATTAATCACATCTTTACTAATGCTACAGAAATGTGCTTGAAAGCAGTATCCAAATCCATAGGATGTAGTGATCACAATATAATAGCCATATCTAGGAAAACCAAAGTTCCAAAAGCTGGGCCTAATATTCTGTATAAGAGGTCATGCAATACGTTTTGTAGTGATTCATATGTTGATGATGTAAATAATATTGTCTGGTCTGTGGTGTGTAATGATGAGCAACCAGAAGCTGCACTTGAAACATTTATGAAATTGCTTATTCCAGTTACTAATAAGCCTGCACCCATTTAAGAAAATGACTGTAAATACTGTTAAATCCCCTTGGATTGATGAGTAATTGATCAATTGGATGGTTGAGAGGGATGAGGCAAATGGTATGGCATATAAGTCTGGCAGCCCAACGGATTGGCAAACGTACCGCAAATTAAGAAGTTGTCACACCTTGATCTGTTTCACCTGTCTTTGTGATTGTCTCCAGGTGTCGCCCATCTTCCCCATTATCCCCTGTGTATTTATACCTGTGTTCTCTGTTTGTCTGTTGCCAGTTAGTTTTGTTCGTAGAACCTACCAGCATTTGTTTCCCTGCTCCTGCCTGTTTCCTGTTTTCTATTCCTTCCCAGTTTTGACCAGTCTGCCCACCCTGCTCCTGCCTGTTTTCTATTCCTTCCCAGTTTTGACCAGTCTGCCCACCCTGCTCCTGCCTGTTTCCTGTTTTCTATTCCTTCCCAGTTTTGACCAGTCTGCCCACCCTGCTCTTGCCTGTTTCCTGTTTTCTATTCCTTCCCAGTTTTGACCAGTCTGCCCACCCTGCTCTTGCCTGTTTCCTGTTTTCTATTCCTTCCCAGTTTTGACCAGTCTGCCCACCCTGCTCTTGCCTGTTTCCTGTTTTCTATTCCTTCCCAGTTTTGACCAGTCTGCCCACCCTGCTCTTGCCTGTTTCCTGTTTTCTATTCCTTCCCAGTTTTGACCAGTCTGCCCACCCTGACACTGCCTGCCGTTTTGTACCTTACCCCACCGTTCTGGATTATTGACCCGTCTGCCTTGACCTGTCTTTCGCCTGTGCCTGTGATTGTAATAAATTAGTCACTTCTACACTGTCTGCATCTGGGTTTTACCTAAACGTGATAGAAGTCATGACTAAACTAAATAAAAAATAAAGAAACTATACTCTGAAACAAAGATCAATTATTTAAAGATGCATAGTTTTACGCTTTAGAGCACCTTAAATTACATTTTGGGGAAAAAGGCCAACTCGGCTCCATCATTCATTGAATCAGATGGCTCATTCATCACAAAGCCCACTGATATTTCCAACTGCTTTATTACTTTTTCATTGGCAAGATAAGCAAATTTAGGGTTGACATGCCAGCAACAAATGCTGACTCCACACATCCAAGTATATCGGACCAAATTATGAAAGACAAGAATTGAACTTTTGAATTCCATAAAGTAACTGCGGAAGAGGTGAAACTATTATTGTTGTCTATCAACATCCACCGGGGTCTGTCAATCTGGATGGAAAATTACTGAGGATAATAGCAGATGATATTGCCACTCCTATTTGCCACACCTTCAATTTAAGCCTACTAGAAAATGTGTGTGCCCTCAGGCATGGAGGGAAGTCATTCCGCTACCCAAGAATAGTAAAGCCAGATGTGTTTGACCAGATACAATGCTATTTCACAGTAAACAAATTGATAACAGACTTTCAGCACACTTACAGGGAAGGACACTCAACAAGTACAGCACTTACACAAATGACTGATGTAAGACATTTAAACTTGTTAACCCTCGCAAGGCTGCCGGCCCAGATAGCATCCCTAGCCACGTCCTCAGAGCATGCACAAACCAGCTGGCTGGCTGGTGTTTACGGACATATTCAATCGTTCGCCATTCCAGTCTGCTGTCCCCACATACTTCAAGATGGCCACCATTGTTTCTGTACCCAAGAAGGCAAAGGTAACTGAACTAAATGACTATCGCCCCGTGGCACTCACTTCTGTCATCATGAAGTGCATATCACCCCACCTTACCTGCCACCCTAGACCCACTTCAGTTTGCATACCACCCCAACAGGTCCACAGACAATGCAATTGACACCACACTGCACACTGCCCTATCCCATCTGGACAAGAGGAATACCTACGTAAGAATGCTGTTTTATGACTACAGCTCAGCATGCAACACCATAGTACCCTCCAAGCTCATCATTAAGCTGGAGGCCTTGGGTTTCAACCCCGCCCTGTGCAGTTGGATCTTGGATTTTCTGACAGGCCGCCCCCAGGTGGTGAAGGTAGGAAACAACATCTCCACTTCGCTGACCCTCAACACTGAGGCCTCATATGGGTATGTTCTCAGCCCCCTCCTGTTCTCCCTGTTCACCCATGACTGCGTGACCATGAGCACTTCCAACTCAATCATCAAGTTTGCAGACGACGCAACAGTAGTAGGCTTGATTACCAATAACAAGACAGCCTACAAGGAGGAGGTGAGGGCCCTCGGAGTGTTGTGTCAGGAAAATAACCTCTCACTCAACATCAACAAAACAAAGGATATGATTGTGGACTTCAGGAAACAGCAGAGGGAGCACTGCCCTATCCACATCGAAGGGACAGTAGTGGAGAAGGTGGAACATCCAGAAGGTGAGGTCAGTACAGGTGCATCAAAGCTGGGACCGAGAGACTGAAAAACAGCTTCAATCTCAAGGCCATCAGACTGCTGAGCAGCAATCACTAACTCAGAGAGACTGCTGCCTACATAGAGACTCACTAGTCCCTTTAAACAATGCCACTTTAATAATGTTTACATATCTTACATTACTCATCTCAAATGTATATACTGCATCTTATACCATCTATTGCATCTTGCCAATGACGTTCAGCCATCACTCATCCATATATCTATATATACATATTCTTATTCCATCCGTTTAGATTTGTGTGTATTCGGTAGATGTTGGGGAATTGTTAAATTACTTGTTAGATATAAATCTACTGTCGGAACTAGAAGCACAAGCATTTCGCTACACTGACATTAACATCTGCCAACCATGTGAATGTGACCAATAAAATTGTATTTGATTTGACTGAAATGACTGCAACACTTAATAAAGAGCTGCAGTCAGTTTCAGAATGGGTGGCAAGGAATAAGTTAGCCCTAAATATTTCTAAAACTAAAAGCGTTGTATTTGGGTCAAAACATTCATTAAACCCTAAACCTCAACGAAATATTGTAGTAAATAATGTGGAAATTGAGCATAGAGCCATGACTACATGGAACTCTATTCCACATCAAGTAACTGACAAAAGCAGTAAAATTTGATTTAAAAAAACAGATACAAAAAAACACCTTTTGGAACAGCAGGGACTGTGAAGCAACAAACATACTGTAAGCACACACACACACACACACACACACACACACACACACACACACACACACACACACACACACACACACACACACACACATATTTAATACTGTAGATATGTGGTAGTGGTGGATTTAGTACTGTAGATATGTGGTAGTGGTGGAGTAGGGGCATGAGGGCACACGTTGTGAAATATGTGAATGTACTGTAAAGTGATTGAAATTGTATTAGCTGCCTTAATTTTACTGGACCCCAGAAAGAGTAGCTGCTGCCTTGGTACCAGCTATAGGGATCCATAATAAATATAAATACAAATTGCTGCAATAGAACTAGGACTGATCCCAGATCTCTTTGTGCTGTATTCCCATGTTTGGCATTTTTATTGATTTATTTTATTTAACCTTTACTTAATTAATTTTTATTTATTTATCTTACCTTGCGACCAGGCTATGACATGACTTCATCTTGTTCCTGAAACTGACTGCACTCTATACAAATCAGTTTCATTTCTTTATTTATATTTTAAATATTGTTTTTACATTAGAACTATATCCCATGTATATCTCTGAATAATAAATGCCTTGCATATGTAGGGCCAATATATCTGAATTAATTGTTTGTGTTGCTTGTGTCTCTCAAGTCTAAATGCCTTGAATGAAGTGCACATCATAATAGTCATAGTCATGGCAAATTAATTAAATACATTGCATCTAATAGGCTTTGAAGCACGACGACATTCAGGCTGGTTTAGGTGACAGAATTCATTGCAATCTTTCAACAAATGGTAGGCCTACATCTGTCTGGATGTATGGGAGGGCATTAATAATCCATCTCTAGGGTTGGTTGTGTTCGTATGGATTGGATTGGATAGCGATTCTAGAATATAGTGTACCACATAATCTCTTGCCTTGGAATCATTGATTCGTCGTTTTCCACCAGCATGTGGTGTCATTTTTGTACCAAACAACATGTTATATTGTGAAGAATACGATTGCAGCTCCTTGGTTCTGTTATGTAAGGGTTAAACGCATCAACGTGAAGCTGGGCAGTGAAGCTGCATGCCGCGCGGCGTTTCGACCTTTTGCGCTAGAGTAGCATACCAGTCGCGCCGCCCTACTCCAAGACAGGAGATGGGGAAGACCCTGGTGTGGAAAACCGTGTGGATTCGCAACATACTTGTTGATCTTCTCTATTAAAATAGAAGGGCGTCATCCTAGTCGGACTAAATCAGTGTATAGGAGGATTCTTATCTAACCAAAAGGCGGAGGAGATCCAGAGTGCCACGGAGGCAACACCGTTTGAAACGGAATGGATCACAAACCGTGCCGAGAGTAGGCTAATTAACCTTAAACCGTTTCCTCATTTTTCCTCGGATATTTAATGTTTTCAACTCTGCCTCTCGATACGGTCTGATGAGCCAACCTAAAGTTAAGGTACGCGGGACTGATGCTTCTTCCATATATTCAAATAACAGGTTGTATTTGTTGTTCTCCTTTATAAACAAGTATTGCTAAATGCTTATTTGCTATTGCTATCAACGTAATAGCATTATTTTTAATATGGAAATATTGTCCTGCTATATATGAATAGCATGTTAGGCTACACCAAGGATGACATTAATGGGCAACAAACACCTATTGAATGGGCAAAACGCAAAATGCAAATCAACATTGAGGAATTGTCCTTCAGAGCAGGGGAAATCGCAGCGGAATTGGTACATCATTAAAATCCTGTATTTTTGAAGATGCACATTAGGACGTTGTGTAGCCTATACAACTCTCACATAGTCAGATCAATAGATACAGATACATTTGGTTATTTCGGTTTCCAACCATGGTTGATGAATCCACAATATTTACATCCTGGAAAAAACAGGCCAGGTAGAAGACGATATTTTATGTATTTTATTTGATTTCTATTGAACCTTTATTTAACTAGGTAAGTCAGTTAAGAACAAATTCTTATTTACAATGACGGCCTTCCAAGAGGCAAAAGTCCCCTTGGGGGCCTGCGATTAAAAATACAATATAATAAATATGGGACAAAACACACATCACAACAAGAGACAACACAACACGACATAAACAGAGACCTAAGGCAGCTAAACTATGTGTATTAAAGTAGTCAAAAGTTAGGGATTTGGTCCCATATTCCTAGCATGCAATGATTACATCACAGCCAAGTCACCCGTGACACAAGTCAGTATTAGACTGAGGACTTTGGGAGATGACATGGAAACCTGCCACTAGGGGACCCCTGATTCCAATGGTTGCAAGTTCAAATCCAGCCTCTGATTCCAAAGGTAGCAAGTTTGAATCCTTGATAAAAGTAATTATTTATGTTTTTGTTTTATGCCTATCCAAAAATGTAACCCTTACCTTAGCCATTCAGAGTTAATGCCTAACCTTAACAATTTGGTGTTAATGCCTGTACTTAACCTTAAACATTTTGAGTTCATGCCTAAAGTCAACCTTAAATACTTCAACATTTGTCGCTTGGAACAACTTAGAAATTTGTCATTTGAGAAACGTGAATAAACGTCTAATTCCGACGTGAGAACGTCTAATTCCGACGTGAGAACGTCTAATTCCGACGTGAGAACGTCTAATTCCGACGTGAGAACGTCTAATTCCGACGTGAGAACGTCTAATTCCGACATGGTAGTACATCAACCTTGTGACTCTACAAACTTGCTGGATGCATTTGCTGTTTGTTTTGGTTGTGTTTCAGATTATTTTGTGTTCAATAGAAATTATTGGTAAATATTGTAGTGTCATTTTGGAGTCACTTTTATTGTAAATAAGAATCTAATATGTTTCTAAACACTTCTAAATGAATGCGAAGCTACCATGATTACAGATAGTCCTGAATGAATCGCGAATAATGATGAGTGAGAAAGTTATAGAAGCACAAATATCATACCCCCAAGACATGCCAACCTCTCACCATTTAAAAAAGGGGAGGTTAGCATTTTTTTGGGGGTGGGGGGTTGATATTTATGCCTCTAACTTTCTCACTCATCATTATTCACAATTATTTCAGAATGATCCGTAATCATTGTATCAGGATTATCCGTAATCATGGTAGCAGTATTATCTCAAAACCGAAGTGCTGGACTACAGAGTCAAAACAACAATAAATGTGTCACTGTCCTAATACTTGGAGCTCACTGTACATATTGCAGAGCGCAAATCAATTGTGTAACTTCTTTGACACAACAGTATTGATGTAGGACTTGATTGTCTGGAACGGAAAATACAGTAGTCCACCACATTTTTAGTATCTTCAAGACAGAAAGGATAGGCCTACTGTGCATGTTAATGTGTTCTGTTCAGTTGTTGAACATTGCTGCTTTGATTTTGAACCATCATTTGAATACAAATGCCTGCAAATGGTTGATTAGTGAGGGAGGGACAGAGCATGCCGAAACATCCATATTCAACCGACATTGTGGATCCTTCCCCTGGTACTGTATGGCTCTGTGATCATCCAAAGCATTCCATATTCAACCGACATTGTGGATCCTTCCCCTGGTACTGTATGGCTCTGTGATCATCCAAAGCATTCCATATTCAACCGACATTGTGGATCCTTCCCCTGGTACTGTATGGCTCTGTGATCATCCAAAGCATTCCATATTCAACCGACATTGTGGATCCTTCCCCTGGTACTGTATGGCTCTGTGATCATCCAAAGCATTCCATATTCAACCGACATTGTGGATCCTTCCCCTGGTACTGTATGGCTCTGTGATCATCCAAAGCATTCCATATTCAACCGACATTGTGGATCCTTCCCCTGGTACTGTATGGCTCTGTGATCATCCAAAGCATTCCATATTCAACCGACATTGTGGATCCTTCCCCTGGTACTGTATGGCTCTGTGATCATCCAAAGCATTCCATATTCAACCGACATTGTGGATCCTTCCCCTGGTACTGTATGGCTCTGTAATCATCCAAAGCATTCCATATTCAACCGACATTGTGGATCCTTCCCCTGGTACTGTATGGCTCTGTGATCATCCAAAGCATTCCATATTCAACCGACATTGTGGATCCTTCCCCTGGTACTGTATGGCTCTGTGATCATCCAAAGCATTCCATATTCAACCGACATTGTGGATCCTTCCCCTGGTACTGTATGGCTCTGTGATCATCCAAAGCATTCCATATTCAACCGACATTGTGGATCCTTCCCCTGGTACTGTATGGCTCTGTGATCATCCAAAGCATTCCATATTCAACCGACATTGTGGATCCTTCCCCTGGTACTGTATGGCTCTGTGATCATCCAAAGCATTCCATATTCAACCGACATTGTGGATCCTTCCCCTGGTACTGTATGGCTCTGTGATCATCCAAAGCATTCCATATTCAGCCGACATTGTGGATCCTTCCCCTGGTACTGTATGGCTCTGTGATCATCCAAAGCATTCCATATACCACAGAGCAGGCTACTGAAAGACAGGGCGGGAAGTGATGGTTTGTTTTGATTTGGGAAGTCGTTATAAACGGTTAGAGAAAAACGTCTTGTCTGAGTTGTAGAGGGACACCATTAAAACACCAGATTTAGGAAAGGCCTGCCATTGTAGCTTTCAGTTCTGTCATAAGCCTACCTTATACAGTATATGTATTCAGTTCTTCGGCATGGTTGAAAATGGCTTTCTCAGTCCCAAACGTCTCTCTAGGCTATTATTTCTTCAAGGAAAAATGGGTTTGCATGACGACAGAGTTTTGGGTATTATGGCTCTATCACTTATGAACTGCTTTTGTAGGTGTTATAGACAGGTTGGTTGTTCAGCAACAGAACCAACGGGTGTCCAACTATGGGGAAAAACAGACGGGTTGGCTTAGAATGCTGACAACATGTAAACTATATTTAGTCTCCAATGTTTATTGAAAACATAAATACATTTGCACAATGAGCACTTGTCTCTCAAATACATCATTACAGTTGATGGTTAGATAGCTAGCGAATTGTATCCACATTAGCATAAACATAACATCAGTCCAAACAAGACATGGTATCAAGAACAAGATAAAACTAGCTGAAAGAGCCACCTACAATCTCCTATATGGCAGCTCTTTGTCATGGTTGCTAGCTATCTGGCCATCCACAATCACAACACATGGACTTCTGCCCTATTGAATCGCGTGCATCATTTCCGTGACATTGTCAACTAACCCGTCTGTCTGTGCAGCCAGGGGTGTAAAGTACTTAAGTAAAAATACTTTAAAGTACTACTTAAGTCTTTTTTTTGTGGTATCTGTCTTGTCTTAATTGATTTAATTCACTATTTATATTTTTTTCCAACTTTTACTTTTACTTCACCACAATCCTAAAGAAAAGAATGTAAGTTTTACTCCATACATTTTCCCTGACACTCAAAAATACTCGTTACATTTTGAATGCTTAGCAGGACAGGAAAATGGTTAAATTCACAAACTTAGCAATCCCTGGTCATCCCTACTGCCTCTGATCTGGCAGACTCACTGAACACAAAAGCTTCATTTGTAAATGATGTCTTAGTGTTAGAGTGTGCCCCTGACTATCTGTAGATAAAAAAACAAGAACATTGTGTCATTTGGTTTGCTTTATATAAGCAATTTGAAGTGATGTATACTTTACTTTTGAAACTTAAGTATATTTAAAACCAAATACCTTTAGACTTTTACACAAGTAGTATCTTACCGGGTGAATTTCACTTTTATTTGAGTCATTTTCTATTAAGGTATCTTTACTTTTACTCTAGTATGACAATTGGGTGTTTTTTCCACAACTCTACAGCAACATGAACAGTGTACCATTAAATATTTAGAAGCATGCTTATTTTCCCCAAGTGAACTCGCCCTGGTTCCTCTCACGCAGTCGAGTGAACAGCGCACGCTGTCGTTTCAGCACCGGTGCAGAGTGGACATCGCTCACTTGAGCCGCTGCCACGTCCCCACTCAGTATTCATAAAAAGCGTGTGGACAGTACTCTGTCTGAGTGTATTACCATCTTTCTATTCACTCTTTTAGCATGGAGAACTGTTCTGACTATAGGTCACTGTGACTGCCTGGGCTAACGGCTCTATTTTAAAATCTTGTCATTGACATTTTTCTTATTCTCCTCTCTTTTTTCCCCTCCTTCTTCCCCCAGATTCAAGGATGAAAGAAAACAAGCACAAATGTAGACTGTAACTTTTCCCCATCCGGATCTTGCCTGTTGGACAAATTGGAACTCGGTGGAACTCTCGTTAGTTCAAAATGGAGAAATCCTCAACGGGATTGAATAAGAATGGCTCGCGATCCACCACATCACTACCCCCAGAACCAGCGTACATAATCCACAGCAAGTCATGCTACCGCCGGGTAAGGCTCAACGTTGGGGGTCTTCCACATGAGGTCCTCTGGAGAACGTTGGATAGGTTACCACGCACCCGGTTAGGGAAACTACGAGACTGCAACACCCACGACTCACTCATGGAGGTATGTGATGACTACAACTTGGACGAGAACGAGTACTTTTTCGACCGGCACCCAGGGGCGTTCACGTCCATTTTGAACTTCTACCGGACCGGTAAGCTCCACATGATGGAGGAGATGTGCGCCCTGTCGTTCAGTCAGGAGCTGGACTACTGGGGCATAGATGAGATCTACCTGGAGTCCTGTTGCCAGGCCAGGTACCACCAGAAGAAAGAACAGATGAACGAGGAGCTCAAAAGAGAGCAAGACACCTTGAACGACAGAGAGGGAGAAGAGTTCGACAACACGTGTTGTGCTGAGAAACGAAAGAAACTCTGGGACCTTCTGGAAAAGCCCAGTTCGTCTGTCGCAGCCAAGGTAACCTTTCATTCTAAATATCATATGTGGACAGTATGCCTTTAAGTTGTTTATCATGACTTATTTTTATTGATAAAAATGCTCTACGTTATAGTAGTGGAAGAGAGAGAGAGATACAGAGGGAGTGAGAGAGACAGAGATAACTGATTAATTAAACATGTGTGACTATTGACGAAATTAATCAGAATTAGGAAAGTAAATCAGAAAACAGTCATAGCTTCTGTACGGTCATGATGGGTTTATTTATATTAGGGCCTAATCGGGCCTGCTGAAGTACAATCACTATTCCTTTGTTGTGTTACATCAACGTAATACCAACCATGAGCCCCAGGAGTGATGTGATCAGGTGTAAACTGGAATGGATGAGCTCAGCCAGCATTGCTCATTACTTCTTCCTCTAAGGCCATGTCAGGAGGGCTTCACGCTGCTCAGAGAGCGAGAGAGCGAGTTTTAAATCATCTTTATTGGGTCAGGGGGCCCACCACACAATACTCATACAAAACCAGTTACACATCAATTAAAAACACAACTCCAATTCCTCCTCCACAGTAACTAAACACAACAGCCTCTGAATACCCCATATACTCAAAAACAGATCAATGTTGTTGACAAGTTTAATAGGCAAACCCAACCCTTAGTCTCGCTGCCAACATTCCCTCCAGCATTCCCACCACATCCACAGACCCCTGTCCTCGAATACTGTTCTTTCGGGTCTTCCACATCGCTAATTTTGCTGCCCCTAACACAAAATTAAGCAACACAACTACACCCTTTTGACTGAACCTGTACTTTGGCCCAAATATATACAGTTGGGAAGAGAGAACCTCTCCCAACGTTGAGAACCAATCAGTGATCAGTTCAATCATCCCGACCAACCTGGGACACAGTAAAAACAGATGTGCCAGAGATTCAGACTCAGCACAGAATGGACACCCCTCCCCAACAGTAGTGTCCAGGTGTACCAGATGTATGTTGGTGGCTATAGCTCCATGTATTATCCTCCATTGGAGGTCAGCTGTCCTCTTAAAATTAGGCAGTTTGTATAATGATCGTCAACAACCTTTTGGAGAGGCACCTGGACCAAGCACACCCGCCCACCTCATCGATTTTACCTCTTCCAGGGAAGAGGCATGGGACACCTTTACACATATTCTGTACATGGCCTTCTTTCCCACCTCCGGGGTATTGAAGGAAAGCAGCATCCCCACATCCTCCTCGAATGCCCCCATCGCAGCACTAACAATCAGTGCAGGGAACACAATCCAGACCCTCCTTCCACCGATCAGAATTGGAAGTATCAGTCACATACTGCAGATGAAGCACTGGCAAGGAGTCGCAGACCTCAGCGACGACCTTCCTCAGTAGGCGAGATGATCGGATCCCCGCTCTTTCTCCCAGCTCCTCCAACGATCTGCTCCTGCTCCGCATCAGATGACCCAGATTGGTACACCCCATGCCTAACAGGCATGAACGTAGGCTAGCTGAACCCAAAACACGGGACTGGATGGCAGTGTTGTGAAAAAGAGGCTCTTCAAAAAGCCACATCCCAGGTGGCGTGCCAGCCTTACGGGACTTGACAAGGACTCTCCAAGTCCGCATAACAGACTCATAAAATGGAGTCAGGCCAGGCAAATCACCTCCCTCCAGCTTTAAGAGGAAAAGGTGCTTGTCTAAGCCCAAACAGCCCGCTCTCCTCATCAATATGTAGGCTGTTTCGACCCAGCTAGAACCGTCTCTGTACAACAATCTCTGGGCTGCTTGAAGCCGGAAAGCCATGATCCTAGAGGAAATGTCCACCAGGCCTTGCCCACCCTCGTGCAACGGCAGGTGCAGGGCTGCAGCTTTAATCCAGTGTTGTCCATACCAGAAGAAATTGACAAGGGTCCTCTGAAGCTCTTGTATCAGACCCTTTGGTGGCTGCAAAACCATTAGTTTGTGTTACAGGGTAGAGGCAGCAAGATTATTAGCTACCAGAACCCTTCCCCTATAAGACAGCTGGGGCAGCACCCATTTCCAATTTGACAGTCTGGCACACACTTTCTCAAATACACCCTCCCAGTTCTTTTTCTGAAAGATATCGGAGCCTAGAAAAACCCCCAAAGTCTTCATCCCATCTCTGCCCCACTGAAGCACCCCTGGTAATCGTGGAGCGGACCCTATTTGAAGCTGACCTGCCCACAGCGCTTCACTCTTTCCCCAATTGACTCTAGCTGAGGAGGCCCCCCTCATACACCTTTAACGCGTTTGAGAGAACCTTTCTGGTTTCTCTTTGCCAGGTGTAATGAAGGGTCCCACGATAGCACTGTCTGCGTATGCAGATGTGATTGTTTTTATTACAGGGGGTGAGGATGTTAAGCTTCGCTCTTAAAAAACAAAGCATTGGTTCAATCGCCAGACTATATAACTGCCCTGAAATTGGACATCCCTGCCTTATGCCCCTTTGGACAGGGATAGGACAACTCAAACCACGCCCCAGCATACAGTAAATTCATCCAAGACAAAAAACATCCCCAAACCCAAAGGCTTTCATCGTTTTAAACAAGTACTGGTGGTCCACACAATCAAAAGCCTTCTCCTGATCCAAAGAAAGTAAACCCACATTTACATCAGACAGTTTACAAATGTCTAAAACATCTCTTATCAGAAACAAGTTGTCAACAATAGAGCGATGAGGTACACAGTAGGACTGGTCCTTGTGGATCAATAATCCCAGACACTCAACCTGTTTGAGAGAGATTTAGAAACTATTTTGTATTCAGCGCACAGCAAAGCAACAGGTCTCCAATTTTTTATGAGAGCCAAATCCCCCCTTTTTGACAACAGTGAAAGCACCGCACGTTGACAGGATACAGGAAGAGAACCCTAATCCTCCGCCTTATAGAGGGCCGAGTAGAAATCCAAGGCATGTTGACGCATTTCAATGTCATCCGTGGTCACCTTCCCATCAGGGAGTGAAGGCAGACCATCTGTTTACGTTGAAATGTCAACTGACCTAGGTTTTTTTTTAAGCGCTAGGAGCATCCATATCCTTGAGGGAAGTGAAACGAGATCTAATCAAGGCACCCTTCACTCTTTCATGCAGAAACGACCTCAGTTCATGTCTCTTGTCCTGTAAGTTCATGACTAGTCCAGGGTCATTCTGAGTGAACAGCTTCAATTCAATAGACTTGATGTCCTGTTCAAGGGCCTTGATAGTCTCTTTAACTTCAATTTGAGACAGAGCAGTATAATGTTGACAAAATAATCGTATTTGGGCCTTCACAACCTCCCACCATTGTCTCAAGGACTCAAAATTCCCTTTTGTAACCCTCCATTTTTCCCAAAACAACAAAAACCTGTCACAAAACATGACATCCTGTAACAATTTAACATTAAAATACCAGTAAGGTCATGACCTTTGTGGACAGGACAAGTGAATATCAACAGTAACAATATGATGATCAGAGAAACCCACAGGAGTAATGGTACACTTTCCAACCCTACTACAGTATTGCTCAGATACATACAACCTGTCTAACCTTGCTGCACTTACATGACCTTCATACATTTGTAGCCATGTGTACTGCCCAACTTTTGCATTCCTTACTCTGCACACATCAGAAAGCTCAAACTCAGTTAATAGGCCAGACATGCAAGTGGCTGACCGCAGGTGAGGTTCTTCAGCGGTGCAATCAACAGTAAAATCCACTGTACAGTTCCAGTCACCCCCTAAAATCATACACCCCTCTTGATCACACTGTCTTGAGGTTTCCTTTAGTTGATCAAATATAGCAATATGCTCTGTACCCTCATTAGGAGCATAAACAAAAAATAAAAAACATAACATCCGCCTTGACCAATAAAACCCGACCCTTGACAATCTCTGTTGTAGATACCACAGTCACCCCTAAACCTGAGGAAAACAAGATTGCCACCCCAGCACTGAAATTAGTACCATGACTGAGTACATGCTGCCCCTCCCACCACATACCCCAGTCAACCTCATTTTCCTCATCACTATGTGTCTCCTGTAGGAAAACTACATTAAGCCTTTTCTGTTGTTTTATTACTTCTAATACCCAAGCACTCTTATTCCTGTCCCTTCCCCCATTAATACTGAGAGAATCTCCCCTTAGTACCTCCATGTAGAAAAGAGAAAAGAAAAGCAGAAGAAACCACAGAGAAACCAGAGAGAAAAGACACCCTATGAAGCATGATCCTCATCATTGTTTTAATCTTCTCTTATTAACCTGACCACGTTTCCCACCACCTTTTGCTGCTGCAACAGCAGTAAAACATTGCCTCAAGCGAAACCGCTTCTCACTCAATTGGTCTAACCCCACAGTCTTCTGTAACATCACAGCTGACCTCACAAACTTATCAACATCAAAATAATCTGCCAATTTGACAGATTTCCCAAAAGTCTGATCCAGAAACTCATTTACCTCTAGATCGTAAATTGAGTCGTCACCAGCAGCTGTCATATCAAGAGATATCCATATCCTTCTCCTGATCCTCAGCTGAGACCACAGACAACTGACTCCCCACTTGCACCTCATCACTCGTACCAGGCATCTCCTCCACTACCTGGGAGCCTAGCTCCACATGAACCCCAGCACTCGTAGTGGGCATCTCCTCCACTCCCTGGGAGCCTAGCTCCACATGAACCCCATACTTTACCCTGGGCACCTGCTCACCAGTCTGAGGAACTGGCTCTTCAGATACATCCTTACCTTCTACAACAATACTTTTCTGCTGCATAACATTTCCCTCTAATGCAAGTTGCAACTCTGTGCCCTCAACACGGATAACTTGTTCCTCAGCAACAGGTGCTTTTGGCTGCTCTACCGCTGTCGGTCCACCTCTCCCTACATCAGTGAGCCCAGTCGTTACAATGACCACCTGCGCCCCTCTCTCTGCCTTCTCGGGCAAGCATGTCGCTTATGACCAATATCCCCACACTCAAAACACTGTTGACTACCCGTACTAGCATAAGCCATATACATTCTATTGTCATACTTGATTTTAAACGATAACTCTAAAGTCTGCTCCGGTGAGTCCAAAAACAAACACCTGTCGCCGAAATGACATTACCCATTTCAACGCCGGGTGTTTGCAACCCAACGGGACAAGCTTAATTGAACTGGCGAATTTCCCAAAGCGCAATAACTCACGCTCCAATGGCTCATTTGGAATAAATGGAGGTACATTTGAAATTGTTACCCTTGTTGACGGAGAAAAAAAGCAGCGTAACTTGAATAAACATTCCTTTAAGAAGTACACCATGCTCAACCATCCCCCCAAAAAAGCCAAGAAATAGAAAACAGAAAGAAAGTTGTGAATATCTAACTCTCCACAACACAGGAGAGAGAGAGAACCAGTCGAAATACAGCAATGTTTTGTCCGCCCACATCATTTTCCCACAATGCTTTAGAATTTACAGTTTGCTGCAGTAAAACATTTCAGAGTAGTTTTACTGTTGATAATACCCTGAATTAGCACACAGTGCTTTATTGTTCGGCCTGTAGCTGTTCTTGCCTTGTCTCGGAAATAGAATTAGAGCAGGAGTCAATGTCAGCTGCTGAAGCTTTATAGGAGGTAGCTACGCTACTGTATATGTGAGAGCTGTCAGTACTTTACAAACAGGCCGTGGAGTAGATGAGATCAGTGAGTATAGTGTATCAGCGTAATGACTCGTTCACATAGGCATCAAGGAGATTGTTACGAATCCCTTTTGGCCCGACAGTCTAGGGGGGATGGTAATGAGACCCGTAACATAACTCATGCAAATTATAATAGTGACAAAGTAAAAGTGTGAACAAAATAACCAGGACAACTGAAAGCTACCGTCAAACTTAAGTTTTATTTGAAAACACACAGTAATGGGGGGAGCAGGAAAAGGGGCTGAGCTGGACCCAAGGAAAGAAACAATAAGTACTCAAAAACACCCCTAAACTAGACTAGCCTACTTTAACAACAGCTAACTAACTAACCAAAAATACAGTGGGTGGTCCGCCCAGTTCTAACTAGTGTATTTAACAAAGTCTACCTACGGGTAGTGTATGCCCATGGGCGACTTGTCTTGGTTTCCCCTTTTCCCACCAGCAAACAAACACCATAACCAAAAACAATACTCACAGGTGAGGACAAAGTGCTATGGAGGTGCTCAAACAAAAGAGAGGTTAATACACAAAGAGAGAGTGACACACAGAGACCTACAGACATGGCATTTAGAGAGAGATTGAGCTCTACAGCAAACAACTGACAGGAGTTTTAAACCAAGGGAAAGGAACTGTGATAGGGTAGGAAACAGGAGGAGGTGTGTCTTCTGATTGATGATTGGATTGGTGACTGATTGGGGAGTGATGATTTTCACCTGTGAGGGGAGAAGGAGAGAAAAGAAACACACAGGATACGTGTATCTGTAACAGAGATGCAAAATCAATGTTTATCAGGTTAACTTGAGGTTGTTGTAGTGCTACTATAAGATTGTAAGTAGGTTGATCTTATACCGTTCTGTCTTAGTTATTCTGACATTGGCAATTTACCTCTCTTCAATCACCTATTCAATTAATAAGTCAATGGAGAAACTTCAGGCTGGTCAAATTCCCTACCTAATTAGACATTATTGATATCTTGTAAGCTATTGATATTAGAAGTATTGAAATCTCTATCATGAGGACTAGATTGTTTTTACACCAGTACTTCCTTCGAGGGCAGGCTGACTGTAGTTAACAACCCATTGACGTCATTTCTTGATGTAATGCCTGGCTGCAGCGCTTTCAGTCAGATAGCCGTTTGGCCATACTGTAAATGTATGTCACTCCTCAGAGTCTCTGGAGATTGTAATGTGTGTGCCAGGAAAAATGGCAGCCTCTACACAATATGTGGGAGTGTTTATCGATTCCTAATTAGTTTAAAAGGACAAATTAAAACCACAAACTGACACTACTAAAATCATTAATACAGCTGATGCATTTCTCCTACCAACCTTGTTTCAGTTGGCAAACTGTGTACACTGTGGGCATGTTGAGTTGAGTCTCACCAGCATCTTAAGCCCATCTTAATGTAATTCTGACACTAATTCTAACCTTAACCCTAAACCCCCTAGAAATAGCATTTGACCTTGTAGGGACTAACAAAATGTTCCCAGTTGGTCAATTTTTTGTTTGTTTACAATTCTTGTGGGGGCTTACAAGAATAGTTAAACACGTCCACACACAATAACCCATCAACAGATGGTCACCTGGCAACAATATTATTTTATTATCTTTATAAAAGGGGTAGTCACAGAACGCCAGTTTGTGTGTGTGTGTGTGCATTTGTGTGAGAGTTTGAGTGTGTGTGTGTTCTGTATCTATGTTTGTGTGTCTGTGTGTGTGTGTGTGTACTGTATCTCTGTGTGTGTGTGTGTGTGTGTGTGTGTGTGTGTGTGTGTGTGTGTGTGTGTGTGTGTGTGTGTGTGTGTGTGTGTGTGTGTGTGTGTGTGTGTGTGTGTGTGTGTGTACTGTGTGTGTGTGTGCGTGTGTGAGTTTGAGTGTACTGTATCTATGTTTGTGTGTGTGTGTGTGTGCGTTTGTGTGCATGTGTGCGAGTCTGAGTGTGGGTGTGCTGTATCTATGTTTGTGTGTGTGTGTGTACTGTATCTATGAGTGTGTGTGTGTGTGTGTGTGTGTGTGTGTGTGTGTGTGTGTGTGTGTGTGTGTGTGTGTGTGTGTGTGTGTGTGTGTGTGTGTGTGTGTGTGTGTGTGTGTGTGTGTGTGTGTGTGTGTGTGTGTGTGTGAGTCTGAGTGTGGGTGTACTGTATCTATGTGTGTGTGTGTGTGAGACAGAGAGAGACAAAGAGACAGAGAGATTGAGAGAGAGCGTCACACTTCATTCTGACTCTTGCATAACTTAGTTAGCCAATGCCAGTGGCTGCTGGCCAAGCACTAAGATGTGCAATTACATTTTTAATTGAGTTTTAAACATTAATGCAGAAGAGGTGCAGTGACCTTCAGTACTCTACACTTACTGTAAGCACGTGTCCCCAGTCAGTACACTTACCTTGTCTCTCCTTTAACATCTCTCCCTTCTTATTATTTTCTCTTCCCATCACGCTCTCTGAGTCAATGACTTTGGCATGCAGTGAACATTTAGTCGGTCTTGATAATATGAAAAACCATAGAGGGAATATTCTCTCTCTCTCTCTCATCAGATTTGGGTCTATGGCCATACTACACAATGAGATTGTGCCTGACCGCAGGCGTATCATTGTCTGCTCCCAGCATAGACCTGGCTTTTTTTTTTACATTCACTTCTATTAACCTAACAAACCTTACCATGGCCCGGCAATGTCAATAAACCATATAATTTAGTGGGATAGAGTAATGCATTCAGTGGAACAGAGCAATAAATGTGATGGTTTGGTTAAAATTGCTGTAAGCCTTAGAAAGTTATGTTCCATGCTGTGACTACACAGATCTCTGTAGGACTGATATGTAGTCTGACTCATAGCTGTTATCTGACATGTGGTTGTGGTTGGCTGTGTGTGCTGCTGAGATGTGACTTGTCTGATTTGTCACAAGATCATTTGTGCCTCCATCCTAGGAGGGGGACGTAGAGCCCCTGACAGTCTGTCACTGACTCTCAATCCAATACAGTACTGCCCTATCCCCAACTTGATTGTGTAAGTTTATGGTATCATAATACTCATTAACTTTCTCAATACTCATTAACCTTATTGTTTGCTTTTGGCTTTTTTTCACTAACTGTAAGGCAATGATGAAATGAACTGTCTCTGAAAGCTACCCTCTGAAACACTAAATTGAAACTGATGTTAAGTTGAGAAATGGAATGAAATACCTAGATGAGTTTGGCTCCAGGGAAGTGTTCAGAGCAAACGTAACAGAAGGAATAAAAGTGCCACATTTGCTTGGTTTTGTCCCTGTCCAACTGAGCAGTGGGGAATTACAGCACTGTCAACTGTCATTGTGCAGCAGACGTCCAGGCAACAAATTCCAATTATGCCTTTCTCATGTCATACTCTAGATGGCAAATTAAAGCTGTTCGTCTTCATTCCCACTCATAAATCCGACGGACATCTGGCCTGACACCAAGCTGTGAGTCGTGTGTGTGTGTGTGTGTGTGTGTGTGTGTGTGTGTGTGTGTGTGTGTGTGTGTGTGTGTGTGTGTGTGTGTGTGTGTGTGTGTGTGTGTGTGTGTGTGTGTGTGTGTGTGTGTGTGTGTGTGTGTGTGTGTGTGTGTGTGTGTGAATATATGGCTGCTGGACAGTGGCTGTAAAGGGAAGTATGAATAATCACTTATCACGGTGCTCCCAGCCTGATCTCCTGCCTCTCTGCCTTCCAAGGGGTTAGTGCAGTCCACAGATACGGATGACTGCCTTGCCTGGTTCACCAATTACTTTGCAGACAGAGTTCAGTGTGTCAAATCGGAGGGCATGTTGTCCGGTCCTCTGGCAGTCTCTATGAGGGTGCCACAGGGTTCAATTCTCGGGCCGACTCTTTTCTCTGTATATATCAATGATGTTGCTCTTGCTGC
Organism: Oncorhynchus gorbuscha; assembly: GCF_021184085.1. NCBI lineage: Eukaryota > Metazoa > Chordata > Actinopteri > Salmoniformes > Salmonidae > Oncorhynchus > Oncorhynchus gorbuscha. Next base: position 26,358,232 of record NC_060175.1, on the reverse strand, counting down.
GGGCGATTCCCTGATCCACCTCTACGCAGACGACACCATTGTATACACTTTTGGCCCGTAATTGGACACTGTGCTATCTAACCTCCAATCGAGCTTCAATGCCATACAACACTCCTTCCGTGGCCTCCAACTGCACTTAAACGCTAGTAAAACCAAATGCATGCTTTTCAACCGATCGCTGCCTGCACCCGCATGCCCGACTAGCATCACCACACTGGATGGCTCCGACCTTGAATATGTGGACACCTATAAGTACCTAGGTGTCTGGCTAGACTGCAAACTCTCCTTCCAGACCCATATCAAACATCTCCAATCGAAAATCAAATCAAGAATCGGCTTTCTATTCCGCAACAAAGCCTCCTTCACTCACGCTGCCAAGCTTACCCTAGTAAAACTGACTATCCTACCGATCCTCGACTTCAGCGACGTCATCTACAAAATTGCTTCCAACACTCTACTCAGCAAACTGGATGCAGTTTATCACAGTGCCATCCGTTTTGTCACTAAAGCACCTTATACTACCCACCACTGCGACTTGTATGCTCTAGTCGGCTGGCCCTCGCTACATATTCGTCGCCAGACCCACTGGCTTCAGGTCATCTACAAGGCCATGCTAGGCAAAGCTCCGCCTTATCTCAGCTCACTGGTCACGATGGCAACACCCATCCGTAGCACGCGCTCCAGCAGGTGTATCTCATTGATCATCCCTAAAGCCAACACCTCATTCGGCCGCCTTTCGTTCCAGTACTCTGCTGCCTGTGACTGGAACGAATTGCAAAAATCGCTGAAGTTGGAGACTTATCTCCCTCACCAACTTCAAACATCAGCTAGCTGAGCAGCTAACCGATCGCTGCAGCTGTACATAATCTATTGGTAAATAGCACACCCATTTTCACCTACCTCATCCCCACAGTTTTTATTTATTTACTTTTCTGCTCTTTTGCACACCAATATCTCTACCTGTACATGATCATTTATCACTCCAGTGTTAATCTGCAATATTGTAATTATTCGCCTACCTCCTCATGCCTTTTGCACACATTGGATATAGACTCCCCTTTTTTTCTCTGTGTTATTGACTTGTTAATTGTTTACTCCATGTGTAACTCTGTGTTGTCTGTTCACACTGCTATGCTTTATCTTGGCCAGGTCGCAGTTGCAAATGAGAACCTGTTCTCAACTAGCCTACCTGGTTAAATAAAGGTGAAATAAAAAAATAAAAAAATACAGGCCCCTAACATTTGTGCAGGGGGAAAATTGAGTGCCCAAGCGATTGCTGCTGCTTTCGTGGCAGACGCGCGATCTTGGCAGTCTCTCCCCTCATGCCGTTTTTCCATCAACAGCAGAGCAAGTGGTCTGTAAGGGCGATGTCCCCTTGAATCAGAGTTAGAATCATAGGCTTCATCCCAAATGGCAAACTATTCCTTATTTATCACGATATAGTGAATAAGGTGCCATTTGGGAGGAAACCAGAGGCAGAGCGAGTGCATCCCAACTCCTGAAAGTCAATAGGGACTGGTCAGATCCAAAGACTTGAAACGTTCCGAAGACCTTATTTTAAAAGCCATATCACCCTTTTCCTTTAAGTAACTCTTAGGGTATCATGTACAGACCTTTTACCAAGTCTTATAGGGTATCATGTACAGACCTTTTACCAAGTCTTATAGGGTATCATGTACAGACCTTTTACCAAGTCTTATAGGGTATCATGTACAGACCTTTTACCAAGTCTTATAGGGTATTATGTACAGACCTTTTACCATCTTATAGGGTATTATGTACAGACCTTTTACCGTCTTATAGGGTATCATGTACAGACCTTTTACCGTCTTATAGGGTATCATGTGCAGACCTTTTACCGACTTATAGGGTATCATGTACAGACCTTTTACCGGTGCTGCATCAAACCTGAATAACGAGTTGCACACAGTGCATTTGGCCTCGCCAACATTCCTCTCATCTTTGTCCACTATAATATTAAAACTTGTCCCTAAGGACAGTCCCCTTGTCAGCTTAACTATAGTCTTTCTTCTTTAACTTTTGTTTTTATCACGTTTCAAGGTACGACCCAGATGCAGACAATGTCAAATTAATTAATTTATTAGTTTATTTATCCAACAGGGGCAAGCAAAAGACAGGTCAAGGGCAGGCAGGGGTCAGTAATCCAGATAGGTGGGGCAAAGGTACAGGACGGCAGGAAGGCTCAGGATCAGGGCAGGCAGAAAATGTCAAAACAGGATTAACTATAAAACAGGAACAATCGAGATAGACAGGAACAGAGGTCAAAACGCTGGTAGGCTTGACTAAATAAAACAAACTGGCAACAGACAAACAGAGAGCACAGGTATAAATACACAGGGGATAATGGGGAAGATGGGAGACACCTGGAGGAGGGTGGAGACCATCACAAAGCCAGATGAAACAGATCAGGGTGTGACAGTTCTACTTAAATGAAAAATAACTACATCTTCGCAATCAACGTTAGCCTAGGCCAAGGCTCCTTTTACTCACTCTCGCTCTCCTCAGCAGCAGACGCAGATGAGGTGAGCAGCTGGAACCAGTTTCAGCTGGACATAAGCTATACGTTTTTTTGGAGTTGCAATTGGCTGACATAAAAAGCTGGCGCAGTTCTCATCACACAAATAGTAAATTAACAGAGGACAGAACCAATCGGGTCCAGTCAGTAAATCAACTTCAATAGCACATACCTGTGGCAATTATATCAGAACCTATCTTGATCCAGGACAAAAGTCAGAATTTAGGACCCAGACTCAGAATTTCAGATCTGTAGAGGAACAAGCGAGTGTAGAGGGACAAGCGAGTGTAGAGGGACAAGCGAGTGTAGAGGGACAAGCGAGTGTAGAGGGATAAGCGAGTGTAGAGGGATAAGCGAGTGTAGAGGGATAAGCGAGTAGGGAGAGTAGAGGGAGTAGTAGAGAGTCCCTCTAGTAGAGAGTCCCTCTACTCCCTCTACTAGAGAGAGTAGAGTAAGTAGAGTGAGTAGAGTGAGTAGGGAGAGTAGAGTGAGTAGAGAAGGTGGAGAGGGTAGAGGGAGTAGAGAGGAGAGGGAGTAGAGAGGAGAGGGGGTAGAGTGTAGAGGGGGTAGAGAGTAGGGAGAGTAGAGGGGGTAGAGTGTAGAGGGGGTAGAGAGTAGGGAGAGTAGAGGGGGGGGTAGAAGGAGTAGAAGGAGTAGAGAAGGTGGAGAGTAGAGAGTGTAGAGGGAGTAGAGAGAATAGAGAGATTAGAAGGTGTAGAGAGACTATTGAGTATAGAGAGTAGAGAGTAGGGTAAGGAGAGGGTGGTGACTATGGACTTATTAGCCACATCCTGTCCATTATTCAGAGTGGATCTGTCGTGTTGTGCAGTGAGAGATGAGCAACCAGGCGTCACCAATAGCACAACTGCCTGAGAGAACAGGGAGCCCAGCCTGAATAAGCGAGAGAGAGAAAGAGACTGAGAAAGACTGAGCTGCACTTCCTGCCAAATGTACAGGAAGACCACATTACAAATACATATTTCCCACAGACTCACAATGAATTTGAAAACAAATCAAACATTGATAAACTCCCATATCTGTTAGGCGAAATACCTCAATGTGACATCACAGCAGCAATATTTGTGCCCGTAGCCATGAGAAGAGGGCAACCAGTGGAGCACAAACATTGTAAATACCACCAATATGTATATTTTTATTTATCTTCCCCTACTTTTCTTACTATAACTATTTGTACTAAATCACTGTTCATGGCTGATAATATAGTATAACACTTTAAATGTCTATCATTTTGAAATGTGAGATGTTTACTGTTAATTTCTAATCGTGTTTTTGTTGATGTTGTTTTGGGTCTTGCCACTTTAGTTTATTGTTTATTTCACTTGCTTTGGCAATATAAACACATCAAATCAAATGTTATTTGTCACATGCGCCAAATATGACAGCTGTAGACCTTATAGTAAAATGCTTACTTACCAGTAGGGATGCACCGATATGGTATTTTTGGCCAATACCGATATCCAATATTTTCCTTGCCAAAAATAAAACAATACCGATAACGATATTTTAAAAATTTGCGGCCTTTTAAGCATTCTGGTACAGTTAAATAGTTTAAACACACGCACTGACCAAAAAGTTATTTTGTTGACATTTACGTATGTATATTTTACCAGTCAAATTTTACCAGTAAAACATAATCTAATCCTATTTCTTTCACTTACTTGCTGTGCTGTTTTGTTGTTCAGTCTCAACCAGGTCTTCATCATACATGTCAAGCAGTGACGTTTCAACTCGGTCTGTCCGTGGCCTCTTCCTCGGTGCGCACTGTCACTGTGTCCATTTCTATCTTGTACGGCTGTGTCTGTCACATTTCACGTAAACAGTGTTTCTTGTCTGCATCGAAGTAGCGGTTCTTGTACCTAGCGTTGAGCATGGTGGCGACACAGTAGAGGCTCAGAGAGAACTCTAGTAGAGTACCTTTCCAAGTTAACTGCTGACAGACCGTCGGGTTTTGTTGAGCAGGCATCTCAATGTCACGTTTGCTGCAGACGCAGTTGAGCTTATTTCTCGAGTCAGCTGCTCGAATGGAGCTAGGAGTGTTCATGTTTCAATGCCATTGAAATGGCAGCAGCGGTATGAGAGCCAGTACATTCTTGAGCATGCAATACGCCTTTCCTCAGTACAAAATCCTCGTCAACCCACTGTGTTGTCAGACTCATAATGCTCATGGGGCTGACGTCGCTGGTCGAAATATCAGTCATGAAGCTAATAGCAGTGATGCTCATGGATTTGAGTTTCAACAATGCTGTGTAACTCCGGTAGGGCAACATCCGAAAAATACCGCCTACTGGGTAGTGTGTACCGGTGCTCGACAAGTCAACATCATCCACGACAGAGAACGGTTGACACCGCCAACCTGCTCTCGATGGTGCAGCTGTAGAACTTTGAGGATCATGCCAAATCTTTTCAGTCTCCTGAGGGCAAAAGGGTGTTGTTGTGCCCTCTTCACAACTGTTTTGGTGCATTTGGACCATGATAGTTTGTTGGTGATGTGGACTCCAAGGAACTTGAAACTCTCAACCCGCTCCACTTCAGTCCAGTAGATGTTAATAGGAGCCTGTTCAGCCCCGGCCACTAGGAGTGCCGCTTCTGGATGAGCATTTTCTTGTTTGCTTATGGCCTTAGACCGCACTCAGTGAGCTGTATTAGTGCCAGCCTCAGTTTGTGGTGGTAAATAGACAGCTACAAATAATATAGATGAGAAGTCTCTTCATGGAGACATGGCTAGCTGGGGACATCCTGTCTGAGTCCAGACAGCCAATGGGATTTTCAGTGCATCGCACCGACATGAACAAACATCTCTCGGGTAAGAAGAAGGGCGGGGGTGTATGTTTCATGATTAACCACTCATTGTATAATGGTAGCAACCTTCAAGAACTCAAGTCCTTTTGTTCACCTGACCTAGAATTCCTCACAATCAAATGCAGACCTTATTATCTCCCAAGAGAACTCTCCTTGGTTATCGTCACAGCCGTGTATATCCCCCCGCAAGCAGATACCAAGATGGCCATCAAGGAACTTCACTTGACTTTATGCAAACTGGAAACCATGTTTCCTGAGGCAGCATATATTGTAGCTGGGGATTTTAATCTGAGAACAAGGCTACCTACAGTAAATTCTTTCAGCGTATCGATTGCAGTACATGAGCGAACACACTCGACCACCGCTACTCTAAATTCCGCGTTGCATACAAGGCCCTTCCCCACTCTCCTTTTGGAAAATCTGACCATGAGTCAATTTTGTTGCTCCCCTCCTATAGGCAGAACCTAAAACAGGAAGCGCCCGTGCTCAGGTCTATCCAACGCTGCTCTAACTTTAGTTTTAGGTTGTTGTCTTGATGAAAGGTGCGTTTGTCTCCATGGGTCTATTTGAAAGCAGAACTGATCCAGGTTTTCCTCTAGGATTTTGCCTGTGCTTAGTTCTATTCTGTTTTTTTATCCTAAAAAACTCCATGGTCCTTGCCGATGCATACCCATAACACGATGCAGTCACCACCATGCTTGAAAATATGTTCTACTCAGATGTATTGTGGTGGATTTTCCCCAAACATAATGCTTTTTTTCCAGGACAAAAAGTTAATTTCTTTGCAACAATTTTGCAGAATGTGTGTTGCAAACAGGATGCATGTTTTGGAATATTTGTATTCTGTTCAGACTCATTTAGGGTAGTATTGAAGAGTAACTACAATGTTGTTGATCCATCCTCTGTTTTCTTCTCTGAGTCATTAAACTCAAATCACCATTGGCCTCATGGTGAAATCCCTGAGTGGTTTCCTTCCTCTCCGGCAACTGAGTTAAGATTCAGTGTCGGATTATTAAAGGTTTACCCATCTACCAATACGTGCCCTTATTTGCGAGGCATTATAAAACCTCCCTGGTCTTTGTGGTTGAATCTGTGCTTGAAATTCACTTAAACTGAGGGACATACAGATTATTGTATGTGTGCCATACAGAGATGGGGAAATCATTCATAGTTCATGTTTACCACTATTATTGCACATAAGAATCCATGCAACTTATTATGTGACTTGTTATAACAAAGGGGTTGAATACTTACTTATTGACTCAAGATATTTCAGCTTTAAATTTCTTATTCAATTTAAAAAAATTATACAAACATTTTAAAAAGCCACTAACATTGTGGGGTATTTTGTGTAGATCAGTGGCACAAAATCCAAATTTAATCAATGTTATATTCAGGCTGTAACACAACAAAATGTGGAAAAGTTCAGGGTGTGTGAATAGTTTCTGAAGGGACTGTATGTGGTCATGTGTGGCTCAGTTGGTAAGAGCCGTTCCTGTAGGTTCATGCTCTACAACATCCGCAGAGTACGACCCTGCCTCACACAGGAAGCGGCGCAGGTCCTAATCCAGGCACTTGTCATCTCCCGTCTGGATTACTGCAACTCGCTGTTGGCTGGGCTCCCTGCCTGTGCCATTAAACCCCTACAACTCATCCAGAACGCCGCAGCCCGTCTAGTGTTCAACCTTCCCAAGTTCTCTCACGTCACCCCGCTCCTCCGCTCTCTCCACTGGCTTCCAGTTGAAGCTCGCATCCGCTACAAGACCATGGTGCTTGCCTACGGAGCTGTGAGGGGAACGGCACCTCAGTACCTCCAGGCTCTGATCAGGCCCTACACCCAAATAAGGGCACTGCGTTCATCCACCTCTGGCCTGCTCGCCTCCCTACCACTGAGGAAGTACAGTTCCCGCTCAGCTCAGTCAAAACTGTTCGCTGCTCTGGCTCCCCAATGGTGGAACAAACTCCCTCACGACGCCAGGACAGCGGAGTCAATCACCACCTTCCGGAGACACCTGAAACCCCACCTCTTTAAGGAACACCTAGGATAGGATAAAGTAATCCTTCTCACCCCCCCCCCCTTAAAATATTTAGATGCACTATTGTAAAGTGGTTGTTCCACTGGATGTCATAAGGTGAATGCACCAATTTGTAAGTCGCTCTGGATAAGAGCGTCTGCTAAATGACTTAAATGTAAATGTAAATGTAAGAGCGTTTTCTAGCAATGCCAAGGTTAATGTCAATTTCCACAGGGATCACATACTAAAAATATATTGTAAGTGTAAGTCAAGTTGAATAAAAGTATCTGCAAGGGCCATATGTTGATCCATGCAGTATGGTCTGCATAGTGAGTAGAGCTGGTAGGATGTACTGTCAGTGTGAAATTTGTTTAAATGACCCTGGTCTGAATTAACATGCTCTAAGTATGTGAGCTTTGAAAAAACATTACTTAATTCTCCCTTTGCTGAGATAAGTGAGATGCCTAATCTGAAGAGCAGTGTCGATCAAAGAACAACGTCCCGCTTGTGGTTTCACAGAGGAACAATATGTCTCATTTATGATTGAAGTCCCCTTCCAAGCCTTGAATATTGATTTCTCTGTTTTCTGATAACTAGCGATAGTTAGTGGGGGGGAGGCACTAATGTGTGTGTCACGCCCTGGTCGAAGTATTTTGTGTTTATCTTCATGTATTGGGTCAGGCCAGGGTGTGGCATGGGTTTTTGTATGTGGTGTGTATATATTGGGATTGTAGCTAGTGGGGTGATCTAGCAAAGTCTATGGCTGTCTGGAGTGGTTCTCAGAGGCAGATGTTTATCGTTGTCTCTGATTGGGAACCATATTTAGGCAGCCATATTCTTTGAGTTTGTCGTGGGTGATTGTCCTTAGTGTCTTTGTTCCTGTCGCTGTGTTAGTTGACAAGTATAGGCTATTTCGGTTTTTCATTACGTTTATTGTTTTGTAGTGTTTGTGTTATTTTGTGTTTACATTTGTTTGACTAAACATGGATCGCAATCTACACACTGCGTTTTGGTCCGACTCTCCTTCACCACACCTAGAAAACCGTTACAGTGTGTGTGCGGTCATGTCTAACAAACTATTTCCTTTGCAAGGTCTTGTTGATTGAATGTGTTTGAATGGGTGAAGGTTGGTTGCCTTTACAATGAAGGCTTATTGGTTACTTTGAACCTTGAAAAGTGCTGATACAAAAATACCCCACAGCTTCAACTGAATTATAGCATGAAAAACAAAACAGGGGGAAATGAGCTTTAGAGCAATCCCTATACATAACAAACCCATCTTTTCACTATAGCAACTAGACCTGACATGTGTAGCACTACACATTCATTCAATACAAACTGTATTGTCCAGAATGGAAATAAAATTCTGCAGCCATGCTATAATATGCATAATTAATTCAGCAATCTATAAGCAGCTCATTTTTATTGCTTGAAGAAAGTGGTATAGATGATAGTGTATCTGACATTGTCTGCACACCTTGTCCTTTCAGCCCCTGTGTATATTTGTGTGTGTGTTTGTGCGTATTCGTCGCTGGCTGGCAGGGTGGCTCTGAGTCGTCCCTGGCCCTAATAGGCCATGTCACCATTACAAATAAATCAATTTCAATCAAATTTATTTATAAAGCCCTTACATCAACTGATGTCACAAAGTGCTGTACAGAAACCCAGCCTAAAACTCCAAACAGCAAGCAATGCAGGTGTAGAAGCATGGTGATGAGGGGCCTCTAACATGGACAGAGTGATCAACACATTCAGACATAAACAATACAGAGCCCGACAAACAATATAAACCAAACCAGTATAAACCAAACCAGAGTCATTTTTAAAAATATATATATTATGTTATTTAATTAACCTTTATTTAACTAGGCAAGTCAGTTAAGAACAAATGACAATGACGACCTAACAAAAGGCAAAAGGCCTCCGGCAGGGATAAAAAATATATAAAAATAAAACTATGCAAAAAAAAAAACATCTTTTCAGGACCCTGTCTTTCAAAGATAATTCATAAACATCCCAGTAACTTCATAGATCTTCATTGTAAAGGGTTTAAACACTGTTTCCCACACTTGTTCAATGAACCATAAACAATTAATGAACGTGCACCTGTGGAATGGTCGTTAAGACACTAACAGCTGACAGTAGGCAATTAAGGTCACAGTTATGAAAACTTAGGACACCAAAAAGCCCTTTCTACTGACTGAGCACCAAAAGAAATATGCCCAGGGTCCCTGCTAGTCTGTGTGAACGTACCTTAGGCATGCTGCAAGAAGGCATGTGTCACTGCTTTCTTCCTGGGAAGGAGAGGAGGACCAAAACGCAGCGTGGTTATAGTTCATGGTTCTTTTAATAAGAACATCTCAACATGAACAACTACAAAACAAGAACCGTGAAAATCCGACACAGTCCCGTGTGGCACAAACACTGACACAGGAAACAATCACCCACAAAATACCCAAATAATATGGCTGCCTAAATATGGTTCCCAATCAGAGACAACGATAAACACCTGCCTCTGATTGAGAACCACTCTAGGCAACCATAGACTTACCTAGACAACTAACCTGAACACACCCCCATTAATCTAATAAACCTCTAGACAAGACGAAACACAATAAATCACCCATGTCACACCCTGGCCTAACCAAAATAATAAATAAAACAAAAATAACTAAGGCCACGGCATGACAGCATGAGGACTGCAGATGTGGCCAGGGCAATAAATTGCAATGTCCGTACTGTGAGACACCTAAGACAGTGCTACAGGGAGACAGGATGGACAGCTGATCGTCCTGGCAGTGGCAGACCACATGTAAGAACACCTGCATCACACCTGCGGGGCAGATACAGGATGGCAACAACAACTTCCAGAGTAACATCAGGAACGCACAATCCCTCCATCAGTGCTCACACTGTCCGCAATAGGCTGAGAGAGGCTGGACTGAGGGTTTGTAGGCCTGTTGTAAGGCAGGACCTCACAAGACATCACCGGCAACAACGTCGCCTATGGGCACAAACCCACTGTTGCTGGACCAGACAGGACTGGCAAAAAAGTGCTCTTCACTGACGAGTCACGGTCTTGTCTCACCAGGGGTGATGGTCGGATTCGCGTTTATCGTCAAAGGAATGAGCGTTACACCGAGGCCTGTACTCTGGAGCGGATCGATTTGGAGGTGGAGGGTCCATCATGGTCTGGGGCGGTGTGTCACAGCATCATCGGACTGAGCTTGTTCTTCTTATGTTCATACAAATATTTACAGATGTTAAGTTTGCTGAAAATAAACTTTGTTGACAGTGAGAGGACGTTTATTTTTTTGCATCACGACAATAGCGACACCATAACAATACATAAAGAGAGACCTAAGACAATAACATAGCATGGCAGCAACACATGAAAACACAGCATGGTAGCAGCACAAAACATGGTACAAACATTATTGGGCACAGACAACAGCACAAATGGAAGAAAGGTAGAGACAATAATACATTATGCAAAGCAGCCACAACTGTCAGTAAGTGTCCATGACTGAGTCTTTGAATGAAGAGATGGAGATAAGACCGTCCAGTTTGACTGTTTTTTGCAGATCGTTCCAGTCGCTAGCTGCAGCGAACTGAAAAGAGGAGCGACCCAGGGATGTGTGTGACTGGCAGAACCGGTGTTGTATGTGGAGGATGAGGGCTGCAGTAGGTATCTCAGATAGGGGGTAGTGAGGCCTAAGAGGGTTATATAAATAAGCATCAACCAGTTGGTCTTGCGACGGGTATATAGAGATGGCCAATTTACATAGTATAGAGTGCAGTGATGTGTCCTATAAGGAGCATTGGTGGCAAATCTGATGGCTGAATGGTAAAGCACATTTAGTCGCTCGATAGCACCCTTACCTGTGAACTATAAATTACGTCTCCGTAATCTAGCATGGACATTAGGAATTTAATCTTCAAATATACAGAATAATACCCAGTATACATTTGTAGGCTATTCTTCTAGTAATGGACAGTTTTTGGCCTACAGTAATTTGGCTCAACCACGGTGTCCACATGGACCTGGAATAGGCCACTGTGGGTATGTTCAGAACATTTGGGAACACAACCCCGCTTTTCTTGATTTCATGGCCTCCCTCATTTTTATTTTTATTTTACCTTTATTTAACTAGGAAAGTCAGTTAAGAACAAATTCTTATTTTCAAGGACGGCCTAGGAACAGTGGGTTAACTGCCTTGTTCAGGGGCAGAACGACAGATTCGTACCTTGTCAGCTCGGGGGTTTGAACTTACAACCTTCCGGTTACTAGTCCAACGCTCTAACCACTAGGCTACCCTGCCGCCCCATTGGTGGAATTTTCTCGGTAGCAGCTGTTCTAAAGACGTGATCGGAGATAACATTCATCAAGACAGCCAATGGACGTCTGATTGGAGAGAAACTGAGATGCACTGCATTATACCGTTTCGCCACTCAGGAGCCAAAACCGTTAGAGGTTTTGCGCACACACACACACACACACACACACACACACACACACACACACACACACACACACACACACACACACACACACACACACACACACACACACACACACACACACACACACACACACACACACACACACACACACACACACACACACACACACACACACACACACACAGTGAAGTCAGTGTTGATACACTAGTAAAGCCAGTGTTGATACTAGTAAAATCACTGTTCATACATTAGTAAAGCCAGTGTTAATACACTAGTAAAGCCAGTGTTAATACACTAGTAATGCCAGTGTTAATACACTAGTAAAGCCAGTGTTAATACACTACTAAAGTCAGTGTTTATTCACTAGTAAAGCCAGTGTTAATACACTAGTAAAGCCAGTGTTAATACAGTAGTAAAGCCAGTGTTAATACAATAGTAAAGCCAGTGTTAATACACTACTAAGTCAGTGTTTATTCACTAGTAAAGACAGTGTTAATACACTAGTAAAGCCGGTGTTAATACACTAGTAAAGCCAGTGTTAATACACTACTAAGTCAGTGTTAATACAATAGTAAAGCCAGTGTTAATACACTAGTAAAGCCAGTGTTAATACAATAGTAAAGACAGTGTTAATACACTAGTAAAGCCGGTGTTAATACACTAGTAAAGCTCGTATTTATTCACTAGTAAAGACAGTGTTAATACAATAGTAAAGCTAGTATTTATTCACTAGTAAAGACAGTGTTAATACACTAGTAAAGCTAGTATTAATACACTAGTAAAGCCAGTATTAATACACCAGTAAAGCCAGTGTTAATACAATAGTAAAGCTAGTATTTATTCACTAGTAAAGACAGTGTTAATACACTAGTAAAGCTAGTATTAATACACTAGTAAAGCCAGTGTTAATACAGTAGTAAAGCCAGTGTTAATACAATAGTAAAGCCAATGTTAATACAATAGTAAAGCCAATGTTAATACAATAGTAAAGCCAATGTTAATACAATAGTAAAGCCAGTGTTAATACAATAGTAAAGCCAATGTTAATACAATAGTAAAGCCAATGTTAATACAATAGTAAAGCCAATGTTAATACAATAGTAAAGCCAATGTTAATACAATAGTAAAGCCAGTGTTAATACAATAGTAAAGCCAGTGTTAATACAATAGTAAAGCCCGTGTTAATACAATAGTAAAGCCAGTGTTAATACAATAGTAAAGCCAGTGTTAATACAATAGTAAAGCCAGTGTTAATACAATAGTAAAGCCAGTGTTAATACAATAGTAAAGCCAGTGTTAATACAATAGTAAAGCCAGTGTTAATACAATAGTAAAGACAGTGTTAATACACTAATAAAGCCAGTGTTAATACACTAGTAAAGCCAATGTTAATACAATAGTAAAGCCAATGTTAATACAATAGTAAAGACAGTGTTAATACACTAGTAAAGACAGTGTTAATACAATAGTAAAGCCAATGTTAATACAATAGTAAAGCTAATGTTAATACAATAGTAAAGCCAATGTTAATACAATAGTAAAGCCAGTGTTAATACAATAGTAAAGCCAGTGTTAATACAATAGTAAAGACAGTGTTAATACACTAGTAAAGCCAATATTAATACAATAGTAAAGCCAATATTAATACAATAGTAAAGACAGTGTTAATACACTAGTAAAGCCAGTGTTAATACAATAGTAAAGACAGTGTTAATACACTAGTAAAGCCAATGTTAATACAATAGTAAAGACAGTGTTAATACAATAGTAAAGACAGTGTTAATACACTAGTAAAGCCAATGTTAATAAAATAGTAAAGACAGTGTTAATACACTAGTAAAGCCAATATTAATACAATAGTAAAGCCAGTGTTAATACAATAGTAAAGCCAATGTTAATACACTAGTAAAGCCAATGTTAATACAATAGTAAAGACAGTGTTAATACACTAGTAAAGACAGTGTTAATACACTAGTAAAGCCAGTGTTAATACAATAGTAAAGACAGTGTTAATACAATAGTAAAGACAGTGTTAATACAATAGTAAAGACAGTGTTAATACAATAGTAAAGACAGTGTTAATACAATAGTAAAGACAGTGTTAATACAATAGTAAAGACAGTGTTAATACAATAGTAAAGCCAGTGTTAATACACTAGTAAAGACAGTGTTAATACACTAGTAAAGCCAGTGGTAATACAATAGTAAAGCCAGTGTTAATACAATAGTAAAGACAGTGTTAATACAATAGTAAAGACAGTGTTAATACAATAGTAAAGCCAGTGTTAATACACTAGTAATGCCAGTGTTAATACAATAGTAAAGACAGTGTTAATACAATAGTAAAGCCAATGTTAATACAATAGTAAAGACAGTGTTAATACAATAGTAAAGCCAATGTTAATACAATAGTAAAGACAGTGTTAATACAATAGTAAAGACAGTGTTAATACAATAGTAAAGCCAGTGTTAATACACTAGTAAAGACAGTGTTAATACAATAGTAAAGACAGTGTTAATACAATAGTAAAGACAGTGTTAATAAAATAGTAAAGACAGTGTTAATACAATAGTAAAGACAGTGTTAATACAATAGTAAAGCCAGTGTTAATACAATAGTAAAGACAGTGTTAATACAATAGTAAAGACAGTGTTAATACAATAGTAAAGACAGTGTTAATACAATAGTAAAGACAGTGTTAATACAATAGTAAAGCCAGTGTTAATACACTAGTAAAGCCAGTGTTAATTCACTAGTAAAGACAGTGTTAATTAATAACACAGTCAGTCAGTGCCGTCCGTATCTAGGACTCAGGGTGATGATTCAATGACAAAACACTCAAAGCCAGGCAGCAGTTTGAGTCATGACCATTTTAACACAGACATAGAAGCTCCTCACTGAACATCCGCTGCTTAACGTCTATCCAACATTACAACATGATGGAGGATTTGCCAGCTAATCTGAACAGTTTTCGTGTTCCTTACAGTCTCAATGTGATTAGGAAAACCTGTCAGGGAATCAGGGAACACCCTGTGATATAGGGCTTCCCCTTACTACAGACCCGGGTTCGATCCCAGGCTGTGCCACTGCCGTCTGCTACTGGGAGACCCATGAGGCGTTGCACAATATGCCCAGCGATGTCCGGATAAGTGGAGGTTTTGGTCGGCAGGGATTTCATTTTCCCATCGTGCTCTAGCGACTCCTTGTGGCGGACCGGGGACAGATACACGCTGGCAGTTAAAACACATACACACACGTCAGTCTCCTCCGGCTTGGCTGGGTCATGTTTTGCAGGACGCATGGCTCTCGACCTTCGCCTCTCCCGAGTTTGTACAGAAGTTGCAGTGATGGGACAAGACTGTAACTACCAATTGGATATCACGAAAAAGGGGTGAAAAGCACTCTCAGCTCCATCTTTATTTTGTGAAGGCATATTCAGCATTGTTCAAATGAGATCAACATACTGTAAGTGCACTTGTGTGTGCTTAAGCATATACATTATGCTGTGTTTGTTCCCTGTCAGTGAATCGAGATAATAACCATCTCTGTTTTATCAGCCATAGTGGTGGTTGTCTCCTCTTTTGTTTTTGTGAATGTGAATGTCTCCATCTTTTCTGTGTCATCTCTGCATTGCTAAAAAGCCTACCACCACTGTCACCATAACTGTCTGTGACTCTGCCATGCTTGAAAACACAGCTGTCTACTCTGAGGAAGGTGTGCGTGCATGTGTGTGTGTGTGCGTCTGTCTGTCTGTCTGTCTGAAGGTCTAGGTATGTGTCTGTCAGTCCTCTCTTTTTGTCTATATGATTGAAGAGGAGTATGGATGGCTCTGGTTATCTTTGTTCCAGTTTAGATTCTGCCAGGAACCTTTTCTACATGTCTTAGATGTCTACCTCTAGCAGTCACATTGATTCTGTAAAACTCATGATCTGTTTCTCAAAATCTGTTTTGAGGTGACAGACGTGTGCCAACATCACACTCACACACTCCTTGCAGGTGATGATCAGACCTTCACAGAGAACTGACTCACTGACGGACTGACTGATGAGATAGGAGGATGATAACATGGACCCAAATCTGTTTCTGCTGCCTTGCCAAATCCAATACAAATAGATATGAGGCTAGAGAGATTTTCCATTTTAGCCTGTTAGGAGCCAGTGTTGTTTTGGCCGTGGAGTCTGGCAGGTGTAAACCTTAGCTGGCCAAACACGAGGACCATCACGTTTGCTCATCCATTTTCGGTCTCTAAGTACCCAAGCTGAACTGTATGATTCTGTAGGAGGATCAAATCAAATCAATGGTAGATTTGGTAGATTTGGCGTGTTTGTAGCCAGTGTGGGTTTGGCTGTGATGAGAGTTAGACAGAGCATTAGAGCTCAGTAGGTGGCCTGGCAGTTAAAACCATCACTGTTGGTCACCCATTTTTGGTCTAAAAGCAAATGTTGGCACATCTGCCCAGCATGAACACTCATCCATTTCCCAGTGTTTCAGCACTGGACAGCTCCACTGTATATGTCATGCACGGTGAGTGAATTCACAGGCATTTTTGGCCCATGCCAAGAAGGAGATGATATCACTCCTGATATCAGTTGTGCATCACATAAAAACTAGTTTTAGCTCATACTTCAGATCAGCCTTGGAGCAGAAGCATCGCTGCCTGTCACTCTTCCTGTTCCCTCTGGGCTTTCATCCATCCTGTCTCTGGCCGCTGGAGGAGGAGCTGGATGTACACACACACACAAGGTTCTAACTATGTCCTCCTCACGTCAGTCTCCTCCAGATCCTCTGTGGAGGGAGTGACGACCAGAGGACCTGACCCTCAGTGGAGGGAGCAACCACCAGAGGACGAGATCCTCAGCGAAGGGAGTGACCACCAGAGGACGAGACCCTCAGCGGAGGGAGTGATGACCAGAGGACCAGACCCTCAGTGGAGGGAGTGATGATCAGAGGACCTGACCCTCAGTGGAGGGAGCAACCACCAGAGGACGAGACCCTCAGCGAAGGGAGTGACGAACAGAGGACAAGACCCTCAGCGGAGGGAGTGATGACCAGAGGACCAGACCCTCAGTGGAGGGAGTGATGACCAGAGGACCAGACCCTCAGCGGAGGGAGTGATGACCAGAGGACCAGACCCTCAGCGGAGGGAGTGATGACCAGAGGACCAGACCCTCAGTGGAGGGAGTGATGACCAGAGGACCAGACCCTCAGCGAAGGGAGTGACGAACAGAGGACCAGACCCTCAGCGGAGGGAGTGATGACCAGTGGACCAGACCCTCAGCGGAGGGAGTGACCACCAGAGGACCAGACCCTCAGTTGATGGAGTGATGACCAGAGGACCAGACCCTCAGTGGAGGGAGTGATGACCAGAGGACCTGACCCTCAGTGGAGGGAGCAACCACCAGAGGACCAGACCCTCAGCGAAGGGAGTGACGAACAGAGGACCAGACCCTCAGCGAAGGGAGTGACGAACAGAGGACCAGACCCTCAGCGAAGGGAGTGACCAGCAGAGGACCAGACCATCAGCGGAGGGAGTGATGACCAGAGGACCAGACCCTCAGTTGAGGGAGTGACCACCAGAGGACCAGACCCTCAGTGGAGGGAGTGACCACCAGAGGACCAGACCCTCAGTTGAGGGAGTGACGACCAGAGGACCAGAGCCTCAGTGGAGGGAGTGACCACCAGAGGACCAGACCCTCAGTTGAGGGAGTGACCACCAGAGGACCAGACCCTCAGTGGAGGGAGTGACCACCAGAGGACCAGACCCTCAGTTGAGGGAGTGATGACCAGAGGACCAGACCCTCAGTGGAGGGAGTGACCACCAGAGGACCAGACCATCAGCGGAGGGAGTGATGACCAGAGGACCAGACCCTCAGTGGAGGGAGTGACCACCAGAGGACCAGACCCTCAGTTGAGGGAGTGACCACCAGAGGACCAGACCCTCAGTGGAGGGAGTGACCACCAGAGGACCAGACCCTCAGTTGAGGGAGTGACCAGCAGAGGACCAGACCATCAGCGGAGGGAGTGATGACCAGAGGACCAGACCCTCAGTGGAGGGAGCAACCACCAGAGGACGAGACCCTCAGCGAAGGGAGTGACGAACAGAGGACCAGACCCTCAGCGAAGGGACTGACGACCAGAGGACCAGACCCTCGGCGAAGGGACTGACGACCAGAGGACCAGACCCTCAGCGGAGGGAGTGACGAACAGAGGACCAGACCCTCAACGGAGGGAGTGACGACCAGAGGACCAGACCCACAGTGGAGGGAGTGACGACCAGAGGACCAGACCCTCAATGGAGGGAGTGACCACCAGAGGACCAGACCCTCAGTTGAGGGAGTGACCAGCAGAGGACCAGACCCTCAATGGAGGGAGTGACCAGCAGAGGACCAGACCCTCAGTGGAGGGAGTGACGACCAGAGGACCAGACCCTCAATGGAGGGAGTGACCACCAGAGGACCAGACCCTCAGTTGAGGGAGTGACCAGCAGAGGACCAGACCCTCAATGGGGGGAGTGACCACCAGAGGACCAGACCCTCAGTGGAGGGAGTGACGAACAGAGGACCAGACCCTCGGCGAAGGGACTGACGACCAGAGGACCAGACCCTCAGCGGAGGGAGTGACGAACAGAGGACCAGACCCTCAATGGAGGGAGTGACGACCAGAGGACCAGACCCACAGTGGAGGGAGTGACGACCAGAGGACCAGACCCTCAATGGAGGGAGTGACCACCAGAGGACCAGACCCTCAGTTGAGGGAGTGACCAGCAGAGGACCAGACCCTCAATGGAGGGAGTGACCAGCAGAGGACCAGACCCTAAATGGAGGAGGTGACCACCAGAGGACCGGACCCTCAGTTGAGGGAGTGACCAACAGAGGACCAGACCCTCAGATGAGGGAGTGACCAACAGAGGACCAGACCCTCAGTGGAGGGAGTGACCCCCAGAGGACCAGACCCTCAGTTGAGGGAGTGACCACCAGAGGACAGGTCCAGACAGGCCGGCAGTTCGTGAATTATGTAAATATAGACCTCTGGAATCTCCTCATCTCGCCAGGCATGAATAATTGAAGAGAAAGGAGATGAGGTGGGGATGGGATTAGTTCAGGAGATGGAGGTGAATGGTTCATGCAGTGTCTTTCTGTCCAGTTGAACGCACTGATTAGTGACATACTGACTGACTGATACTGTGGTGGGGTTTATCAGAGAGAGAGAAGGAGAGGGTGAGAGAGAGAGATTGAGGGAAGGAGAGAAGAGAGAGATTTTTTTATTTGATTTCTAAGGATCCCCATTAGCCGACGCCAGTGGTGACAGCTAGTCTTACTGGGATCCGACACATAACGAAAAATACATTACAGACAAAACACTTCACAATTGACATACATTAACATGTAGTGTGTGTGTGCATCTATCAGTTACACATACATGTCAGTACATACACTCAAGTAGGTCACATGGTGGATAGGCGTTGTTGCTTTATTTGTTTTTTGAAACCAGGTTTGCTGTTCACTTGATCTGTATAAGAGAGTTCTGTATAATACTGTACGTTTCCTTGAATTTGTTCTGGACCTGTGTACTGTGAAAAGACCCCTGGAAAGAGAAGAGAAAGGGAGGGAATATGTGTGTGAGAGAGTCCTACAGAGATTATTTGATGATCACAGCTGTGTTCTATCTCTGTAGGCTTCGGGGCGATTTGGCCACAGCTGTATCAACAATGCCCCAGTCTTGGCTCGTATTTGGTCTTCGTGGCTGGTTTGTGTGTTTGTGCGTTCATGCCTGTGTTTATTTGTGTGTGCGTGCATGTGTGTTTATGCATTTGTGTGTATTTTTTATTTTACCTTTATTTAACCAGGCAAGTCAGTTAAGAACAAATTCTTATTTTCAACGACGGCCTAGGAACAGTGGGTCAACTGCCTGTTCAGGGGCAGAACGACAGATTTGTACCTTGTCAGCTCGGGGGTTTGAACTCGCAACCTTCCAGTTACTAGTCAACGCTCTAACCACTAGGCTACCTTGCCTAGTGGTTATATGCATGTGTGTTTAGAAGTGTATTTGTATTTATTATGGATCCCCATTAATTCCTGCCAAGGCAGCAGCTACTCTTCCTGGGGTCCAGCAAAATTAAGGCAGTTTATACAATTTTACAACTATTACAATACATTCACAGACTGTGTGCCCTCAGGCCCCTACTCCACAACTACCACATATATACAGTACAAAATCCATGTGTACGTGTGTGTATAGTACGTATGCTATCGTGTGTGTGTGTGTGTGTGTGTGTGTGTGTGTGTGTGTGTGTGTGTGTGTGTGTGTGTGTGTGTGTGTGTGTGTGTGTGTGTGTGTGTGTGTGTGTGTGTGTGTGTGTGTGTGTGTGTGTGTGTGTGTGTGTGTGTGTGTGTGTGTGTGTGTGTGTGTGTGTGTGTGTGTGTCGCTTTGTGTTGTTTCAGCCATCACACTGTGGGAAATGTGGAAGACAAGTTCTCCTCCCATCTCCATGGTAACCCCATCTCTTTCAGGGAGGGAGGGAGGGGGAGAGAGAGAGGGAGGAGAGAGATATGTCAGAAATGCTACATTCACAATCAGCAGGCTGTATTACATCACATTATCTTCCACTCAACAGTGTTACACAGTATCACTCTGATGTCACCAATCACATGCCTTCTAGCAAACCTGGATGACAAATCAAAATGTTATGCCATTTGCAATGAATCATCAAATCCCCATGTATATGCTAGGATTTTACAATGAGACGTTCAAACACAGAGGAGTTTGCAAAAATGTTGAGTCGTGCTGCTGGCAGTTTTCTGTACAGTGAGCTCTCAGAAGGGTTGTTGTCTGGTGAAGAACATAGATGTATAGTTCCTCTAGCTAAAGCCAGTGCTACATATCACTATCACGGTCAATTCAGCTGTTTGGGTTGGACATGCAGCCATAGACCAGCACAGCTTGACTGCCTTCAGAACCTTCGAAGGTTTCTAAACAATACAACTAACAATAAAATATCTCTAGTTTATGTCAGCTGGTAAAAGAAAAGAAAGGGAAGAGAAGAGAAGAGAGAGGACATAATGAGAGGGGGAAAGAGAGTTCAAAGAAGCACATCGAGAGAAAGAGAGAGAGAGAGAGAATGCTTGCATGTGCACGTTCGTGTGTGTGTGTGAGAGAGAGAGACTGTCAAACTTGCTTTTCACAAATAGCTCCACATAGCTACCTCCCGTCGAGCATCAAGGTGGTTGTCATGGTATCCCAGCGTTTGAGAGAGTGGCGTGAGGTACCTGTGGCAGACATGGCTGTCCCTGCCTCAGGGAAGGAGTAAAAGTGGTATCCCAGCATTTGAGAGCGTGGTGTGAGGTACCTGTGGCAGACATGGCTGTCCCTGCCTCAGATCCTTACTGGGATCCGACACATAACGAAAAAGACATTACAGACAAAATACTTTACAAAAACATTAACATGTAGTGTGTGTGCATTTGACAGTTACACATGCATGTCTTATAGTGAGTAAGTGAGATAGTGAAAGTGAGTGAGAGAGAGTGAGTAAGTGAGATAGTGAAAGTGAGGGAGAGAGAGAGTCAGTAAGTGAGATAGTGAAAGTGAGGGAGAGAGAGTGAGTAAGTGAGATAGTGAAAGTGAGGGAGAGAGAGTCAGTAAATGAGATAGTGAAAGTGAGGGCAAGGCGGTGAGTAAGTGAGATAGTGAAAGTGAGGGCGAGGCGGTGAGTAAGTGAGATAGTGAAAGTGAGGGCGAGGCGGTGAGTAAGTGAGATAGTGAAAGTGAGGGAGAGAGAGAGTCAGTAAGTGAGATAGTGAAAGTGAGTGAGAGAGAGTGAGTAAGTGAAATAGTGAAAGTGAGGGAGAGAGAGTCAGTAAGTGAGATAGTGAAAGTGAGGCCAAGGCGGTGAGTAAGTGAGATAGTGAAAGTGAGGGCGAGGCGGTGAGTAAGTGAGATAGTGAAAGTGAGGGCGAGGCGGTGAGTAAGTGAGATAGTGAAAGTGAGGGAGAGAGAGTCAGTAAGTGAGATAGTGAAAGTGAGGGAGAGAGAGTCAGTAAGTGAGATAGTGAAAGTGAGGGAGAGAGAGTCAGTAAGTGAGATAGTGAAAGTGAGGGAGAGAGAGTCCGTAAGTGAGATAGTGAAAGTGAGGGAGAGAGAGTCAGTAAGTGAGATAGTGAAAGTGAGGGAGAGAGAGTCAGTAAGTGAGATAGTGAAAGTGAGGGCAAGGCGGTGAGTAAGTGAGATAGTGAAAGTGAGGTCGAGGCGGTGAGTAAGTGAGATAGTGAAAGTGAGGGAGAGAGTCAGTAAGTGAGATAGTGAAAGTGAGGGAGAGAGAGTCAGTAAGTGAGATAGTGAAAGTGAGTGAGAGAGAGTGAGTAAGTGAAATAGTGAAAGTGAGGGAGAGAGAGTCAGTAAGTGAGATAGTGAAAGTGAGGCCAAGGCGGTGAGTAAGTGAGATAGTGAAAGTGAGGGCGAGGCGGTGAGTAAGTGAGATAGTGAAAGTGAGGGCGAGGCGGTGAGTAAGTGAGATAGTGAAAGTGAGGGAGAGAGAGAGTCAGTAAGTGAGATAGTGAAAGTGAGGGAGAGAGAGTCAGTAAGTGAGATAGTGAAAGTGAGGGAGAGAGAGTCAGTAAGTGAGATAGTGAAAGTGAGGGAGAGAGAGTCAGTAAGTGAGATAGTGAAAGTGAGGGAGAGAGAGTCAGTATGTGAGATAGTGAAAGTGAGGGAGAGAGAGTCAGTAAGTGAGATAGTGAAAGTGAGGGAGAGAGAGTCAGTAAGTGAGATAGTGAAAGTGAGGGAGAGAGAGTCCGTAAGTGAGATAGTGAAAGTGAGGGAGAGAGAGTCAGTAAGTGAGATAGTGAAAGTGAGGGAGAGAGAGTCAGTAAGTGAGATAGTGAAAGTGAGGGCAAGGCGGTGAGTAAGTGAGATAGTGAAAGTGAGGTCGAGGCGGTGAGTAAGTGAGATAGTGAAAGTGAGGGAGAGAGAGTCAGTAAGTGAGATAGTGAAAGTGAGGGCAAGGCGGTGAGTAAGTGAGATAGTGAAAGTGAGGGCGAGGCGGTGAGTAAGTGAGATAGTGAAAGTGAGGGAGAGAGAGTCAGTAAGTGAGATAGTGAAAGTGAGGGAGAGAGAGTCAGTAAGTGAGATAGTGAAAGTGAGGGAGAGAGAGTCAGTAAGTGAGATAGTGAAAGTGAGGGAGAGAGAGTCCGTAAGTGAGATAGTGAAAGTGAGGGAGAGAGAGTCAGTAAGTGAGATAGTGAAAGTGAGGGAGAGAGAGTCAGTAAGTGAGATAGTGAAAGTGAGGGCAAGGCGGTGAGTAAGTGAGATAGTGAAAGTGAGGTCGAGGCGGTGAGTAAGTGAGATAGTGAAAGTGAGGGAGAGAGTCAGTAAGTGAGATAGTGAAAGTGAGGGAGAGAGAGTCAGTAAGTGAGATAGTGAAAGTGAGTGAGAGAGAGTGAGTAAGTGAAATAGTGAAAGTGAGGGAGAGAGAGTCAGTAAGTGAGATAGTGAAAGTGAGGCCAAGGCGGTGAGTAAGTGAGATAGTGAAAGTGAGGGCGAGGCGGTGAGTAAGTGAGATAGTGAAAGTGAGGGCGAGGCGGTGAGTAAGTGAGATAGTGAAAGTGAGGGAGAGAGAGAGTCAGTAAGTGAGATAGTGAAAGTGAGGGAGAGAGAGTCAGTAAGTGAGATAGTGAAAGTGAGGGAGAGAGAGTCAGTAAGTGAGATAGTGAAAGTGAGGGAGAGAGAGTCAGTAAGTGAGATAGTGAAAGTGAGGGAGAGAGAGTCAGTAAGTGAGATAGTGAAAGTGAGGGAGAGAGAGTCAGTAAGTGAGATAGTGAAAGTGAGGGAGAGAGAGTCAGTAAGTGAGATAGTGAAAGTGAGGGAGAGAGAGTCCGTAAGTGAGATAGTGAAAGTGAGGGAGAGAGAGTCAGTAAGTGAGATAGTGAAAGTGAGGGAGAGAGAGTCAGTAAGTGAGATAGTGAAAGTGAGGGCAAGGCGGTGAGTAAGTGAGATAGTGAAAGTGAGGTCGAGGCGGTGAGTAAGTGAGATAGTGAAAGTGAGGGAGAGAGAGTCAGTAAGTGAGATAGTGAAAGTGAGGGCAAGGCGGTGAGTAAGTGAGATAGTGAAAGTGAGGGCGAGGCGGTGAGTAAGTGAGATAGTGAAAGTGAGGGAGAGAGAGTCAGTAAGTGAGATAGTGAAAGTGAGGGCAAGGCGGTGAGTAAGTGAGATAGTGAAAGTGAGGGCGAGGCGGTGAGTAAGTGAGATAGTGAAAGTGAGGGAGAGAGATGGACACAATATGAGCTATATCCCCGTGGAGTGTCATGGCTTCCTGAGGGCCTACCAGGTACTGAGTTATATGACAATGGTGGAGGAGGAATTCTCAGAAACAGTCTGGTTAGGGCACAGCACACACACGCACGCACACACGCACACACACACACACACACACACACACACACACACACACACACACACACACACACACACACACACACACACACACACACACACACACACACACACACACACACACACACACACACACACACACACACACACACACACACACACACACACACACACACACACACACACACACACACACAGCACTCAGTTGGGCCTGGTAATGAGATGGATGCCAGCTTCGAGGTCTCCAAGTTCCTTCTTGTTGCCCTGCCCTCTGGAATGACAAAGCACTTTCCAGGATGTGCACCCCGCTGCGTAAGACCCCTGGCCTGATCAGAGCTGTAGCTTACTAACACACAGTGGAGTGAAGGATTCATAGTTACTGGGACTCAGCTCTAAGTAGGGTATCGACTTAGAGGATAGTATACAGTCTGTAGGATATAAACAGATAGGATAATATACAGTCTGTAGGATATAAACAGAGAGGATAGTATACAGTCTGTAGGAGATAAACAGAGAGGATCGTATACAGTCTGTAGGATATAAACAGAGAGGATCGTATACAGTCTGTAGGATATAAACAGAGAGGATAGTATACAGTCTGTAGGATATAAACAGAGAGGATCGTATACAGTCTGTAGGATATAAACAGAGAGGATAGTATACAGTCTGTAGGAGATAAACAGAGAGGATAGTATACAGTCTGTAGGAGATAAACAGAGAGGATAGTATACAGTCTCTAGGAGATAAACAGAGAGGATAGTATACAGTCTGTAGGAGATAAACAGAGAGGATAGTATACAGTCTGTAGGAGATAAACAGAGAGGATAGTATACAGTCTGAAGGAGATAAACAGAGAGGATAGTATACAGTCTGTAGGAGATAAACAGAGAGGATAGTATACAGTCTCTAGGAGATAAACAGAGAGGATAATATACAGTCTGTAGGAGATAAACAGAGAGGATAGTATACAGTCTGAAGGAGATAAACAGAGAGGATAGTATACAGTCTGTAGGATATAAACAGAGAGGATAGTATACAGTCTGTAGGAGATAAACAGAGAGGATAGTATACAGTCTGTAGGATATAAACAGAGAGGATAATATACAGTCTGTAGGATATAAACAGAGAGGATAGTATACAGTCTCTAGGAGATAAACAGAGAGGATAGTATACAGTCTGAAGGATATAAACAGAGAGGATAGTATACAGTCTGTAGGAGATAAACAGAGAGGATAGTATACAGTCTGTAGGAGATAAACAGAGAGGATAGTATACAGTCTGTAGGAGATAAACAGAGAGGATAGTATACAGTCTGTAGGATATAAACAGAGAGGATAGTATACAGTCTGTAGGATATAAACAGAGAGGATCGTATACAGTCTGTAGGATATAAACAGAGAGGATAGTATACAGTCTGTAGGAGATAAACAGAGAGGATAGTATACAGTCTCTAGGAGATAAACAGAGAGGATAGTATACAGTCTGTAGGAGATAAACAGAGAGGATAGTATACAGTCTCTAGGAGATAAACAGAGAGGATAGTATACAGTCTGTAGGAGATAAACAGAGAGGATAGTATACAGTCTGTAGGAGATAAACAGAGAGGATAGTATACAGTCTGAAGGAGATAAACAGAGAGGATAGTATACAGTCTGTAGGAGATAAACAGAGAGGATAGTATACAGTCTCTAGGAGATAAACAGAGAGGATAATATACAGTCTGTAGGAGATAAACAGAGAGGATAGTATACAGTCTGAAGGAGATAAACAGAGAGGATAGTATACAGTCTGTAGGATATAAACAGAGAGGATAGTATACAGTCTGTAGGAGATAAACAGAGAGGATAGTATACAGTCTGTAGGATATAAACAGAGAGGATAATATACAGTCTGTAGGATATAAACAGAGAGGATAGTATACAGTCTCTAGGAGATAAACAGAGAGGATAGTATACAGTCTGAAGGATATAAACAGAGAGGATAGTATACAGTCTGTAGGAGATAAACAGAGAGGATAGTATACAGTCTGTAGGAGATAAACAGAGAGGATAGTATACAGTCTCTAGGAGATAAACAGAGAGGATAATATACAGTCTGTAGGAGATAAACAGAGAAGCAACTGAATACCAAACTGTTGCCAACTCAAGCAGCCAACTCAAGCAGTGCACTAACAGGAATAAATGAGCTCATTTTGAAAAGGTTTTGGTGCTAATTAGGCTATATGTTTCCTTGTAATGCAGAAGCTTATTGAAGTAGTTGTATTAAATTGATGCTCCAAAGGTTTTGTATAATTTGAGCCAGGGATTTTGAAAGTAGTGCTCATGAGCCAAAACGGGTACCTGGAAAGTGTGCACAATTGTGTACTACGTCAGCCATTTTGTATGATAAGGTATGTACGAATTGAAAAAGTAATAAACTAATAATAATATATATTTTTTGTCCAATTCATACAATATGTTACACATTTTTAAGTGCTTAAGATTCAAGACTGGAACATTAACCTCTTAAGTGGTACACCTCCTGTAATAATACACTGTACAACCATTATACTGTGAAGCCTTTCATAGAGGATCCTTTACATGAAAACTCTGCCTTCCTAATGGCACCCTGTTTCCTACTTTTGACTAGGCCTCATAGAGCTCTGGTCAAAAGCAGTGCACTATGTCAGGAACAGGGTGCATTTATGGACGTGGCCTTGTGAATTGTATCATCATATAAGATCGTCATGATTTCATGAATAATGCCTTTGTCTGGAATTAACATGATCTTCAATGTTATGACATTTCCTTTGATTTAGGTCATCATTGTTTCAAGGAAACATTACTCCAGTGCACATCTTGTCAATGACACAATAAAACATAGTATATTACATTACTTCAGTACACCAGTACCTTATTACAGTGGCTATCAGTGGCTATGTTGGCAGACTGCCTATTCCTTTAGAGCTGTTTAGTGTTGTGTTGTCTGCTTATCTGGACTGGTACGCCCACCAACAATGTCTGGGGAATCTTCCGAAATAGCTTGGTGGAGGTTGGGACGACCTTGTCTAACACAATGTCTAACACAGTGTCTAGGCGCTGTCTGCAGTACTGTGAGAGAGCTGTGGCATGCCCGGTGCGGTAGAAACGTGCCAGTAGATGAAAGAAGGCTCCGGGAGTGTGTCGTTTCTGAGTGGCAGTTGCTGTTAATCTGGTGTGTCCCAACCAGCCACATCACCCCTCTGGCACTTTCTCTCTCTCTCTCAATTCAATTCAAGGGCTTTATTGGCATGGGAAACATGTGTTAACAAAGTGAATATATAAAGTGAAAAACAACAAAAATTAACAGTAAACATTACACATACAGAAGTTTCAAAACAGTAAAGACATTACAAATGTCATATTATATATATATACAGTGTTTTAACAATGTACAAATGGTTAAAGGACAGAAGATAAAATAAATAAGCATAAATATGGGTTGTATTTACAATGGTGTTTGTTCTTCACTGGTTGCCCTTTTCTCGTGGCAACAGGTCACAAATCTTGCTGCTGTGATGGCACACTGTGGAATTTCACCCAGTAGATATGGGAGTTTTTCAAAATTGGATTTGTTTTCGAATTCTTTGTGGATCTGTGTAATCTGAGGGAAATAAATATGTCTCTCTAATGTGGTCATACATTGGGCAGGAGGTTAGGAAGTGCAGCTCAGTTTCCACCTCATTTTGTGGGCAGTGAGCACATAGCCTGTCTTCTCTTGAGAGCCATGTCTATCTATGGCGGCCTTTCTCAATAGCAAGGCTATGCTCACTGAGTCTGTACATAGTCAAAGCTTTCCTTATTTTTGGGTCAGTCACAGTGGTCAGGTATTCTGCCGCTGTGTACTCTCTGTGTAGGGCCAAATAGCATTCTAGTTTGCTCTGTTTTTTTTGTTAATTCTTTCCAATGTGTTAAGTAATTATCTTTTTGTTTTCTCATGATTTGGTTGGGTCTAATTGTGCTGTTGTCCTGGGGCTCTGTAGGGTGTTTGTGTTTGTGAACAGAGCCCCAGGACCAACTTGCTTCGGGGACTCTTCTCCAGGTTCATCTCTCTGTAGGTGATGGCTTTGTTATGGAAGGTTTGTGAATCGCTTCCTTTTAGGTGGTTGTAGAATTTAACGGCTCTTTTCTGGATTTTGATAATTAGTGAGTATCGGCCTAATTCTGCTCTGCATGCATTATTTGGTGTTTTACGTAGTACACAGAGGATCATTTTGCAGAATTCTGCGTGCAGAGTCTCAATTTGGTGTTTGTCCCATTTTGTGAAGTCTTGGTTGGTGAGCGGACCCCAGACCTCACAACCATAAAGGGCAATGGGCTCTATGACTGAATCAAGTATTTTTAGCCAAATCCTTATTGGTATGTTGAAATGTATGTTTCTTTTGATGGCATAGAATGCCCTTCTTGCCTTGTCTCTCAGATCGTTCACAGCTTTGTGGAAGTTACCTGTGGCGCTGATGTTTAGGCCAAGGTATGTATCGTTTTTTGTGTGCAGTGTCTAGATGGAATTTGTATTTGTGGTCCTGGTGACTGGACCTTTTTTGGAACACCATTATTTTGGTCTTACTGAGATTTACTGTCAGGGCCCAGGTATGACTGAATCTGTGCATAAGATCTAGGTGCTGCTGTAGGCCCTCCTTGGTTGGTGACAGAAGCACCAGATCATCAGCAAACAGCAGACATTTGACTTCGGATTCTAGCAGGGGGAGGCCGGGTGCTGCAGACTTTTCTAGTGCCCACGCCAATTCGTTGATATATATGTTGAAGAGGGTGGGGCTTAAGCTGCATCCCTGTCTAACCCCACGACCCTGTGTGAAGAAATGTGTGTGTTTTTTGCCAATTTTAATCGCACACTTGTTGTTTGTGTACATGGATTTTGTAATGTCGTATGTTTTACCCCCAACA
This sequence comes from Oncorhynchus gorbuscha, assembly GCF_021184085.1. Taxonomy (NCBI): domain Eukaryota; kingdom Metazoa; phylum Chordata; class Actinopteri; order Salmoniformes; family Salmonidae; genus Oncorhynchus; species Oncorhynchus gorbuscha. Next base: position 26,329,087 of record NC_060175.1, on the reverse strand, counting down.
CCACTTTCCATCAGTTTGTATAGCAGACCCTCATGCCAGATTGAGTCGAAGGCTTTTTTGAAATCAACAAAGCATGAGAAGACTTTGCCTTTGTTTTGGTTTGTTTGGTTGTCAATTAGGGTGTGCAGGGTGAATACATGGTCTGTTGTACGGTAATTTGGTAAAAAGCAAATTTGACATTTGCTCAGTACATTGTTTTCATTGAGGAAATGTACGAGTCTGCTGTTAATAATAATGCAGAGGATTTTATGATAATTTCCCAAGGTTACTGTTGACACATATTCCACGGTAGTTATTGGGGTCAAATTTGTCTCCACTTTTGTGGATTGGGGTGATCAGTCCTTGGTTCTAAATATTGGGGAAGATGCCAGAGCTAAGTATGATGTTAAAGAGTTTTAGTATAGCCAATTGGAATTTGTTGTCTGTATATTTGATCATTTCATTGAGGATACCATCGACACCACAGGCCTTTTTGGGTTGGAGGGTTTTTATTTTGTCCTGTAACTCATTCAATGTAATTGGAGAATCCAGTGGGTTCTGGTAGTCTTTAATAGTTGATTCTAAGATCTGTATTTGATCATGTATATGTTTTTGCTCTTTATTCTTTGTTATAGAGCCAAAAAGATTGGAGAAGTGGTTTACCCATACATCTCCATTTTGGATAGATAATTCTTCGTGTTGTTGTTTGTTTAGTGTTTTCCAATTTTCCCAGAAGTGGTTAGAGTCTATGGATTCTTCAATTGCATTGAGCTGATTTCTGACATGCTGTTCCTTCTTTTTCCGTAGTGTATTTCTGTATTGTTTTAGTGATTCACCATAGTGAAGGCGTAGACTCAGGTTTTCCGGGTTTCTATGTTTTTGGTTGTACAGGTTTCTCAATTTCTTTCTTAGATTTTTGCATTCTTCATCAAACCATTTGTCATTATTGTTAATTTTCTTCGGTTTTCTATTTGAGATTTTTAGATTTGATAGGGAAGCTGTGAGGTCAAATATACTGTTAAGATTTTCTACTGCCAAGTTTACACCTTCACTATTACAGTGGAACGTTTTACCCAGGAAATTGTCTAAAAGGGATTGGATTTGTTGTTGCCTAATTGTGGTAGGTTTCCAAACTGCATTCCTTCCATCTATAGCATTTCTTAACCTCTTGCTTTTACCTGGCACGCAGGCGTCCCATCTAGAGCTCTGGAAATGCAAATGCGCTACGCTAAATGCTAATAGTATTACTTAAAACTCAAACGTTCATTAAAATACACATGCAGGGTATTGAATTAAAGCTACACTCGTTGTGAATCCAGGCAACAAGTCAGATTTCTAAAATGTTTTACGGCGAAAACATAGCACATATTTATGTCAAACCACCACCGCAGACATAGCTCATTAGCATAGCCAAGTAGGAAAAAATATGCAATCAACAAACGCAGGATTGAAAAAAAATCATTTCACTAACCTTTTGAAATCTTCATCAGATGACAGTAATATAACATGTTACACAGTACATTCATTTTTTTCAATAATCTGCAATTTATATCCATCAATCTCTGTTTACAATGACGCATCGTTCAAAAAATGCTACTAAAATGTCAGGAGAAATGAAATAGCTCCGGCAGATAACGTCAGCTAAGAAGGAATACACATCATAAACTTTGACTAAATATGCATGTTTTACATATGTATAGGAAGATACACTTCTTCTAAATGCAATCGCTGTGTTACATTTATTTTTAACGTTACAGGTTGCGTTCACTAGGCTATACTAGGAGTCGGCGCTCCAAAGGTATCATTATGCCTCCTCTATCTTGGAGTCGACAGAAACCCAAAATTAACACATAAATATTCCCTTACCTTTGCTGTTCTTCCATCAAAAGACCTGGAAGGGATTATACTTACCAAAACAGCGTTTAGTTTTCAAGTCTGTGTCTTTCGGTTCTCAAAATAGCCACATTTCAGTCGAAATGTAGGCAAAATTCAAGTGGATGCGCACCAAAACGTCGAAATTATATATTATATGTCGAGTAAACTTGTCAAACTATGTTCATAATTAAGCTTTAACATGTTATAAAGGTGTACATCAATTGTGAGGACGAAGCGAAACACACACGTCGTTTAATCGATCCTGAAGAAAAGACCTCACCGGAGCAGAGCGCGCATAAGCGTACACTTTTTTTCCGCGTGACCGAGACCTTTCGGCACGCTCAAAGTCTCGTGAGCGCGCGATTCTCACAATGAGAAGCCCCATTGAAAGCACGCTTCGCGCTGAATATGTACAGACTGTTCCCAGAGCTGTAACTGTTTGGGAAGTGCGTATACGATGACGTCAAAGTTGGGCCAACTTTTTCCATGACAAGAGAGACTTTGGGAGAATGCATGCCCTGAGACTTCTGCTTTACATAGAGACAAAATTTAAACGGTTTTAGAAGCTTTAGAGTGTTTTCTATTCGATAATATTTTTTATATGCATATATTAGCAACTTTTGACAAAAATTTATCCTGTTTTATATGGGTACCCAATTCCTCAAGAAGGGGCAGTAAACAGGGGTAGGCTTAACAGGTTAATGTTACTCAGTTCCTTTGGCTTTGATGCCTCATGATTGAGTATTGCTCTGTTTAAGTAGACTGTGATTTTTCTGTAGTCTGATAGGGGTGTCAGTGGGCTGACTGTGAACGCTCTGAGAGACTCTGGGTTGAGGTCAGTGATAAAGTAGTCTACAGTACTACTGCCAAGAGATGAGCTATAGGTGTACCTACCATAGGAGTCCCCTCGAAGCCTACCGTTGACTATGTACATACCCAGCGTGCGACAGAGCTGCAGGAGTTGTGACCCGTTTTTGTTGGTTATGTTGTCATAGTTGTGCCTAGGGGGGCATATGTGGGAGGGGATGGTGTCACCTCCAGGCAGATGTTTGTCCCCCTGTGTGCTGAGGGTGTCAGGTTCTTGTCCGGTTCTGGCATTTAGGTCGCCACAGACTAGTACATGTCCCTGGGCCTGGAAATGATTGATTTCGCCCTCCAGGATGGAGAAGTTGTCTTCATTAAAATATGGGGATTCTAGTGGGGGGGATATAGGTAGCACACAGGAGGACATTTTTCTCTGTTAAGATAATTTCCTTTTGAATTTCTAGCCAAATGTAGAATGTTCCTGTTTTGATTAATTTAATGGAGTGAGTTAGGTCTGCTCTATACCAAATTAGCATACCTCCTGAGTCCCTTCCCTGTTTCACACCTGGTAGTTTGGTGGATGGGACTACCAGCTCTCTGTAACCTAGAGGGCAACCAGTGGCCTCAGGCCAGTAAGTGTGAGCAGAGCCTGCTGAGCATCTGGTACATGCCATTGGCTTGGGCGAGTGTGAGAGTGGGGGTTGGGACTGTTTGCCCACTCACTACCTGGGCGTATGTGTGGCTTCCATGTTGAGGCCCTCTTTGCGGGGGTGGGCAGGAGTGGCATAGGTCTGATCTGAGGGGGTCTAAATGGGGTGTGGGCATGGTTGACGTGGGGGGGGGGGTGTTGATTGGTTGGGGTGGGGGTGTGGATGTGTCTGGGTGTACTGTGGTCTGGATGTAATTCCTCTTGGCGTGGGTCCTCTATGTGTAGGTCCAGGGGGGGAGGTCCTGCAGATCTGGGAGGGTGTCTCGCTGGTCTGGGTGGGGTGTCTATTGATCTGTTGCTCCTGTGTGAAGTGTTGGGGATACGTTTGAGAGCGATGTTCTTTGGAGTCCTGGCAAAGGTGGGCACTGCTGCCTTGTAGAGGTGGACCTGGTCATAGAGGCTTTTCAAGTCCAGGGTGGAGTGGTGGGCCAGGAAAACATTTGGTTTTGAGGCACAGTCACGGGAAATACTTGCGTTTACCCGCTGTATTGTGGCAGGGTGGAAGTCTTTTCGTGGTAGCAGGGTGGAGATAACCACTTGTGCGTTGGGGAAAGTAGAAGAAGCCTTTTCAATCACTCCCTTCAGTGCTGTGGCCACCCTTTCCTGCTGTGCTCTCAGGTCGTTTGTGCCTGTGTGTATTATTATGTGGCTGGGTGAACCTAGTTGGTCATCAGACAGAAGGTCGAGGCCACGCTGGGTGTTTGGACACCAGAGTTTAGACACACTATGTTTGGGGAAAAGTTTTTTTTCTTCTATATATTTCCCATTTGAGTCCATAAGTAGTACAATCTGTGTCTTGTGTTTGTTCTCAGTGGGTGTGAGGGGGTTGTCAGAAGGGCTATCAGCGTGGCTGACAGGGGGGGTGCTCAGAGGGGGTGAGAGCCGCTGAGCTTGTGGTTCTTCATTTGTCTGTTTTGCTGTGATGTCGACTCTATGGTCAGGGTCTGGTGTGGACTGTTCTGCTGTGGTGTCGAGACTTTTGTCAGGTGCTGAGGTGGGCTGTTCTGCTGGCTTCTCTGTGGGGGTGGCCACCTCTCTAGTGGGTTGTTCTCTGTCACACGCCGTCCCCCTCAACCTCTCCTCCGTCCCCCTCGCCCTCTCCTCCATCCCCCTCAACCTCTCCTCCACCAGCAGTCTGATCCTCTCCTCTAATGCTCTGTTCTTCTCCTGATTCTGCTCTTTCTCCTGTTGAAGTTGTCTCACCACAGTCCAGAGTGCAGATATATCTCTGTCCTCCTCCAGCTCTCCGGGTCTGGTTAAGGGGGTGTTGTTGTGCTGGACTGTTGTCTGGGTCTGTGCTGACTGAAGTCTGTAGCTCAGTTGGTAGAGCATGGCGCTTGTAATGCCAGGGTAGTGGGTTCAATCCCCGGGACCACCCATACGTAGAATGTATGACTGTAAGTCGCTTTGGATAAAAGCGTCTGTTAAATGGCATATATTATTATTATTATTATTATTAATCACCTGCTGTTCCAGCTCCACCTGCCTTATCTCCAGCTGGGTGAATTTGTCCTTCATTTCAATGAGGGACTGGTAGTCTGTGCTGGGAGGTTGACTCTCCGCTGGGGGTTGCTTGTCTGTGGTGTTACGTAATGAAGAGGTCAGCTGAAACTGTTTGGGGTTACTCTGTACCATTACTGTTCCGGACTTATAGATATTTATATTACTTGACTCAGAGTCCTCGTTATCAAGTATTCTGAGTTTCCACCCCTCGTTAACCCCCGCTCTCTTAACAGAGGGGTAGTGTGCTAATATAGCACTGTGCCATGCCAGGGGATGGTTTGTGTGGAAGATAAGGTTGCTGATGTTCCCATTTTTGTAATAGTCAGCAAAAAGTGTCTCTTGATTTTCCATAAGGAGCTTCATTTTGTAATCTTTTCTTGCCTTATCATTCTTTACATGCAAAGGGTACTGTATTTTAATTACCTCTAAACAGCGGGAGGGAGCTTCTAAGGCCTCTCCATTTGGTTAGGGTAGACTGTGTGACTCTCCTGCCATTGTTGGGCTAATGGGCTTTGACACCTCTCACTTGACACGTCAGTGCTAGTTGAAGCTGTATCAATCAGGCTTGGCAGAATTATGTTAGAATTCAGTCCTTATAAAGTAATGTTGTGTATTTTTTCTTCTTGGCTTTTGGAAATAAGATATAGTTTCAGACTAAACATTACTCACTCAGTTCCAGGTTGGATGGTGTTTTCTCTCTCTCTGTCTGTGACTCTCTCTCTGTCTGTCTCTCTGTGTTTGGCTCTCTCTCTTTCTCTCTTTCTCTCTCTGTCTGTGTCTCTCTCTTTCTCTTTCTCTCTCTCTCCGTCTCTGTCTGTGTGTCTCCGTCTCTCTCTCTATCTCTGTTTGTCTCTCTCTGTCTCGCTCTCTCTGTCTGTCTCTCTCTGTCTCTCTCTCGCTCTCTCTCTGTCTGTGTCTCTCTCTGTTTCTCTCTCTCTGTCTGTCTCTCTCTCTGTCTGTGTCTCTCTCTCCCTCTCTCTGTCTGTGTGTGTCTGTCTCTCTCTCTGTCTCTCGCTCTCTGTCTGTCTGTCTCTCTGTGTCTGGCTCTCTCTCTTTCTCTCCCTCTCTCTCTCTGTGTGTCTCTCTCTTTCTCTTTCTCACTCTCTCTCTCCGTCTCTGTCTGTGTGTCTCCGTCTCTCTCTATCTCTGTTTGTCTCTCTCTGTCTCGCTCTCTCTGTCTCTCTCTCGCTCTCTCTCTGTCTGTCTCTCTCTCTCTCTCTCTCTCTGTCTGTGTGTCTCTGTCTCTGTCTCCGTCTCCGTCTCCGTCTCCGTGTCATTATGGGGTATTGTGTGTAGATTGATGAGGGGGGAAAAGCAATTTAAGGCTGTAAAGTAACGAAATGTGGAAAACCTTCAGAATGCACTGTAGATAATAAACAAAAGTGAAATAATAAATATATATAAAATAAATACCAGTAAACATTACAATACACACATTTCAAATGTCATATTATGTGCAAATAGTTAAAGTACAAAAGGGAAAATAAATAAACACAAATATGGGTTGTGTGAGGATCGACGCTGGAACAGCGTTTGGAGAGGGGAAATATAACTATCAATGCTGGCACAGGGAACATGGTCCTTCTGTAGCTCAGTTGGTAGAGCATGGCGCTTGTAACGCCAGGGTAGTGGGTTCGATCCCCGGGACCACCCATACGTAGAATGTATGCACACATGACTGTAAGTCGCTTTGGATAAAAGCCTCTGCTAAATGGCATATATTATTATATTAGTGAGGAGCAGACAGAAATAGGGAAGTCAATCAACAAAGTGAAGGAGTCCAGGTGAGGCCAGTGAGCGCTGATGCGCATAATGATGGTGACAGGTGTGCGTAATAAAGGGCAGCCTGGTGCCCTCGAGAGGGAGAGTGGGAGCAGGCTTGACAGTACCCCTCCCACCCCCACCCCCCTCCCACCCACCCACACTAGTGGTGGCGTCCCACCTGGGCGAGCCTGACGGGCCGGCCGAGGCATGGTCACTGGACAAGCCAGCTGGGGGCGTAGAAGTCCAATGAGACAGACAAGCCCAATGAGCCGGAAGCGGCGTGGGAGGCTGACGATACCGGTGAGGCATGGGAGCTTGGTGAGCCGGCTGAGGCGTGGGAGCCCAGTGAACTGGCTGAGACATGACGTGGGATGAGCGTCTGATGAGCCGGCTGAGGCGTAGTAGCCGACAAGCCGGCTGAGACATGACGTGGGATGGGCGCCTGATGAGCCGGCTGAGGCGTAGTAGCCGACAAGGTCTAGCCAGGTCTGCCTATGGCGGCCTTTCTCAATAGCAAGGCTATGCTCACCGAGTCTATACATAGTCAAAGCTTTCCTTAAGTTTGGGTCAGTCACAGTGGTCAGGTATTCTGCACTCTGAAGTTAGGGCCAAATTATATTTTTGCTTTCTCATGTTTTGGTTGGTTCTAATTGTGTTGCTGTCCTGCAGCTCTGTGGGGTCTGTTTGTGTTTGTGAACAGAGCCCCAGGACCAGCTTGCTTAGGGGACTCTTCTCCAGGTTCATCTCTCTGTAGGTGATGGCTTTGTTTATGGAAGGTTTGGGAATCGCTTCCTGTTAGGTGGTTGTAGATTTGAATGGCTCTTTTATGGATTTTGATAATTAGTGGGTATCGGTCTAATTTTGCTCTGCAGGCATTATTTGGTGTTTTACATTGTACACTGAGGATAGTTTTGCAGAATTCTGCATGCAGTTTCAATTTGGTGTTTGTCCCATTTTGTGAATTCTTGGTTGGTGAGAGGGGCTACATGGACACTGGTGCTACAAGGACACTATTTTTAGACAGACAGACAGTTTCATCATGCATGTTGCCACAGGGTCCAGAGTCAGTGTATATCACCAGACTGCCCTGGTATTTACTGTCTGCTGTCACAAACAGTAGTACCACCAACAACTCTCTGTGGAAATATGTGTGTTTTTGTGTGTGTGCATGTATGCATGTGTGTATGTGTACATGCGTGTGTGTTTGCGTCACCCCTTAAAGCAGTTGTTTACTTCCCGATCTCTCTATTACAGTGGGATGGATTACTAACAAGAGAGAGAGAGAGAGAGAGAGAGAGAGAGAGAGAGAGAGAGAGAGAGAGAGAGAGAGAGAGAGAGAGAGAGAGAGAGAGAGAGAGAGAGAGAGAGAGAGAGAGAGAGAGAGAGAGAGAGCAAAAAGAAAGACAGACAGACGGACAGAGAATAGAGAGAAGACGGATGGACGGACGGACAGACAGAGAGAGAGAGAATAGAGAGAAGACAGACAGACAGACAGACAGACAGACAGACAGACAGACAGACAGACAGACAGACAGACAGACAGACAGACAGACAGACAGACAGACAGACAGACAGACAGACAGACAGACAGACAGACAGACAGACAGACAGACAGACAGACAGACAGACAGACAGACAGAAAAGGGACAGAGAGACGAAGAGAGAAGACTGAGAAAGGGGACAGAGAGAGATGGAGAGAAGACTGAGAAAAGGGACAGAGGGAGACGATCAGAAGATGAGCGAAGATGAGAGACACTGTCTGACAGAACAACCAACCTGCACATGTCCTCTTGGCCATTGTTATTGTTATTGCTCAATGTATGGTTATTGTTGTTACTGTTGTCCTGTTGACAATATTGATTATTATTTTAATCAAACTGGACTACCGACGTTATCTGCCCGTGGGAGTTATCCAACTGGCCACTCCGTCGCGACGTTACCTGAATGCCCATCTGCGGTCCGCTAATCGTTAGCTGTCTTATCGGCTGCTATCTGAATAGACCTATCGGACAATTATTTTCTATTTTTCTTGGCCTCTATAACTATATATATTTATTTTTTTTGCGAATTGGACTGAGCTCCTCTACCACACGTAACCCCACTAATCCTACTGACGGAAACGCACGAGGTGACTAAAAACAGACCTCCATCCTATGCTAGCTGGCTACCGATGACCCTGTAGCTGTCTGAATCGCTGTGACCCCAAGCAACCTCACTACTCACTAGACCCTTTTGATCACTCGACTAAGCATGCCTCTCCTTAATGTCAATATGCCTTGTCCATTGCTGTTCTGGTTAGTTTTTATTGGCTTATTTCACTGTAGAGCCTCTAGTCCTGCTCACTATACCTTATCCAACCTATTAGTTCCCCCACCCACACATGCAATGACATCTCCTGGTTTCAATGATGTTTCTAGAGACAATATCTCTCTCATCATCACTCAATACCTAGGTTTACCTCCACTGTATTCACATCCTACCATACCTTTGTCTACATTATACCTTGAAGCTATTTTATCGCCCCCAGAAACCTCCTTTTACTCTCTGTTCCAGACGTTCTAGATGTCCAATTCTCATTGCTTTTAGCCGTACACTTATCCTACTCCTCCTCTTTTCCTCTGCCGATGTAGAGGTGAATCCAGGCCCTGCAGTGCCTAGCTCCACACCTATTCCCCAGGCGCTCTCATTCGATGACTTCTGTAACCGTAATAGCCTTGGTTTCATGCATGTTATCATTAGAATGGGCATGCTCCTCCCTAAGTTTGTTTTATTCAGCGCTTTAGCACACTCTGCCAAACCGGATGTTCTAGCGGTGTCTGAATCCTGGCTTAGGGAGACCACCAAAAATTCTGAAATTTTCATCCCAAACTACAACATTTTCAGACAAGATAGAACTGCTAAAGGGGCGGTGCTGCAATCTACTTCAAAGATAGCCTGTAGAGTTCTGTCCTACTATCCAGGTCTGTACCCAAACAATTTGAACTTCTCCTTTTAAAATCCACCTCTCTAAAAACAAGTCTCTCACCGTTGCCACCTGCTATAGACCACCCTCTGCCCCCCATCTATCTTCAGAGCTCGTGCTGCTAGGCGACCTAAACTGGAACATGCTTAACACCCCAGCCATCCTACAATCTAAGCTTGATGCCCTCAATCTCACACAAATGATCAATGAACCTACCAGGCACCTCCACAAAGCCGTAAACACGGGCACCCTCATAGATATCATCCTAACCAACTTGCCCTCTAAATACACCTCTGCTGTCTTCAACCAAGATCTCAGCGTTCACTGCCTTATTGCCTGCATCCGTAATGGGTCAGCGGTCAAAGGACCTCCACTCATCACTGTCAAACGCTCCCTGAAACACTTCAGCGAGCAGGCCTTTCTAATCGACCTGGCCGGGGTATCCTGGAAGGATATTGATCTCATCCCGTCAGTAGAGGATGTCTGGTTATTTCTTTTAAATGCCTTCCTCACCATCTTAAATAAGCATGCCCATTCAAGAAATTTAGAACCAGGAACAGATATAGCCCTTGGTTCTCCCCAGTCCTGACTGCCCTTAACCAACACAAACACAGCCTATGGTGTTGTGCATTAGCATCGAACAGCCCCCGTAATATGCAGCTTTTCAGGGAAGCTAGAAACCATTACACACAGGCAGTTAGAAAAGCCAAGGCTAGCTTTTTCAAGCAGAAATTTGCTTCCTGAAACACTAACTCAAAAAAGTTCTGGGACACTGTAAAGTCCATGGAGAATAAGAACACCTCCTCCCAGCTGCCCACTGCACTGATGATAGGAAACACTGTCACCACTGATAAATCCACTATAATTGAGAATTTCAACAAGCATTTTTCTACGGCTGGCCATGCTTTCCACCTGGCTACCCCTACCCCGGTCAACAGCACTGCCGAAATTTTTGCCAATCCTATTACTAGCCTGTTCAACCTCTCTTTCATGTCATCTGAGATTCCCAAAGATTGGAAAGCAGCTGCGGTCATCCCCCTCTTCAAAGGGGGGGACACTCTTGACCCAAACTGCTCAGACCTATATCTATCCTACTCTGCCTTTCTAAGGTCTTCGAAAGCCAAGTCAACAAACAGATTACAGACCATTTAGAATCTCACCATACCCTCTCTGCTATGCAATCTGGTTTCAGAGTTGGTCATGGGTGCACCTCAGCCACGCTCAAGATCCTATATCTTAAACACCATCGATAAGAAACATTACTGTGCAGCCATATTCATTGATCTGGCCAAGGCTTTCGACTGTCAATCCCCACATCCTCATCGGCAGACTCGACAGCCTTGGTTTCTCAAATTGTTGCCTCGCCTGGTTCACCAACTACTTCTCTGATAGACTTCAGTGTGTCAAATCGGAGGGTCTGTTGTCCGGACCTCTGGCAGTCTCTATGGGGGTGCCACAGGGTTCAATTCTTGGACCGACTCTCTTCTCTGTATACATCAATGATGTCGCTCTTGCTGCTGGTGAGTCTCTGATCCACCTCTACACAGACAACACCATTATGTATACTTCTGGCCCTTCTTTGGACACTGTGTTAACAACCCTCCAGGCAAGCTTCAACGCCATACAACTCTCCTTCCGTGGCCTCCAATTGCTCTTAAATACAAGTAAAACTAAATGCATGCTCTTCGACCGATCGCTGCCTGCACCTGCCCGCCTGTCCAACATCACTACTCTGGACGGCTCTGACTTAGAATACGTGGACAACTACAAATACCTAGGTGTCTGGTTAGACTGTAAACTCTCCTTCCAGACCCACATCAAACATCTCCAATCCAAACTTAAATCTAGAATTGGCTTCCTATTTCGCAACAAAGCATCCTTCACTCATGATGCCAAACATACCCTTGTAAAACTGACCATCCTACCAATCCTCGACTTCGGCGATTTACAAAATAGCCTCCAATACCCTACTCAACAAATTGAATGCAGTCTATCACAGTGCCATCCATTTTGTCACCAAAGCCCCATTGCGACCTGTACGCTCTCGTTGGCTGGCCCTCACTTCATACTCGTCGCCAAACCCACTGGCTCCATGTCATCTACAAGACCCTGCTAGGTAAAGTCCCCCCTTATCTCAGCTCGCTGGTCACCATAGCATCACCCACCTGTAGCACGCGTTCCAGCAGGTATATCTCTCTGGTCACCCCCAAAACCAATTCTTTCTTTGGCCGCCTCTCCTTCCAGTTCTCTGCTGCCAATGGCTGGAACGAACTACAAAAATCTCTGAAACTGGAAACACTTATCTCCCTCGCTAGCTTTAAGAACCAGCTGTCAGAGCAGCTCACAGATTACTGCACCTGTACATAGCCCACCTATAATTTAGCCCAAACAACTATCTCTTTCCCTACTGAATTTTAAAAAAATATATTTTTTATTTATTTATTTTGCTCCTTTGCACCCCATTATTTGTATTTCTACTTTGCACATTCTTCTACTGCAAATCTACCATTCCAATGTTTTACTTGCTATATTGTATTTACTTTGCCACCATGGCCTTTTTTTGCCTTTACCTCCCTTATCTCACCTCATTTGCTCACATCGTATATAGACTTATTTCTACTGTATTATTGACTGTATGTTTGTTTTACTCCATGTGTAACTCTGTGTCGTTGTATGTGTCGAACTGCTTTGCTTTATCTTGGCCAGGTCACAATTGTAAATGAGAACTTGTTCTCAAATTACCTGGTTAAATAAAGGTGAAATAAAATAAATAAATACAATTTGAATTATGTTAATATTGTAAATATCCAAAGTAAGTTTGGCCACATGTACACTGTTGCGTCATGCCAATAAAGCAAATAGACAAAAAGAGAGAGTGTTATGTGTAGAGGGAATTCCCATTAGATGGCAACAAGGACAGAAGGCACCAGAAGGAACACAACACACAACAGGCTTTCCTCCTATAGTGGAACATAGTGCAGCAGCAGCAGAGGCAGCAATGTGCCATTATTAAACTCTGTCTTAGCAACCTTTTTATAGTAGCCTTCCAATCCTATCAGCTCTATCGTTTCCTGTCCTACACAGGCACCTCTTCCCCACGGGCCCCACTCTTGGGGACCCTCACATACACACTTACACACAGAAAACACACACACACACAGGCACACTCCCGGGGACCCACACACACAGCCGGGTTTAAAAGCAGGAACCAGGTTACCAAGATATACCACCCACACCCACACCCACACCTGTGTTCTGAGATAAATAACTGTGAGAAACCAGTAAATTATAATGAATAAATTATATTAACACCATGAAGTGAAATGGAACTGTTACAGGATATGCAAGGTCTGATTTTGCCTTCTCTGCTGTATTCTGTGCTCCGCTATATGTATGATTACTCATGAACACTCAGTGTGTCCCAAGGATGGTGCCGATAGAGATGGCAGCTTCGCTTCTAGTCCTTAGCAAACTGTGCAGTATTTGTTTTTTTAATGTATTATTTCTTACATTGTTAGCCCAGGAAACCTTAAGTGTTATTACATACAGCCGGGAAGAACTATTGGATATCAGAGAGACTTCAACTTACCAGCACAACCAGCATTACGACCAGGAATATGACTTTCCCAAAGGGGATCCTTTGTCTGTACCTCACAGGGCATTTGAACTGATTCCAGAGCCCGACCCAAAACAACGCCACTGGAGGAGAGGGTGCTGGAGCGGTCTTCTAGTGAGGCTTTGGATGCGCACACACCACCCACCGCTTCCGAGTATATTACTCGCTAATGTCTAGTCCCAAGTTAGCAAGAGTTGCTTTCCAAGGAGACATCCGGGATTGTAACATACTCTGCTTGGGACATAATTTTGGAGTCAATTACGGGATTTTCAGTACGTCGCGCCGACAGGAATAAACATCTCTACAGTACGAAGAAGGGCAGGGGTGTACAGTTGAAGTCGGAAGAATACACCTTAGCCAAATACATTTAAACTCAGTTTTTCACTATTCCTGACATTTAACGCTTACTTATGAGCCCCTAACCAACAGTGCATTTAAAAAGAATATGGATAAGAATAAGAGATAAAAGTAACAAGTAATTAAAGAGCAGCAGTAAAAAATAACAATATATAAAGGGGGGGTGTCGGTACAGAGTCAATGTCCAGGGGCACCGGTTAGTTGAGGTAGTATGTACATGTAGGTAGAGTTATTAAAGTGACTATGCATAGATGACAATAGAGAGTGACAGTGGTGTGGCGAGGGGGGGGGGGCAATGCAAATAGTCTGAGTAGCCATCTGACTAGATGTTCAATAGTCTATTTGGCTTGGGGGTTGAAGCTGTTTAGAAGACTCTTGGACCTAGACTTGGCGCTCCTGTAGCGCTTGCCGTGCGGTAGCAGAGAGAACAGTCTATGACTATGGTGGCTGAAGTCTTTGACAATTTTTAGGGCTTTCATCTGACATCGCCTGGTATAGAGGTCTTGGATGGCAGGAAGCTTGGCCCCAGTGATGTACTGGGCCATTCGTACTACCCTCGGTAGTGCCTTGCGGTCGGAGGCCAAGCAGTTGCCATACCAAGCAGTGATGCAACCAACCTCGAGGGTGCAGCTGTAGAACCTTTTGAGGATCTGAGGACCCATGCCAAATCTTTTCGGTCTCCTGAGGGGGAATAGGTTTTGTCGTGCCCGCTTCATGACTGTCATGGTGTGCTTGGACCATGTTAGTTTGTTGGTGATGTGGACACCAAGGAACTTGAAGCTCTCAACCTGCTCCACTGCAGCCCCGTTGATGAGAATGGGGGGCGTGCTCGGTCCTCTTTTTCCTGTAGTCCACAATCATCTCCTTTCTCTTAATCACATTGAGGGAGAGGTTGTTGCCCTGGCAACATTGTTGTCGGTGATCAGGCCTACCACTGTTGTGTCAACGGCAAATTTAAGGATGGTGTTGGGGTCGTTTCTGGTTGTGCAGTCATGAGTGAACAGGGACTACAGGAGGGAGTTGAGTAATTCCGCTACCCAAGAATAGTAAGCCCCCTTTACTGGCTCAAATAGTCGACCAATCAGCCTGTTACCAACCCTTGGTAAACTTCTGGAAAAATTGTGTTTGGCCAGATACAATGCTATTTCACAGTAAACAAATTGACAACAGAATTTCAGCATGCTTATAGGGAAGGACACTCAACAAGCACAGCACTTACACAAATGACTGATGATTGGCTGAGAGAAATTTATGATACAATTATTGTGGGGGCTGTCTTGTTAGACTTCAGTGCAGCTTTTGACATTATCGATCATACTCTGCTGCTGGAAAAACGTATGTGTTATGGCTTTACACCCCTTGCTATAATATGGATAAAGAGGTATTTGTCTAACAGAACACAGAGGGTGTTCTTTAATGGAAGCCTCTCAAATATAATCCAGTTAGAATCAGGAATTCCCCAGGGTAGCTGTTTAGGCCCCTTGCTTTTTTCAATTTTGACTAACGACATGCCACTGACTTTGGGTAAAGCCAGAATGTCTATGTATGCAGATGACTCAACACTATACACGTCAGCTACTACAGCGACTGAAATGACTGCAACACTCAACAAAAAGCTGCAGTTAGTTTCAGAGTGGGTGGCAAGGAATAAGTTAGCCCTAAATATTTAGAAAAACATTGTATTTGGAACAAAACTCTCACTAAGCCCTAAACCTCAGATACATATTGTAATAAATAATTTGGAAATTGAGCAAGTTGAGGTGACTAAACTGCTTGGAGTAACACTAGATTGTAAACTGTCATGGTCAAAACATATTGATGCAGTAGTAGCTAAGATGGGTAGAAGTCTGTCTATAATAAAGCGATGCTTTGCCTTTTTAACAACACTATCAACAAGGCAGGTCCTACAGGCCCTAGTTTTGTCGCACCTTGACTTGTGTTCAGTCGTGTGGTCAGGTGCCACAAAAAAGGACTTAGGAAAATTGCAATTGGCTCAGAACAGGGCAGCACGGCTGGACCTTGGATGTACACACGCATGCACGCACGCATGCACACACACACGCACTATACATATACACAGCTTTAGTACTGTAGATTAGATATGTGGTAGTGGTGGAGTAGGGGCCTGAGGGCACACAGTGGGTTGTGAAATCTGTGAATGTATTGTAATGGTTTTAAAATTGTATAAACTGTCTTAATTTTGCTGGACCCCAGGAAGAGTAATAAATACTAATCCAAAATACAATTTCGTCTTGAGCTCTTTCCCGAACACTTCCTTTATGTACCCTACCGCTGTAGCTTGTCATCATTGACCCCTGACTTACTCGCGAAAGATATTGTCACCATAGTCTATTTGTAAAGACGGAGAAATCAGTTCAGAGTCGTACAGTCTGCGACTCACTGCCTGTTTTATTAGGATAATACATTTCCATTCCTTGCGGCCCTTCCATCACCCCTTCTGGTCCTTCCTGCCCAGCATATATATATACACACACACACACACACACACACACACACACACACACACACACACACACACACACACACACACACACACACACACACACACACACACACACACACACACACACACACACACACACACACACACACACACACACACACACAATCAGATGTAGAGCTTGATGTTAAAAACCTTCTCTGCTCCGGGAGCATTTAATCCAAACACCAGATTTCAAGCTGAAAGAAGTAGAGAATGGAGAGAAGGAGGTGAAGATAAATAGATGAAGATAAACAGATAGATTATTCACATCTGCCGTGACACTATGGCAACAGTGTGCTCTGTCTCTTATTGGTCATAGATAAGGCGGCCTGGCTGGCCATCATTTCTCCTCCTGAGAGACTGAGCCAGGCAAAATGATTATGAGACCGTTGTCAAGGCCTTCGCTGTCAATCACTTCCTAACAACCACTCCTATTGCGATGTTTTGGCTCTTATCTCCTCGCTAGTTTTTTAACATCAAGTTCTACATCTGTTTGTGTGTGTGTGTGTGTGTGTGTGTGTGTGTGTGTGTGTGTGTGTGTGTGTGTGTGTGTGTGTGTGTGTGTGTGTGTGTGTGTGTGTGTGTGTGTGTGTGTGTGTGTGTGTGTGTGTGTGTGTGTGTGTGTGTGTGTGTGTGTGTGTGTGTGTGTGTGTGTGTGTGTTTGTGTGTACTACAGATAAATTGGCAAATTGTGAGAGTGAGTTAAGTTGTTGTCTAGTAGCCTAATATACTGATGAGTTGTAGGCCATAGAGTAGCAGTGTATCCTAATAGACTGATGATTTGTAGGCAGGGCCGGCCCTGGACCCTCCGGCCCTGGACCCTCTGCCGCCCTGGACTCTCCGGCCCTGGACCCTCTGCCGCCCTGGACCCTCCGGCCCTGGACCCTCTGCCGCCCTGGACCCTCCGGCCCTGGACCCTCTGCCGCCCTGGACCCTCCGGCCCTGGACCCTCTGCCGCCCTGGACCCTCCGGCCCTGGACCCTCTGCCGCCCTGGACCCTCCGGCCCTGGACCCTCTGCCGCCCTGGACCGTCCGGCCCTGGACCCTCTGCCGCCCTGGAACCTCCGGCCCTGGACCCTCTGCCGCCCTGGACCCTCCGGCCCTGGACCCTCTGCCGCCCTGGACCCTCCGGCCCTGGACCCTCTGCCGCCCTGGACCCTCCGGCCCTGGACCCTCTGCCGCCCTGGACCCTCCGGCCCTGCACCCTCTGCCGCCCTGGACCCTCCGGCCCTGCACCATCTGCCGCCCTAGGCGAATGGAATAGAATGCTTGATATAATCTGGATACGTTTCATTTATTTATTTCAAAATATAAAGCAAACAATGGATTTCCTTTTTGCCCTTTTCTTTAACAAAGGGTATGTGATACCATCACTCAAGTCAATCCCTGGTTTTAACCAAACACACCAAGCCCTTCCCAGATACGGAGGTATTTAATCAGTGCATGCGACAGTATTGTATTTGGCTATACCGAAATCTATGAGTAGCATAATTGTGTCTGTCAAACAGGTAAGCTTTCCACTTATTATTTGGAGTAGGAAGAAATAGGCTCCAATTATATATGTAATTCTATGATTATTCTATGATTATGCCCATAGTTGGTGCACACGTGCACATATAGGAGGTCCCTTACCAGGCAGAAAGGAATATTTGATTTTAACCCCTGCATTGGAGAGTTACAATTTTATTTTTATGACACACTCAAGAACCTCCAGACGCTAACCAGCTAACTAGCTACAAGCTATTTAGTCATTGTTAGTTAAAAAAAAAAAAAAAAAAAAAAACTGGATAACACTCGCCAGCCCAGCCCCCCTGCCCCATCCACCGCTGCCCCCTGGACACTGATCTCTTGGCTACATAGCTGACGCACAGTGGACTGCCCATTAATCACGGTACTCCACTCGGCTTGTTTGTTTTATCTGTCGGCCCAGCTGCCTAGTCAACGCCATTTTACCTGCTGTTTGTTGTGCTAGCTGATTAGCCTCGCCCACTGTTTTTAGCTAGCTTTCTCAATTCAACACCTGTGACTACTGTATGCCTCGCTGTATGTCTCTCTCAAATGTCAATATGCCTTGTATACTGTTGTTCAGGTTAGTTATCATTGTTTTAGTTCACAATGGAGCCCCTAGATCCACTCTGCATACCCCTGTTACCTCCCTTGTCCCACCCCCACACATGCGGTGACATCACCCATTACTACCAGCATGTCCAGATACAACCTCTCTCATCATCACCCAGTGCCTGGGCTTACCTCCGCTGTACCCGCACCGCACCATACCCCTGTCTGCGCATTATGCCCTGAATATATTCTACCATGCCCAGAAACCTGCTCCTCTTATCCTCTGCCCCCAACGCTCTAGGCGACCAGTTTTGATAGCCTTTAGCCGTACCCTCATACTACTCCTTCTCTGTTCCGCGGGTGATGTGGAGGTAAACCCAGGCCCCGCATGTCCCGAGGTACCCTCATTTGTTGACTTCTGTGATCGAAAAAGTCTTGGTTTTATGCATGTCAACATCAGAAGCCTCCTCCCTAAGTTTGTTTTACTCACTGCTTTAGCACACTCTGCTAACCCTGATGTCCTTGCCGTGTCTGAATCCTGGCTCAGGAAGGCCACCAAAAATTCAGAGATTTCCATACCCAACTATAACATCTTCCGTCAAGATAGAACTGCCAAAGGGGGCGGAGTCGCAGTCTACTGCAGAGATAGCCTGCAAAGTAATGTCATACTTTCCAGGTCCATACCCAAACAGTTTGAACTACTAATTTTGAAAATTACTCTCTCCAGAAACAAGTCTCTCACTGTTGCCGCCTGCTACCGACCCCCCTCAGCTCCCAGCTGTGCCCTGGACACCATTTGTGAATTGATCGCCCCCCATCTAGCTTCAGAGTTCGTTCTGTTAGGTGACCTAAACTGGGATATGCTTAACACCCCGGCAGTCCTACAATCTAAGCTAGATGCCCTCAATCTCACTCAAATCATCAAGGAACCCACCAGGTACAACCCTAACTCTGTAAATAAGGGCACCCTCATAGACGTCATCCTGACCAACTGGCCCTCCAAATATACCTCTGCTGTCTTCAACCAGGATCTCAGCGATCACTGCCTCATCGCCTGTATCCGCCACGGAGCAGCAGTCAAACGACCACCCATCATCACTGTCAAACGCTCCCTAAAACACTTCTGTGAGCAGGCCTTTCTAATCGACCTGGCCCGGGTATCCTGGAAGGACATTGACCTCATCCCGTCAGTTGAGGATGCATGGTCATTCTTTAAAAGTAACTTCCTCACCATTCTAGATAAGCATGCTCCGTTCAAAAAATGCAGAACCAAGAACAGATACAGCCCTTGGTTCACTCCAGACCTGACTGCCCTCGACCAGCACAAAAACATCCTGTGGCGGACTGCAATAGCATCGAATAGCCCCCGTGATATGCAACTGTTCAGGGAAGTCAGGAACCAATACACGCAGTCAGTCAGGAAAGCTAAGGCCAGCTTCTTCAGGCAGAAGTTTGCATCCTGTAGCTCCAACTCCAAAAAGTTCTGGGACACTGTGAAGTCCATGGAGAACAAGAGCACCTCCTCCCAGCTGCCCACTGCTCTGAGGCTAGGAAACACGGTCTCCACCGATAAATCCATGATTATCGAAAACTTCAATAAACACTTCTCAACGGCTGGCCATGCCTTCCGCCTGGTTACTCCAACCTCGGCCAACAGCTCCGCCCCCCCCCGTAGCTCCTCACCCAAGCCTCTCCAGGTTCTCCTTTACCCAAATCCAGATAGCAGATGTTCTGAAAGAGCTGCAAAACCTGGACCCGTACAAATCAGCTGGGCTTGACAATCTGGACCCGCTATTTCTGAAACTATCTGCCGCCATTGTCGCAACCCCTATTACCAGCCTGTTCAACCTCTCTTTCATATCGTCTGAGATCCCCAAGGATTGGAAAGCTGCCGCAGTCATCCCCCTCTTCAAAGGGGGAGACACCCTGGACCCAAACTGTTACAGACCTATATCCATCCTGCCCTGCCTATCTAAGGTCTTCGAAAGCCAAGTCAACAAACAGGTCACTGACCATCTCGAATCCCACCGTACCTTCTCCGCTGTGCAATCTGGTTTCCGAGCTGGTCACGGGTGCACCTCAGCCACACTCAAGGTACTAAACGATATCATAACCGCCATCGATAAAAGACAGTACTGTGCAGCCGTCTTCATCGACCTCGCCAAGGCTTTCGACTCTGTCAATCACCATATTCTTATCGGCAGACTCAACAGCCTCGGTTTTTCGGATGACTGCCTTGCCTGGTTCACCAATTACTTTGCAGACAGAGTTCAGTGTGTCAAATCGGAGGGCATGCTGTCCGGTCCTCTGGCAGTCTCTATGGGGGTGCCACAGGGTTCAATTCTCGGGCCGAATCTTTTCTCTGTGTATATCAATGATGTTGCTCTTGCTGCGGGCGATTCCCTGATCCACCTCTACGCAGACAACACCATTCTATATACTTTCGGCCCGTCATTGGACACTGTGCTATCTAACCTCCAAACGAGCTTCAATGCCATACAGCACTCCTTCCGTGGCCTCCAACTGCTCTTAAACGCGAGTAAAACCAAATGCATGCTTTTCAACCGATCGCTGCCTGCACCCGCATGCCCGACTAGCATCACCACCCTGGATGGTTCCGACCTTGAATATGTGGACATCTGTAAGTACCTAGGTGTCTGGCTAGACTGCAAACTCTCCTTCCAGACCCACATCAAACATCTCCAATCGAAAATCAATTCAATTCTATTCCGCAACAAAGCCTCCTTCACTCACGCTGCCAAGCTTACCCTAGTAAAACTGACTATCCTACCGATCCTCGACTTCGGCGATGTCATCTACAAAATGGCTTCCAACACTCTACTCAGCAAACTGGATGCAGTCTATCACAGTGCCATCCGTTTTGTCACTAAAGCACCTTATACCACCCACCACTGCGACTTGTATGCTCTAGTCGGCTGGCCCTCACTACATATTCGTCGCCAGACCCACTGGCTCCAGGTCATCTACAAGTCCATGCTAGGTAAAGCTCCGCCTTATCTCAGTTCACTGGTCACGATGGCAACACCCATCCGTAGCACGCGCTCCAGCAGGTGTATCTCACTGATCATCCCTAAAGCCAACACATCATTTGGCCGCCTTTCGTTCCAGTACTCTGCTGCCTGTGACTGGAATGAATTGCAAAAATCGCTGAAGTTGGAGACTTTTATCTCCCTCACCAACTTCAAACATCAGCTATCCGAGCAGCTAACCGATCGCTGCAGCTGTACATAGTCTATAGGAAAATAGCCCACCCATTTTCACCTACCTCATTCCCATACTGTTTTTTATACTGTTTTTATTTATTTATTTTTCTGCTCTTTTGCACACCAATATCTCTACCTGTACATGACCATCTGATCATTTATCACTCCAGTGTTAATCTGCAAAACTGTATTATTCGCCTACCTCTTCATGCCTTTTGCACACATTGTATATAGACTGCCCATTTTTTTCTACTGTGTTATTGACTTGTTAATTGTTTATTCCATGTGTAACTCTGTGTTGTCTGTTCACACTGCTATGCTTTATCTTGGCCAGGTCGCAGTTGCAAATGAGAACTTGTTCTCAACTAGCCTACCTGGTTAAATAAAGGTGAAATAAAATTAAAAAAATAAAACAATGTTGCTATCACTATGCACTATCACTAACCGAGTGTCTTATTCATAATATGCCTCCTGTTATCACACATGGCACGATCCCATAATTGTTACAATAAAGATAACAATTGTATATAACATTTTTAACACATATTTTTGTATTCCTGTAGAACTGTAAAAAAAATAGTAAGATAATTTGAGCTTCAGGAAGAAGTGCTTTCATAAATGCATGGCAGGCCTCGTTTTGCTGGAGCAGTGTAAAATAAGCTTTATTTCAATGACCCACCCTTAACGAATTTTGTTTATTTACATATTGGATTTGATTGTCCAACATCAGTTTCAACATTTATTTATTTATTCTCTGCCCAAAGCCGCTTTCCTCTTCTGTGGTGCTGCATTGCAGTCAGTGATGTTTACTCTCGGTAGCTGTCCATGGTCCTGAAATCAAATCATCTGATAGAGACAGAGAGAGATATAGGGGAGAGAGAGATTAGGATGTAGTCTATTTCAATTTTAAAAATACAATGTAAACAGGTGATAGATAATTGAATAATCTCTCATTATTGAGTACTCGTTCATGATTCCATCAAAGATTCCCAAGATTTCCACAAACTTCAGAAAGTTCCCATTATTTGGCTCATTCAGCCTGTCGGTGGTCCCACATAAGGCATTGTTCTGGGTGGCCATTACGCGTTTTAGGGCTATGAGCCTCTGCAGCACCTGCTGCCAGTTGAGAGTCTCTCCGTCAATAGCCCGTTAGGCTTGGGACAAGAGAGTTTGCTTGGACACGAGCCCGATCTCCAGCTCCTTCCACCTCTGGAAACTAACTTGGTGGTCATGCGAATTCTCATGTGAGCTGAGGAGGTGGCACAGATTCTTCCAGATTTGCAATACTGTTAAAACAGTTTGCAGCAAAAACAGAAGACTGCATTGATAAGAAAGACAAGCAATGGTCTCTCCACTCTCTCCCTGTTCACCATCCTCCTATTGTAACTTTCGATGCCCCTCATCTCTTGGGAAATTCCAGTCTTTACCCTGATGTGGCCCAGCCTGCACTAACATATCCCGTAAAGATCCATTCATATATTGTGGTCACTCACCGGGATCTCTTTTTTGTTGTTGTCTGGAAGTCAGATTTAGCAGCAGCACCACCACTGTCAATGGGAACGAGGAGTGACGAATCTGAGCCCGGGTCCAAGATAGTAGGGTCTTTGCCGGCATTGTTTGGAGGTGTGGCTAGGCCTAGTGCAACCACTTGTCCTTTTCCAGCCAGAGAGCTGTCATCATCGTGGAAGTGCATGGCTCGGACTCCTCCGGTTTGCTCTCTTTGCTGCTAGAATCAGCGAACGGGGGGGGGGGGGGGGGTCGTTGTTCTCGCGCAAATTAATGGCCTGTCCTCGGAGGCTTGTCATCCACACCGGCTGATGGACATTGCTGCACACTGATACATTTCAGCAGCAAATTTCTTTGATTTAGAGATTTGTCTCTTTTCTCATTCGTTTTTGTCTTTTAGATATGGTAGCAAATTGTTTCAAATCTCTATTGCTTAATTTGAGCAAAGATTATATCCATTATTAGTAACTAGCTCATGTTAACAGGCTAGGTTAAGCTACTGCCTTAATCACTCATCGTTTTTTGTCACTGTCACGCCTGCTCCCGCTCTTCACCCCTGGTGCTTGAGGGTGCCAGGCTCCCCAGCATTACGCACTCCTGCCACCATCATTACGCATGCCTGCCTTCCCCCCGTCATGCGCATCAGCGTTTATTGGACTCACCTGGACTCAATCACTTCTGTCATTACCTTCCCTATATATGTCTGGTTCCACGCTCTGTTTCGTGCTTTAGCGTGAATTGTCACTTGTCTTTGTTTACCCGTGTGCTGACGCTGTTCCTGTTCTGTTACCTGTCTGTTCCTGGTTAAATGTTGATCCCGCCCCTGCTTCTCATCTCTGGCATCGGTCCTTACAGTCACACACAAACATAAAAAACCAATGCAATCATTTCATTGGCAGATTCATTTTTATTAATGTTTCACAATTGAATAATCACATATAAACACACACATCACCATAGGATAATGGGAGTGAACTTCGGGAGAAGTGGGAATGAAATGGGGGCAGGAACTGCAGCAACGCTATGAGCTGGTTGCTGGGTTGCCACTGGTGGTGTAGGGGCGCCTGATCAGGGGCGCCTGAGGGCTGCAGCCAATTGTCAAAATGCTGCCCCAAATTCAAGTGCCGCTATAGGTCTAATGGGAGGGCCAGCCCTGGTTGTAGGCCATAGAGTAGCAGTATATCCTAATATACTGATGAGTTGTAGGCTATAGAGTAGCAGTATTTCATTATATACAGTTAAGCTAACTTGCGCTAATGTGATTAGCATGAGGTTGTAAGTAACAAGAACATTTCCCATTACATAGACATATCTGATATGGGGAGAAAGCTTAACTTATTGTTAATCTAACAACACTGTCCAATTTACAGTAGCTATTTCAGTGAAAGCATACCATGCTAGTGTTTGAGGAGAGTCCACAGTTATGAACTTGAAAATGTATCAATAAACCAATTAGGCACATTTTGTCAGACTTGATACAACTTTTTAAACAGAAATCTAAATGATGGCTGGGCTGTAATAATACATTATGGCCTTTCTCTTGCATTTCAAAGATGATGAAAAATAATATCTATTTATAAAAAGACGTTTTTTTCTTTGTATTATCATTTACCAAATCAAATGTGTTATATTCTCCTACATTAATTTCACATTTCCACAAACTTCTAAGTGT
This sequence comes from Oncorhynchus gorbuscha, assembly GCF_021184085.1. Taxonomy (NCBI): domain Eukaryota; kingdom Metazoa; phylum Chordata; class Actinopteri; order Salmoniformes; family Salmonidae; genus Oncorhynchus; species Oncorhynchus gorbuscha. The sequence goes on along the minus strand of NC_060175.1, from coordinate 26,304,555 downwards.
TTCCTTTCAAATGGTGTCAAGAATATGCATATCCTTGCTTCAGGTCCTGAGCTACAGGCAGTTAGATTTGGGTATGTCATTTTAGGCGATAATTGAAAAAAAGGGTCAGATCCTTAAGATGACTAAAATGTCAACTTTGTGAGTGTGTGACATGTGGAAGGCAATGGGCTCTTTTAGAACTGTCATACTGGACCAGCCTCAATGAGCCTGTGGCTAACTTTCAAGTAACATTCCATACACCCGCACGAACACACACCAATGCACAATGTATACAGAAACAGATAAACAAACACAGGCACAGACATGTTTCACACATGCTCTGGAGAGATGGATTATCTGCAGTGATACTCCAGTAAACCCCAGGTTATATCACTGCTGTTGTTGGATAACATCAAGGTCAGATTAACAGTTACCTTGGGATCTGTCATGGGCATTATCATTGGAATTCATTTGAATTTGAATACATTTACATTTAAGTCATTTAGCAGAATACAGTTGGAATCGTTTTGAACAAAGCTACCGCTACGTAGGCTTGTTTGTTCTAAAATATACACTCTCAGTGTTTTTTTAATTATTTTTTACAATTATTTATGACAAAAAACACAAAGAAGGGGTAACATTAAAGTATGTGTTTGTATTCAACCTTTTAGATAGAGCGAATAAAACAGTTATGAAATGTATCATTTTTTATTTTAACCTTTATTTAACTTGACAAGTCAATTAAGAACAAATTCTTATTTACAATGACGGCCTACACAGGCCAAACCCGGACGACTCTGAACCAGTTGGGACTCCCAATCACAGCCGGTTGTGATACAGCCTGGATTCGAACCAGCGTGTCTGTAGTGATGCTTAAAGCATTGAGATGCTGTGCCTTAGACCGCTGCGCCACTCGGGAGCCGAAATTAATTAGGATTTTTCTGCGACTTTTCAGGCTCTCAAAGATATTTCCATCTATTGTTTGACCTTTTTATATTTTGGTTGAAATGTCAGATTGTTGTTGCCATTCTGCTGGCTAAGCATTGTCTCTCACTCTAACGCTCATTCATAGCGAGGAGGCAATTGTAGCCAGATAAGTGGGTCATGAATTAATAACTGTTCCAAGTCAGTCCCTCTTCATTAGGCTGAACTCCTACCCAAACACACAAAAACCTGTGTAAGCTTTTTTATTGTAGGGTGGTTGATTGGAACCAGGAACCTTGTCTTCAAGACTACGCATTTTTACAATGCATTCAGAATTTTTCTTTAATACTACTCTTCTCAATTTGTCCTCAATACATTTGAATCTAGGTATGTGTCAGATGTGCAGATCTGTTCAGAATAACACACGACAGCAAAAAGCGAATGTGCAAATCACACTAGACAATAAAGTTGTATGTTGTTTGTTTTCCCATTCATGGGGCTCCTCTTCTTGTATTTTAATGTTTAAGGACTCTTGGAAGATTAGTCATTTAACATTTTACATTTAAGTCATTTAGCAGACGCTCTTATCCAGAGCGACTTACAAATTGGTGCATTCACCTTATGACATCCAGTGGAACAGCCACATTACAATAGTGCATCTACATATTTTAAGGGGGGGGGGGGTGAGAAGGATTACTTTATCCTATCCTAGGTATTCCTTAAAGAGGTGGGGTTTCAGGTGTCTCCGGAAGGTGGTGATTGACTCCGCTGTCCTGGCGTCGTGAGGGAGTTTGTTCCACCATTGGGGAGCCAGAGCAGCGAACAGTTTTGACTGGGCTGAGCGGGAACTGTACTTCCTCAGTGGTAGGGAGGCGAGCAGGCCAGAGGTGGATGAACGCAGTGCCCTTATTTGGGTGTAGGGCCTGATCAGAGCCTGGAGGTACTGAGGTGCCGTTCCCCTCACAGCTCCGTAGGCAAGCACCATGGTCTTGTAGCGGATGCGAGCTTCAACTGGAAGCCAGTGGAGAGAGCGGAGGAGCGGGGTGACGTGAGAGAACTTGGGAAGGTTGAACACTAGACGGGCTGCGGCGTTCTGGATGAGTTGTAGGGGTTTAATGGCACAGGCAGGGAGCCCAGCCAACAGCGAGTTGCAGTAATCCAGACGGGAGATGACAAGTGCCTGGATTAGGACCTGCGCCGCTTCCTGTGTGAGGCAGGGTCGTACTCTGCGGATGTTGTAGAGCATGAACCTACAGGAACGGGCCACCACCTTGATGTTAGTTGAGAACGACAGGGTGTTGTCCAGGATCACGCCAAGGTTCTTAGCGCTCTGGGAGGAGGACACAATGGAGTTGTCAACCGTGATGGCGAGATCATGGAACGGGCAGTCCTTCCCCGGGAGGAAGAGCAGCTCTGTCTTGCCGAAGTTCAGCTTGAGGTGGTGATCCGTCATCCACACTGATATGTCTGCCAGACATGCAGAGATGCGATTCGCCACCTGGTCATCAGAAGGGGGAAAGGAGAAGATTAATTGTGTGTCGTCTGCATAGCAATGATAGGAGAGACCATGTGAGGTTATGACAGAGCCAAGTGACTTGGTGTATAGCGAGAATAGGAGAGGGCCTAGAACAGAGCCCTGGGGGACACCAGTGGTGAGAGCGCATGGTGAGGAGACAGATTCTCGCCACGCCACCTGGTAGGAGCGACCTGTCAGGTAGGACGCAATCCAAGCGTGGGCCACGCCGGAGATGCCCAACTCGGAGAGGGTGGAGAGGAGGATCTGATGGTTCACAGTATCGAAGGCAGCCGATAGGTCTAGAAGGATGAGAGCAGAGGAGAGAGAGTTAGCTTTAGCGGTGCGGAGCGCCTCCGTGATACAGAGAAGAGCAGTCTCAGTTGAATGACTAGTCTTGAAACCTGACTGATTTGGATCTAGAAGGTCATTCTGAGAGAGATAGCGGGAGAGCTGACCAAGGACGGCACGTTCAAGAGTTTTGGAGAGAAAAGAAAGAAGGGATACTGGTCTGTAGTTGTTGACATCGGAGGGATCGAGTGTAGGTTTTTTCAGAAGGGGTGCAACTCTCGCTCTCTTGAAGACGGAAGGGACGTAGCCAGCGGTCAGGGATAAGTTGATGAGCGAGGTGAGGTAAGGGAGAAGGTCTCCGGAAATGGTCTGGAGAAGAGAGGAGGGGATAGGGTCAAGCGGGCAGGTTGTTGGGCGGCCGGCCGTCACAAGACGCGAGATTTCATCTGGAGAGAGAGGGGAGAAAGAGGTCAGAGCACAGGGTAGGGCACTGTGAGCAGAACCAGCGGTGTCGTTTGACTTAGCAAACGAGGATCGGATGTCGTCGACCTTCTTTTCAAAATGGTTGACGAAATCATCTGCAGAGAGGGAGGAGGGGGGGGAGGGGGAGGAGGATTCAGGAGGGAGGAGAAGGTGGCAAAGAGCTTCCTAGGGTTAGAGGCAGATGCTTGGAATTTAGAGTGGTAGAAAGTGGCTTTAGCAGCAGAGACAGAGGAGGAAAATGTAGAGAGGAGGGAGTGAAAGGATGCCAGGTCCGCAGGGAGGCGAGTTTTCCTCCATTTCCGCTCGGCTGCCCGGAGCCCTGTTCTGTGAGCTCGCAATGAGTCGTCAAGCCACGGAGCGGGAGGGGAGGACCGAGCCGGCCTGGAAGATAGGGGACATAGAGAGTCAAAGGATGCAGAAAGGGAGGAGAGGAGGGTTGAGGAGGCAGAATCAGGAGATAGGTTGGAGAAGGTTTGAGCAGAGGGAAGAGATGATAGGATGGAAGAGGAGAGAGTAGCGGGGGAGAGAGAGCGAAGGTTGGGACGGCGCGATACCATCCGAGTAGGGGCAGTGTGGGAAGTGTTGGATGAGAGCGAGAGGGAAAAGGATACAAGGTAGTGGTCGGAGACTTGGAGGGGAGTTGCAATGAGGTTAGTGGAAAAACAGCATCTAGTAAAGATGAGGTCGAGCGTATTGCCTGCCTTGTGAGTAGGGGGGGAAGGTGAGAGGGTGAGGTCAAAAGAGGAGAGGAGTGGAAAGAAGGAGGCAGAGAGGAATGAGTCAAAGGTAGACGTGGGGAGGTTAAAGTCGCCCAGAACTGTGAGAGGTGAGCCGTCCTCAGGAAAGGAGCTTATCAAGGCATCAAGCTCATTGATGAACTCTCCGAGGGGACCTGGAGGGCGATAGTCCAAATGGGGACTAAAAGAAATCCAAATCAAATCAAATCTCCTGACATCTCCACTGATACTTGCTCACATATTGTACTTTACAGTCACTTTGTATGAAGGCATCTGCTAAATAGCGTATATCATTGACACTGATAATGTCTTTGATAATGACCCTGAGTCTCAGATGGCACCCTATGAGCCCTTGGTAGTGCACTATATAGGGAATAGGGTTTCATTTGGGACGCATTCATTCTCTTTGTCGCAAATCGTCCACAATGATAACCCCCTCTCTCTCTCTCTCTCTCTCTCTCTCTCTCTCTCTCTCTCTCTCTCTCTCTCTCTCTCCTCCAGATCCTAGCCATCATCTCCATCCTTTTCATTGTCCTCTCCACCATCGCCCTGTCCCTCAACACCCTGCCTGAGCTGCAGGACACAGATGAGTTTGGCCATGCCTCAGACAACCCCCAGCTGGCCCACGTAGAGGCCATCTGTATAGCCTGGTTCACTATGGAGTACCTCCTCCGCTTCCTCTCATCCCCCACCAAATGGAAGTTCATCAAAGGTGAACACTTCTGTTTTTAATGTACATTTAAGATGTGCTACCTTTAGTGTCTGTCTGTGTGTCCACTGTTGTGTATTTATTGGTGTTTTATATTTTAGCTGGTGCAAACCAATTTCACTGAGGATGAATAAAGTACTATCTTATCTTTAAGGTCCCCTGAACGTGATCGACCTGCTGGCCATCCTTCCTTATTACATCACAATCTTTCTGACAGAGTCCAACAAAAGTGTTCTACAGTTCCAGAACGTCCGGAGGGTGGTTCAGATCTTCCGGATAATGCGCATCCTGAGAATTCTGAAGCTGGCACGTCACTCCACGGGGCTACAGTCTCTAGGTTTCACCCTGAAGAGGAGTTACAACGAGCTGGGTCTACTCATCCTCTTCCTGGCCATGGGCATCATGATCTTCTCCAGCCTAGTCTTCTTTGCCGAGAAGGACGAGGATGACACCAAGTTCAAAAGCATCCCTGCCTCCTTCTGGTGGGCCACCATTACTATGACCACAGTTGGCTACGGGGACATTTACCCTAAGACTTTGCTTGGGAAGATTGTGGGGGGTCTCTGTTGCATTGCAGGGGTGCTGGTGATAGCCTTGCCCATCCCCATCATCGTCAACAACTTCTCTGAGTTCTACAAGGAGCAGAAACGTCAAGAGAAAGCTGTGAAGCGTAGGGAGGCACTGGAGAGGGCGAAACGCAATGGGAGCATTGTCTCCATGAACATGAAGGAGGCATTTGCCCGCAGCGCCGAGCTGATGAACGTGGTGGTGGAAAAGAGCGAGAGGCTGCTGACGCAAGACAACCACCTCTCACCCAGCCACTGGAAGTGGACTCCAAAGCGGGCTGCCAACGCCTCAGAGACCAGCTCGGCCCACTCCTTTAACCCTGTGGAGTCCCAGATGGGTTCCCCCAGCAAGGCCAGGGCCTCCAGTCCTCAGGGGCTCAACGCTCAGAAGCTGGAGGAGATGTATTACCAGATGGCCAAGACCCAGTCACAGCCCAACCTCAACGCCAAAGACAACAGCTCCAGGGCTGGCAGACAGAGGGATGAGATTGAGCTGGGGGCCATCCCTGGAGGTCCAGGGGACCCTATGCTAGGGGGTCAAGAGGGTGTGGGGGACATGAAGAGCCTGTCTAGTATTGACAGCTACATCAGCTGTGCTGCAGACTTCCAGGAGAATCCATGTGGTGTCTACCCTCTAAGTCCAGCCTCCGGCCTGGCCCTCCTTGCCCAGGAGACCAGCCACTTCTCCTGTATCAGCCCCGCTACGGCCCTCTCTGGGTGGGTCAGCACCAACCCTGCAAAAAACGTAGTCTCGGACAACACTCACAACTTCAACAAACCTTTGAAAGGTGGCAGCCACTCCTACAAGGTGAAGTACCAGAGCAGTGGAGGGGAGTCGGGGCCAGGAGCAGGTCGGTTGCCCAGCAACGGTGATCCTCTCTCAGGCATCTCCATCCTGTCTGACCACTCCCTGCTCAGCCCGGAGACGTCCATCTACACCACGGCCAGTAGCAGGACCCCACCCAAGTCTCCGGACAGCTCCAGCCTGACCACGGCCCCGACCTCCACCCCGACTGTCTTCACCTTCCATGACTCCTCCATTAGTAAGTACATTGACGCCGATACAGATGACGACGAGCACCTGAGGGACATGTCGGATGCCACAAGCCCCTCAGAGTGCCTGCTGGCCAGCTCCAGTGCCCCCAAATGCAGCCGGAACATCAGCAGTGGCTACAACCATAGAAGCATCAACCACTTGGCATCAAGCACCACCCAGCGAATGCTGGGGCAGAACTGCCTGTTCCCCAGCCTGGATGGGGGGACGCGGGGGAGCGGGGGCCACTTGGAGAACAATTTGGTGCCGGAGCTGCCCCGCAGGCCCAAAGGGGACAGAGGAAAGTCTAGTACCATTGACCAGAGCCTCTGAGCTGCAGAGGGACACCCAGGGACATCCAGAGAGACATGGACTAGCCGTGTGAGGAAGGTGGAGAAAGAGAAAGTGGTAGAGAGATAGAAAGAGAGAGAAAGAAAGGGAAGGAAAGAGAGACACACTGTGCCAAGTCCCTGTACAAACTAACAGAAAGGGCCTGGAAATGAGAGAGATTCAGGGTAGAGTTTGGGCTGTGGTGTGGTGTTGAATACTCTGGGAAAAGACTTGTAGAATAGATTGAGAACACCACTCTTCCTCCCTATTAGCCACAGTACACTAGCTACCACAAAACTGGGCAGAGCACTCCCAGGGACCCATCTGAGCAGGGGCCCCACAGGGAGATGTGGGAGTAGGTCAAAGGTCAAAGCAGAGCATGCTGGGATGGGAAATGGTCTGTTGGTTGGGGGCATTGGGTAGGAGGAAAGAGGTGAGGCAGAATGGATGAAGGGGGGAACTGGGAGGCGGGGAAGAGCAAGGAGAGATTCATGTTGTGAACATAGGGATAGAAAGACAATCATCCCCTATATTCTCCTACAGTTCTACCTATCTCAGGTGACCACTGTCCCATTCATGCCTGAGCCCCAGCCCAGCTCACACTGTAGTAGGGATTCCAGAAGAGGAGTTACGGTAGACTCCAATAAGCTACTTTACTAGTGCCCCCCCAGCCTCAAACCTGGCCTTAGTCATATGTGTGTGTGTGTGTGTGTGTGTGTGTGTGTGTGTGTGTGTGTGTGTGTGTGTGTGTGTGTGTGTGTGTGTGTGTGTGTGTGTGTGTGTGTGTGTGTGTGTGTGTGTGTGTGTGTGTGTGTGTGTGTGTGTGTGTGTGTGTGTGTGTGTGTGTGTGTGTGTGTGTGTGTGTGTGTGTGTTTAAAGGATAATTTATGTATCCACATTTTGAGATTGTCTTACCTGATTAATTTATTTTTATATAGATAAAGGAGGTTACCTATATGAGTCTTGGGTTTACTAGTCTGTTGTGTCATGACCATATCTGTTTGAGTATTTCTGTATGGGATATTTCTTCTTGTCAGACAGTTATTTGACATACAATCCAGACTTATTTTAGGGGAAACCAGTCTGTGAGTCTTGTTCTTCTTGGTACAGTTTGTTTATCTCGTGGTGAGAGTAGAGTACCACATCTGATCTTCCATTTCTGTCTGTGATTTTGTCTTGATTGTCTGTTGTTTTGTGTTACACTGAGTTTGAGTCAGAGGGGAATGGTGAAAGAATCTGTACATTTTGGTATGAAAGTGAGGAATCATAATCATCCCTGAAGATTTGTGCACCAAGCACACATTTAGGAGAGCTCTGCTCCAAGGCATTCATGTACCGAACAGCCTGCCTCTTCCTCCTAGTCATACCACCAAGACACAAGAGTTCAAAATAATCGCTTCAGACGAAATGCTGAGATGTGCAAAATAAAAATAACCTGTTTATTTTTGTGGTATTTTATAAAGAATGTGGTGAATGGATTTATGAATTTATATTTCCAAATCCAAGCAAACATTTAGGATATATGCTCATATTAAAACAGTGAAACATTGATACACAGCTGCCCCAACATGCATCATCATCATTTTCCTTTGAACAACATCAAGAGACTGAGTGTTGAGAGAGAGGGTGGAGGGGACTGAGTGTTGAGAGAGGGTGGAGGGGACTGAGTGTTGAGAGAGAGGGTGGAGGGGACTGAGTGTTGAGAGAGAGGGTGGAGGGGACTGAGTGTTGAGAGAGAGGGTGGAGGGGACTGAGTGTTGAGAGAGGGTGGAGGGGACTGAGTGTTGAGAGAGAGGGAGGAGAGGACTGAGTGTTGAGAGAGAGGGTGGAGGGGACTGAGTGTTGAGAGAGGGTGGAGGGGACTGAGTGTTGAGAGAGGGTGGGGACTGAGTGTTGAGAGAGGGTGGAGGGGACTGAGTGTTGAGAGAGAGGGTGGAGGGGACTGAGTGTTGAGAGAGGGTGGAGGGGACTGAGTGTTGAGAGAGGGTGGAGGGGACTGAGTGTTGAGAGAGAGGGTGGAGGGGACTGAGTGTTGAGAGAGGGTGGAGGGGACTGAGTGTTGAGAGAGAGGGTGGAGGGGACTGAGTGTTGAGAGAGGGTGGAGGGGACTGAGTGTTGAGAGAGGGGTGGAGGGGACTGAGTGTTGAGAGAGGGTGGAGGGGACTGAGTGTTGAGAGAAAGGGTGGAAAGGACTGAGTGTTGAGAGAGGGTGGAGGGGACTGAGTGTTGAGAGAGAGGGTGGAGGGGACTGAGTGTTGAGAGAGGGTGGAGGGGACTGAGTGTTGAGAGAGAGGGAGGAGAGGACTGAGTGTTGAGAGAGAGGGTGGAGGGGACTGAGTGTTGAGAGAGGGTGGAGGGGACTGAGTGTTGAGAGAGAGGGAGGAGAGGACTGAGTGTTGAGAGAGAGGGTGGAGGGGACTGAGTGTTGAGAGAGAGGGTGGAGGGGACTGAGTGTTGAGAGAGAGAGTGGAGGGGACTGAGTGTTGAGAGAGAGGGTGGTGGGGACTGAGTGTTGAGAGAGGGTGGAGGGGACTGAGTGTTGAGAGAGAGGGTGGAGGGGACAGAGTGTTGAGAGAAAGGGTGGAAAGGACTGAGTGTTGAGAGAGGGTGGAGGGGACTGAGTGTTGAGAGAGAGGGTGGAGGGGACTGAGTGTTGAGAGAGGGTGGAGGGGACTGAGTGTTGAGAGAGAGGGTGGAGGGGACTGAGTGTTGAGAGAAAGGGTGGAAAGGACTGAGTGTTGAGAGAGGGTGGAGGGGACTGAGTGTTGAGAGAGAGGGTGGAGGGGACTGAGTGTTGAGAGAGAGGGGGAGGGAACTGAGTGTTGAGAGAGAGGGTGGAGGGGACTGAGTGTTGAGAGAGGGTGGAGGGGACTGAATGTTGAGAGAGAGGGTGGAGAGGACTGAGTGTTGAGAGAGAGGGTGGAGGGGACTGAGTGTTGAGAGAAAGGGTGGAGGGGACTGAGTGTTGAGAGAGAGGGGGGAGGGAACTGAGTGTTGAGAGAGAGGGTGGAGGGGACAGAGTGTTGAGAGAGGGTGGAGGGGACTGAGTGTTGAGAGAGAGGGTGGGGGGGACTGAGTGTTGAGAGAGAGGGTGGGAGGACTGAGTGTTGGGAGGGGGGAGACTGAGAGCGAGATCCTACATGCGGTACTCCTTGGGTACAAGCCATCAATTCATCCAGAATGCTATCTGAACAGCATATTAATTCATAAAGGGAAGAGCTTACGTAACCAAACCTGGTTATTGGTTTGGATTGAATAGCAAGTCTAGAGTTATTTGAGTGCGTCTGCATTCATTCACACAGACATTCATACATTGAAGGCCAGCTGATACACAGGTCTTATATGGCAGACATCTTCACGATAGCTCCAGCCCAGTTTCCATAGTAACAGGCTCTCTCCTGGCAAGGCTGATGCAAGGGCTGCATAGCTCTGCTAATTTGGGTGGGTAGTCTGATTGTATAAAAATGCATGCATTCTCATCCGTTTATACAGTTTGAAAACTCTCAAACATATTGCAGTTAGTACACAGGTATGTACATATAGATAAATATCCCTCATGAAGCCACAGCTCCCCTGCATTGTTCTGTAATTCAGATACAGGCATAATGCAATCCTAGTTTTGAATATATCCATGATAATCCTATCTGAATAATAGACATCACAGTGCATACTGTAGATATCGTATGAAATCATAGACAGATCCACAACACTGTCCATTTACACGTCCATGTGTTTGTCCTTTGCTCTCTTTCGCTCTGAGAAAAGGCGAGAATTCTGCATCCCCAGAGTCACATGTATCACTCCTGTCCCTGTCTGAGCTGGATCCGAGTGAGTGGAGCTGAGGTGTGAAAGGAATAGCAATGACTGTGGAAGGGGCAGAACCTCAGAAAAAGTGTGTGTGTTGATCATTTCTAAAGGGACTGCTGCTCAGCCAAGCAGAGAGCTAGTGATTAGAGCTGTGGTTACTGCTTAGTGGAGGAAGTTGAGCTGCTTCCAGTGTGTGCATATGTTCATATTGGACGAGATAGTTATGATCTAGAGGGTGTATGTCGTTTTCAGCCTTACAGACTGCACCTGTTATCATCAACAGTGATTAGTGTTACAGTAATATCTGGGGAAGACCATTTGCCTATATACTGAGCACTGCTTTGTCACTGGCTACAGTTTTTCTCTCTGCTCTTCAAGGCAATCTCTACCTTCACATAACACTCTAGTTCATAGTCTATTTAATGACAGTAGTTCACAGCCTATTTAATGTTTAGGCCTGAACAGTCACAGTGGCGTGCATGCGTGTGTATGTATATGTTAGTGAGAGAGAGAGAGAGAGAGAGAGAGAGAGAGAGAGAGAGAGAGAGAGAGAGAAAGAGAGAGAGAGAGAGAGAGAGAGAGAGAGAGAGAGGGAGAGGAGATATATAACTAGACTTTCACTTTGTTTGACAATGTTAACATGAATGACTTTAGCTGTAGGTTGAACATACAGTAGAATGTTACAAGTTTAATTTCATTGTGTTCACAATGCATTTCAAATCCTCCTTCAAATCCTTCCTTTGACTGCCCCGGTGGTCGAATTAGCTGTCATCTGTAGAGCGCTGGCTTCTCGTGCTCGGTTCTGGTTTTGAGCATTGAGATATGTGTTCCTGTCCCCTATGTTTTACATTACCATACATCAATTTATGCTTTCACTGTAAGAATATATTGTGAGGGTCTGGGACCGCTTTTTCATGGAAACTCTCTCTTTAAAGAATGATGACAATCAAATCCTCATGAATAGACATGAAATAAATTGTAGCATTGTGAAGAGAAGATCCAGAGGAGAGTCCTAGGATGGACAGAATGACTGGATCCTGTCATGGACAGACATTCAGACACATACAGGTCAATAATCTACTTATAACCTTTATATATTTCTGTTTTGGTAGAAGGGATGACTCTGGAAAATATTCTGACAAGTCAAATTTCTTTACTAGTATACTGTGACCGCTGACTGGTATGTTTTAAACTATTTTCTACATCAGTCCTCTCTTCCATCTCCAAGTCACCCAACATCCAAATGTCCTGTAGTACAGTGTTTCCCAACCCTGGCACTCCTTTAGCTTCTACTGTGTTCCTGTACAAGAGGATTCCTGGTGTCAACAGATTTTTAAATGTTATGGTAAAATGAGAAAGCATCATCAAGTGGCTTCTTTTATTTCTCTTATTTTGTTTTAGAAGCTATGAAAAATGTACAATTAGGAATTAGCCAAATGCAATTGAAATGTGTTAGATTTCAGGGTTGGGGTCCATTTGAAATGCTTTGGTAAATTAGAATTCAATTAATATAATTTAATTTGAAATTTGAAGAGAATATGATGGAATAAGATGTAATTGAATCCACCAGTCATTGTAACATACACAAATTCCAGGGAAATTGTGTATGTTAAACCTCTTCTTCTACTGTTTGTAGGTCTCTAGGCTACTGTTTGTATGTCTCTAGGCTACTGTTTGTAGGTCTCTAGGCTACTGTTTGTAGGTCTCTAGGCTACTGTTTGTAGGTCTCTAGGCTACTGTTTGTAGGTCTCTAGGCTACTGTTTGTAGGTCTCTAGGCTACTGTTTGTAAGTCTCTAGGCTACTGTTAGTTTTGTAATGTTTCTACCTGTTGTCTTTCCTATGCTGTAAGTTGTTTCTGTATAAATGTTCTGTTGTTCTATCAATGCATGTTGTAACTTTGGAGCCGTGACTGGCTGTGAAACACACACACAACTCTGGTTTACCTGTCCTGGAAAAAGTGTCTCAATGTCCCAAGATCTTTCTTTACATTCCGCTTAGATGACTGACAGTTAAATAAAATCAAATTCATTAATGGTTTTGTATTCCAGACATGTATTCAGTGATACAGTGTATTCCAGACATGTATTCAGCTTTCAGTGATACAAAGACAAATTTAACTGACAGTTACATACTCTTAGGAAAGAAGCAGATCTACAATAGCATGTTTCAGAAGAGAACAAAATTACCCAAAACACCCATATAAACAAGACTTCTATGTTGGCAGAGGTTTCATACCAATTTTTATGGGAGATACTGGTACAGTCTGGTCCATATGCATGTACACACTGTCTGAGCGGCATTCTGATTATGCCTGATCCCTGTGCTGTCCTGTGTCTGTATGTCCATGAAGAGGAGGTAGACAGTAACCCAGGGTTATATAAAGAGGAATCTGTCCAGGGTTATATGAAGAGGAAGCTGTCCAGGGTTATATGAAGAGGAAGCTATCCAGGGTTATATGAAGATGAAGCTGTCCAGGGTTATATGAAGAGGAAGCTGTCCAGGGTTATATGAAGAGGAAGCTGTCCAGGGTTATATGAAGAGGAAGCTGTCCAGGGTTATATGAAGAGGAAGCTGTCCAGGGTTATATAAAAAGGAATCTACCCAGGGTTATATAAAGAGGAAGCTGTCCATGGCTAAATAAATAGGAAGCTGTCCAGGATTATCTGAAGAGGAGGTTGTCCAGGATTCTATGAAGAGGAAGATGTCCAGGATTATCTGAAGAGGAGGTTGTCCAGGATTCTATGAAGAGGAAGATGTCCAGGATTATCTGAAGAGGAGGTTGTCCAGGATTCTATGAAGAGGAAGATGTCCAGGATTATCTGAAGAGGAGGTTGTCCAGGATTCTATGAAGAGGAAGATGTCCAGGATTATCTGAAGAGGAGGTTGTCCAGGATTCTATGAAGAGGAAGATGTCCAGGATTATCTGAAGAGGAGGTTGTCCTGGATTCTATGAAGAGGAAGATGTCTAGGATTATCTGAAGAGGAAGCTGTCCAGGGTTATATGAAGAGGAAGCTATCCAGGGTTATATGAAGAGGAAGCTGTCCAGGGTTATATGAAGAGGAAGATGTCCAGGGTTATATGAAGAGGAAGCTGTCCAGGGTTATATGAAGAGGAAGCTGTCCGGGGTTATATGAAGAGGAAGCTGTCCGGGGTTATATGAAGAGGAAGAGTCCAGGGTTATATGAAGAGGAAGCTGTCCAGGGTTATATGAAGAGGAAGCTGTCCAGGGTTATATGAAGAGGAAGCTGTGAACGGTGGGACAGGAGCAGGAGTCTCGTCTCCCAACACGTCTCCACACAACACGACACCTGGGGTTCCCCACTGCCTGCCACTGAGAGAGGGGGGAGGGAGACAGAGATCAAATCTGAGAGTGAGAAGGGGGGGAGGGGGTGAGAGTTGGAGAGAGAGAGAAACAACTGCTGTTTACTAGACAGTTTTTATCAGGCACTCGTCTAGACTAAGTCTGCCACCTAGTGGCTGAAATCTAACTCTCCAAACAAGAAACACAATACTGGGTTCGTATGTAAACATTATTTAAATATTTACTACATATCTATAGACTCTCCTCTCCTTGTGTGCCCAGCCTGTCTTACCTCTCCTCCTCACCGTCTCCAGTGCAGTGTCTCTGCCCGGCAGCGAGGGCAGGAGGCTGGCACTCCACACACACCTGGTGGCCCTCCTTCAGGTACTGCATCCAGCAGGTGTGTGGCCCCACACTACGCTGGCACCAAGGGGTCAGGGAGGTCAGCTGGAACTGCACACAGTGCCTGGATATGCATACACACACACAAACACACAGGCATGCACGCACACATAAACAAAAGCATATATAGATGTCACATTCACATTTTTTATTTATCCTTTATTTAGCTAGGCAAGTCAGTTAAGAACACATTCTTATTTACAATGACAGCCTCGGAACAGTGGGTTAACTGCCTTATTCAGGGGCAGAACATCAGGTTTTTAACTTGTCAGCTCAGGGATTTGATCTGGCAACCTTTCGGTTACTGGCCCAACGCTCTAACCACTAGGCTACCTGCCGCACATAAACACGGGTTAGATATCATATTTCTCTGAAGATAACAGGAATACCATGGAAGAACACAAACACATAAACCGGGCCTCTCACCCTGTGACATCATCATCATTGTTAACAGGAATGTCTCTCTACTTCCTGGCGTTGCCATAGTCACCGGTAGTGATGAGAGCCGGTACTGCAAAGACAACAACATCCATAATAACAACATCAGATTTAGTTCCCCCCCCACACACAATATGTTTAACCAGGTAGTATCATAGAGGTCAGAAGACTTCTTTCCCAAGGGAGACTTGGGAAGGTAACCTTATTTGAAGCCATTAACGGCATATGGGTAAGGTCCTAACCAAAGCTAGATGCAACCTAAGGCTGTATGTATGGCTGTGGTACTTACCCAGTGATTTACTGCACTGCCGGTGGTGGTCCCAGTACTCTGCACAGCCGGCATGCTCCTCTACGTGTGGACAGGATTCCCCCTCCTGCAGGACTTGCCTGCTCCTCATCCGAACTGTGGCCCTGCAGGGCTCAGCACAGCCAGACCATGCACTCCACTCACTCACCACACAGGACACCGCTAGGAAGGAGGACAGAACTGGGTGCTTTGCACAGCCCATCCTTTCTACCCATTGGCTTAAGCTGTCAGTTTTCCTGGCTGTTTGTTCCTCAAAATGTGAAAGGAGTGGATTAATCAAATTCCTATGGCCAGGGCCATTCATGCAGGGAAAAATACTGTGAACAATGCGGCAGCGCAGGGCTTCCACTCGGATACACATTTCCCAGCTACTTACTGACTGACTGACTGACTAACTGACTGAGTGTGTATGTGTGTGGGGGGGCATATTCCCAAGCATTGACCTGATTGCAGTACCTCTCTCTCCACACACATACCTACAGTGTGAAGGGCCCTGTCCTGGTGTACACTGGGAGTTCTGAAGAACCTATTCATTTACCACTCTAATAAACCCCTAGTCAGCTCCAACTGTCGCAGACATTCCAAAGACACAGACCATATTCACAGTGCAATCAAATGTTACTTTGGTAGTTTCCCCAGGTCATCAGATAAGCGTCACATATAGTAAACTCATTCAATGATTCAGAATTATCAGTTCATAGTTGTAGTCTATCTGTTGAAAGATTTGTGTTATATATTAACTTCTATCTGAGTGGCATATTATACATAGCAGCAATAACTCTGCCTCGTTCTCTCTCAAACTCCTTCTGTTCCTCTCTTTTTGTCTCTGTATCAAGCAGGGCGAGGACAAACTCAATACACTTTAAAATGACTAAAACCAGATCGAAACTGTGTAGGAATGTTAATGGACCTTCTTCATTCATACATGTGTCCCGCTAGCTAATAAAAAATCGAAGCTAGACAGTCAGGGAGCACAACAAATTACTGAAACGATGGTTAGGGAATCATTTATTGCAAATTTTGACAGCGAAGAAATATTTCCAAAAATTGGTGCGGCCCTCCGTATCTCGTTGAAGACCAAATGCGACTCTAGGTGTAAAATGAGTTTGACACCCCTGGTCTACATCATAAATAAAACAATACATCACACAAGACATTCTGCACTTTACAAATGGCTACTGCTTCACTATTACAAATTGTAAATATAAAATGTACAAAATTTCAACAATACGATATTACAATGTGTGGGTGTGTGTAGAGTTTGTATGTTAGAGTGTGTGTGTGTCTCTCTTCACAGTCCACGTTGTGCTGTGAGGTGTAATTTCCATGTCATTTTAACCTGATTTTACAGCTAGCTTGAGTTACCTGATGTGGAAGAGAGTTTTATGTAGTCATGGCTCCATGTAGTACTGTACATTTCCCAGAGTCTATTCTGAACTTAGGGACTGTGAAGAGACACCTGGTGGTATGTGTTTTGGGGTATGTATGGGTGACTGGGCTGTGTGTTAGCTGTTTGAACAGACAGTTTGGTGCATTGAACACATCAATACTTCTCACAAATACAAGTAGTGATGCAGTCAAGCTCTCCTCTACATTGAGCCAGGAGAGATTGATGTGTACATTTAAGGGCCAGCCATGCTGCTCTATTCTGAGCCAAAAGTAATTTGCCTATGTCGTTCTTTGCAGAGCTTGAGCATATAACTGGGCAGTAGTCCAGGTGTGATAAAACTAAGGCATGTAGGACATGTTTGGGTGATCGTGATGTCAAGAAAGCAGAGCATTTCCCCATTTTAGCAACCATTGCATCAATACATTTTGACCATGTCAGTTTACAATCTAGGTTTAGACCAAGCAATTTAGTCTCCTCAACTTGTCAAAAGTTTAATTGAGAATGGTGCTGGCTCCACCAAGTCTTCATGCATTGGGCAACTGAGAAATATTGTTATGCTTTTATTGTTGATCTCTGGTAATGTGCAACCAAACACTGGGCCGGTAGATACCATGAAATCTCTACCGACTCCCTATGATTTTAAAAACAGAGCAGGCTTGCTAATTTGTCCTATTTAGCTAGCTTGCTGTTGCTAGCTAATTTGTCCTGGGATATAAATATTGCGTTGTTATTTTACCTGAAATGCACAAGGTCCTCTACTCCGACAATTAATCCACACATAAAACGGCCAACAGAATCATTTCGAGTCATCTCTCCTCCTTCCAGGCTTTTTCATCTTTGAACTTATATGGTGATTGTCATCTACACTTTCATAGTATTACCACGACAACCGGCAAAACATTTCATCTTTCAATCACCCACGTGGGTATAACCAATGAGGAGATGGCACATGGGTACCTGCTTCTATAAACCAATGAGGAGATGGGAGAGGCAGGACTTGCAGCGCGATGCTCTTTGGCGCGCATGAGCAGTGTGTGTGCAATAATTGAATAACATGGATTTGTAAAATGTATTTTGCGACGCTCGCGCAAGCGACGTGTCCAGTCTGGTCAACATGTAAGAAACAAATGTACAGGATTGATCAGGAAGTCCAAATCAGATTACTATTTAAATGCAGTCACAGAGAACCTAAACAACCCTACCATGTTCTGGGAGGTAATCAAATCAGTTTCAGGTTCTAATGTGTCCTCTGACCTTCCTGACCATTTAATGATGGATTCTAATGAAGTGAAGGATAAGGCCAATATTGTAGGGGTTTTTAACAAGCACTTCATATCTGCTGGTTCAGTTTTGTTAATGGTGGGGCCCAGGCTTCTAATGTAAACTCTGTTACAGATAACTATGACACAGACCCTTGTTAACCATTTTAACATTAAGCCGGTTTCTTATACTGAGGTCTATACTGTAGCCAACGTCGTCTATACTGTAGCCAACGTGAGTAAAACATTTAAACGTGTTAACCCCCGCAAGGCTACAGGCCCAGACGGCACCCTCAGCTGCATAATCAGAGCATGCGCAGCCCAGCTGGCTGGTGTGTTTACAGACATATTCAATCAATCCTTATCCCAGTCTGCTGTTCCCACATTCTTCAAGAGGGCCACCATTGTTCCTGTTCCCAAGAAAGCTAAGGTATCTGAGCTAAATGACTACCGCCCTGTAGCACTCACTTCCGTCATCATGAAGTGCTTTGAGAGACTAGTCAAGGACCATATCACCTCCACCCTACCTGACACCCTAGACCCACTCCAATTTGCTTACCGCCCAAATAGGTCCACAGACGATGCAATCTCTGAGAATGCTGTTCATCGACTACAGCTCGGCATTTAACACCATAGTGCCCTCCAAGCTCATCATCAAGCTCAAGACCCTGGGTCTCGACCCCGCCCTGTGCAACTGGGTCCTGGACTTCCTGACCCAGTTGGTGGTGAGGGTAGGTAACAACATCTCCATCCCGCTGATCCTCAACACTGGGTCCCCAAAAGGGTGCGTTCTCAGCCCTCTCCTGTACTCCCTGTTCACCCACGACTGCGTGGCCATGCACGCCTCCAACTCAATCATCAAGTTTGCAGACGACATCACAGTGGTAGGTTTGATTACCAACAACGACGAGACGGACTACAGGGAGGAGGTGAGGGCCCTCGGAGTGTCGTGTCAGGAAAATAACCTCACACTCGATGTCAACAAAACAAAGGAGATGATCGTGGACTTCAGGAAACAGCAGAGGGAGCAGCCCCCTATCTACCTATCTTGTTGGATGACAAGTTGTCCTTTAAAATTCATGTGGATAATCTTGTGACAAAGCTTAAATTGAAATTGAAATTTTATTTTCGTAATAAGGTTTGCTTCCCGCGTATGGCTAGAAAGAAGCTTGTTCAGGCCACTTTTCTCTCTGATTATGGTGACTTGTTGTATATGCATGCAACCTCTTCCGTCTTACAGAAACTGGACTCTGTTTATCATGCATCCTTCCGCTTCATTACAAATGCCAAGTCACTCACCCACCATTGCATATTGTACCCAATGGACCTCACTTTATATGCGCAGAAAGATACATTTGTATGCGTTCATCTACAAAGCCCTTTTGGGTAAACTCCCTCTTTACCTCTGTAGTCTGGACTCCTTCACCACCAGCAGTTACCATACCTGGTCTGCTTGGTGGTTTCTACTTAAAGTCCCCAGGACATTCACAGTATTAGGCAAGGCTGCCTTCTCTTCTTGTGCACCAGACGCATTGAATAATCTACAATCCATGCTTTACTAGATATGTTAGTGCCACTGAACTAATTTCAAATATTGATGTTAGACTCTGTTACAGAGGAGTGTAAATGCTTTTTCTAGACTGGATCACGTTGTTGTATGTTTTAATTATGTCATGTATTTATTGTTGCTGCCTTCTTTACCAGGTCTCCCTTGAAAAATTTACTCTGGGTCTCAGTGGGCTTTTCCTGGTTAAATAAAGGTTAAATAAATACAATTTGTTACAATATTTAAATGAGGTTAAGGGTTTAGAGAGTGATTTGTACCAAATTCAAAGCTTTTAGTGTTTATATATTTAGGACTATCATATTGCTAGACACCCATTCTGAAACTGACTGCAGCTCTTTGTTAAGGGTTGCAGTGATTTCACTTGCTGTGGTAGATGATGTGTATAATGTTGAGTCATCAGCATACATAGACACACAGGCTTTACGCAAAGCTAATGTTAGGTCCATCAGTAAAAATAGGAAACAGTAAAGGACCAAGACAGCTACCTTGAGTTATACCACACTCGACCTGAGAGACTTCCATTAAAACCAGTTATGCATTAGGGGGAGCTATTAAATTTTTTGGATGAAAAACGTTCCCGTTTTAACGGATTTTGAAGGCGCTGTATGAGCTTACACTTTCTGTCGTTTCCCCAAGGTGTCTGCAGCATTGTGACGTATTTGTAGGCATATCATTGGAAGATTGACCATTTTAAACTACATCTACCAGGTGCTCGCCTGGTGTCCTCCGTCGCAATTATTGCGTAATCTCCAGCTGCGTGTATTTTTCCATTTGCTTCTGAGAAGAAACCCAACTGCCACAAATGATTTATCATCGAATAGATATGTGGAAAAACACCTTGAGGATTGATTCTAAACAACGTTTTCCATGTTTCTATCGATATTATGGAGTTAATTTGGAAAAAAGTTTGGCGTTGTAATGACTGAATTTTCGGGGGGTTTTCTTAGCCAAACGGGATGAACAAAACGGAGCTATTTCGCCTACAAAAATAATATTTTGGGAAAAAAGGAACATTTGCTATCTAACTGGGAGTCTCCTGAGTGAAAGCATCAGAAGTTCTTGATTTAATTTGGTTGCTTTTCTTATTTTCGTGAAAATGTTGCCTGCTGCCTGCATGACCTAGCATAGCATTATGCCATGATAAACTTACAGAAATGCTTGTCTAGCGTTGGCTGTAACGCATATTTTGAAAATCTGAGATGACAGTGTTGTTAACAAAAGGCTAAGCTTGTGTTTGAATATATTTCTTTCATTTCATTTGCGATTTTCATGAATAGGAAAGGTTTCTAGGGGTGTTTATGTCCGCTGCGTTATGCTAATTCATTTGAGGCTATGATTACGATCCCGGATCCGGGATTGCTCGTCGCAAGAGGTTTTAACGAGGTTAATGTTCTGTTGGAGAGGTAGCTCTCAATCCGCGATATGCCAGAGGATGTAAAGCCATGACACATATGTTTTTTCAAAAGCAGACTACTGAAGCACTAAAGTCTAACAAAACAGCTCCCACAATCTTATCAATTTCTTTCAGCCAATCATTAATCATGTGTGTGTCAGTGCCGTACATGTTAGGTGCCCTTCGTTATAAACATGCTGAAAGTCTGTTGTTAATCTGTTTACTGTGAAATAGCATTGTATCTGTTCAAAAAATGTTTTATCTAACTTTTACTAATAGTCAGTAGTAACCAGATTGGCTGGCTGTTTGAACCAGAAAATAGTGCTTTGCTATTCTTGGTTAATGGAATGACTTGTGCTTCCCTCCAGGCCTGAGAGCACACACTTTAATGTAGGCTTAGATTAAAGAGATGGCAAATAGGAGTGGCAATATAGTCCGCTACCATCTTCAGTCATTTTCTATCCAAGTTGTCAGTATCAGGTGGTTTGTCATTATTGATAGACAGCAATAATCAGAGTAGGACTTCTGATCCAGCATTGCCTTTTACATCATAATGAATAGGGCCAGATGTATACTGTAAATTTGTCAGCAGTCCTTTAAGGGCACATCTCACCTCATTTAAAGACGGACAAGTACTGTACATGTATATTGACTAGCCTTTTTGGTAATATACTAAACACACACTCATATTTACATTTTGCGTTATACAGTATGATCATAGTTCTTATCCTGACTCACAACATTAAAACCTATCAACATCAAACCAAAATCAAGACAACTGTTATAAGGGAAACATAGGACTGCTAGCTAACGGTGTGATTGGATTATCCCCACAGGCAGCAATACTGTAATGATCAAACGCTAACTCAGGCTTTAGGGCCTATCCTGCTATGTGGGCAGGTGGGCAGGACTTGGCTGGCTGGCACACCATCAGGCAGCACTATGTGCCAACAAGGCAGCCTGAGCCTTAGATCCAAAGTATTGCTGGACTTAGGGCAATTGGAAGCTTTGATAAGATATTTGCACAGTTTCCAAGTCTCAACAGATGTCAGGCCATGCCAGCCACTCTGTAGTAGTAATATAAAGTTGACCTGGTTCCAGGACTGTAAGCAAAGGTTTGTCTGTTAATTATGATTTCTCTGACTGGTCAGCCAGGTGTTGTTCAAGGTGTTTAATTCAGACATGATCCTTCACTTTTATCCAACCACACCCTGATGAAGGCTCTTTAGCAGAAACATTGGTGAAATAAATAAACACCAAGTAAAAATGAGTGTCACCTATTTCGTTTCTAACCACCAAAGAAGCAACCACACCCAATTATAGAACATTGTGCTGTTCCCATAGAGATATAATTAGTAATTGTAGTTATTTTATCTCTATGGCTGCTCCCCTCCCATAACACTGCAAAGGAATGACCTTAAATAGCCTTTAGTCTTTACATTGATTGCATAACCCTGATTCACATGCATGTGTGTGTCTTGTATTTCCCTTTGTTCAGTAAGTTTGATGAATTCAATGTCACAAGCACGCATGTTAGATAATTAGGAGTTAAAATAAAATTATATTTAAATAAAATGGTCTTGTACACATTTTAGCAGGTGTTATCAGGGCTGTAGTGCAGCCGGAGCACGGGGCTGGTAAAACTACTTCTGGAATATATATTCTGATAAATTCTAAATGAATTCAATTGAAATCACCACAGAAATTCCATGAGAACCTATAGAATGACAAACCAAATACATATGCAGAGCAGCCTAGAAGTAGGTAAATGGTGATATATTCCCAGTCTTCTCTGGTGATGAAGAACTGTAGGCTATGGCGGAGCCCACAGTGGGTAGCGAGCTCTTTCCACACAGTGTGTGGTATTGTCTTCAAAGCGCTCTGCGCTCACAGTGAGTGGGCCAAATCGGACATACATGTAAAAAAGAACAGCCACAGACAGAAACCTCAAGGTGCTGTTTAAACGTCTGTCTTGTGCCAACTTGGGGCTCATGTACAAAGCACTTATTAATAAATTTGACCTACTGTACGAGTGCTTACAGAAAAGTAACACCTCTATTGCATAGACTGTATGTAGTGCGCGGAAGCGTCTAGTGGTGGCTGTTTAACAGTCTGATGGCCTAAGGATAGAAGCTGTTCATCAGTCTCTCAGTCCCAGCTTTGGTGCACCTTTGGTGAACAGGCTGTGACTCGGGTGGCTGACGTCCTTGGTGATCTTCTTGGCCTTCCTGGGAGGGCATAGGCCCTCTCACTGGGAAGCCAGCACTAGTCAATCAGAAATAGTTTTCCCCCACAAAACAACTTTATTACAGACATAAATACTCCTCAGTTTCATCAGCTGTCCGGGTGGCTAGTCTCAGACTGTCCTGCAGGTGAAGAAGCCTGGTGTGGAGGTTGTGGGCTGGCGTAGTTAGACATGGTCTGCGATTGTGAGGCCGGTTGGACGTACTGC